>NC_064262.1:45070883-45380897 GCF_003254725.2 Canis lupus dingo | reverse complement strand
GCAACCTCCCTGAGGAGGTGACCTCTGAGCTAAAACATGATAGAGGTGAAGAAAGAGCCATTTGGACATGGGAGGCATGGCCTTCCCAGTAGAGGGCACATCCTGTGCAAAGGCCCTGGGGTCGTAGCCTACTAGGCCCTCTGAGGAACAGCTGGGGGGTGAGGCTGGTGAGGCTGGAACAGAGTGATGACAGCGAAAAGGGGAGAGAGAAGGGAGATGGGTCCAAGCAGCACCTGGTGGTCTCTGGGAGTGATGTGAGTTTTACACCTAGTGAGGCCTGCACCACAGAGGGGAGGGCTGTGAGCTGAACAAGGATGACACCTGACTCAGACTGGGGTCCCTCTGTCCACCTGGGGGTGATGATGGGGACTGGAGACGAGGGAGGTGAGTGAGTCCAGGGAAGTGGTGATGGGGTAACAGTGAGGAGAAGCAGGCACGCAGGTACAGGGAGGGGTGAGAGAGCACAGGAGTCAGGGTGGAGGGCTTGGAGGCAGCTGGCCACTCTTCCAAGGAGGGGCAGAAGGGCCAGGAAACGTGGGGCAGAAGTGGCTGGAAGGGGGCATGCTGAGACTGGGCCTTTAGACGTCAGGTGCATAGTGGACCCTGAGTTCAGGGGAGGCCAGACTGGAGCAACCCGCAGGCAGCTGTGTGAAGCAGGAGGGGAGGCCACCCAGAAGGGCCCAGGGTGAGCTGGGGCAGGGCTGCAGGTTGGGAGGAAGAGGTGGGGGGGGCTGGGTCAGAGAGGGCTGTGGGCTGGGACCACATGAGGTCCCCAGCAGTGGCGACAGGGGTGTTTGGCACCATCCTTGATTAGAGAAAGAGCCGGTTTGGAGCTGGTTCAAGGGAGGCCCCAGGGGAGTGAGTGTAGACCACCCTTGGAGACTAGTCAAGTGGAGTTGTCTGAGCTTCACTCTAGAACTGGGGTTCTCAACCAGGCCAGTTCTGCCCCCACGGGACACTTGGCAGTGTCACCACTGATAGTAGATTGTCACCGCTAGGGAGATGGATACTGGGGACATCTAGCAGGTGTCACAGCAGTGCCATTGAGGAGCCCTGGGGTAGAGAGGAGCACACCTGGGGTGTAGGTGGAGGGGAGGGGGTGGCGAGTAAGCGTCCGTAGATGGAATAGAGCAAGGCCCTGAGTGTTAGGCAGTGATTAGTGACCTTAGTGGGCCAGACCCAGGTCAGATATGGAGACTCCTGCACACTCGCAGAGAGGATGATGGTCACAGAATCACTGATGGTGGATAAAAACCCTCTGCTGATCCCCCCACCCCGTGTTGTCCTGGCCTCCCAGCCCTCACTCAGTTATTGGGCCATCAGACCGGTGTCTGGGAGGCTCAGGGTTGCAGATGGCCTCTGCCGTCCTGTCTGGCACTTTGTCGGCAGACCCAGGAGGTCTCCCCAAAATAAGCCCGACTCCCAGTGTTGGCCCGAGTGCCTTTTCTGGGGAGGCCTGAGGCCTGGAGCATCTCAGCTGTAGAGCTGTATCACACTCACTCCCCAGACCTGATGCCTGTACCTGCTGACCTTGCAGCCAGAGAAGGCCTGGCGGCCCCACCCCGGAGAGCCCGCACCAGGAAGGTGTCCTGCCCCCTCACACGCAGCAACGGGGACCTGGTAGGGTGAGGGAGCTCGGCAGGAGTGGGGTGGGGGGCGCCTTTGGTAGGGGGTGGGCAGCATCGGGGTGCTGCTCCTGGGCAGTCACAGCCTGGCCTGTCTCCTTCCCCAGTCCCGGTCTCTGAGCCCCTCCCCACTGGGCTCCTCCACCACCAGCACCCTCTCGGACCGGCCCAGCTTCTCATCACAGACGGGACACGGTACGGTGGGCCCCTCTCTGGGCCTCACTCCCACCCTCTCTGGCCCTGGGTGGGTGGCTAAGTGATGCCTTGGAGGCCCTGCTGGCAGAAGGTGGGTTCTGGAGCCTGGGACCTGGGCCCACTCTGTCTGTCCCCATTCCCACCAGGAGTCTCCCGGGGACCCAGCCCCGTGGTCCTGGGCTCCCAGGATGCCTTGCCTGTAGCCACTGCCTTCACAGAATATGTCCATGCCTACTTTCGAGGTCACAGCCCCAGGTACGCAGTGATGAGGGGACAGTGCAAATGATGACAGGGGATAAACAGGACTCTCTGGGGCCTGTGGGTCTGGGTTCCAGGAGAGGCAGCCCTCAGGTGTATTTCGTGACCTGATTTACCATGGAAGGGCCTCAAACTCTGAGCCAAGCAACCAGGCCCCTGTCCTGGGGGCAGTGGGAGCCATGGAGGGTGTCTGACGAGCGCTAGACCTCGTAACCATAGTTCAGAGCACCTCCTCTGAGGCTGCTCTGGGCATCACACTGAATGAAGACCATGAGGCCAGAGGCCATGTCCTTGGAGGGCTGGGTTAAGGGTGAGTTGAGGGGCCAGGAATAATCTGGGGGCAGTGCCAGAGGAAAAACCTTAAGATCAAATCACAAAGGGGAAGGTATTAGACCTGAAACCCAAGGTGGGGACAGTTATATGGCTGAATGTTTTGCTTCAAGCTTCCTGGTGGCCTAGGGGAAAAGAGAGCTAGGGAAGGGGATGCCCCTGCCTCCTTCAGCCTAGTGTGGTTTCTTCCTGCTGCCTGGATCGCTGTCCAGGCAAGGACACGAGGAGGGAATGGTGGGAGTAAGGATGCTGGGCATGGTTGGGGCCTGGCATCTTCTGAGGGGCTCCAGTGGAGCCGGGAGAGAGGGGAGGATGAAGTGCCAGTGGAGCCCTGAGCCCTGAGCCCACACCCAGTCTCCTCACCGCCCCCCGGCCACCCCCCAGCTGCCTGGCTCGAGTATCTGGGGAACTGACCATGACCTTCCCGGCTGGCATCGTGCGTGTGTTCAGCGCGACCCCACCCCCACCTGTCCTCAGCTTCCGCCTCGTGCACACGTCCGCCATCGAGCACTACCAGCCCAACGCTGACCTGCTCTTCAGGTACTCCAGGAGGAGCGGGGGTCAGAGGCAGGGGGGCCCAGAGGCTGGTGGGGGCCAGGAGCTCCCTGCCTGGGACGCCCGGCCCTGCCTCCTGGGATCTGCCGCATGGCCCTGGGCCGATCAGTCTCCTTCCCGGACCTCACTCTTCTTTCCTTCTTCGCTTCCCACCCACCCACCCACCTACCCCTCCCACCTACCCCCCCCTCCGCCCCGGGAGACATGCTTGACTGGGCCCAAGGTGGACCTGGGAATGTGCACCTGCAGGAAGCCCTAGGGGTAGGTCAGCTGCTGAGGGCCTGGGGAAGGTGTCCCCCGGAGGTTGGGGTCATGGTTCCTGGTCTCTGTAGCGACCCCTCCCAGAGCGACCCTGAGACCAAAGACTTCTGGCTCAACATGGGGGCTCTGACGGAGGCCCTGCAGCGCCAGGCAGAGCAGAACCCCGCTGCCTCCTACTACAACGTCGTGCTGCTGCGGTACCAGGTGGGCCGCGTGGATGGGATGGGGCGGGGAGCCGGGTGGGCTGGGAGGGAGCCCGTGGCTGGTGGCTGGGGAGGGCCTGGGGGGAGGCCCGGGCCCCATTCGTGCAGGGGGGTGGTGGTGGGGGCGCCAGAGTGTAAATCAGAAGAGGCCCCATCCCTGGACCCCCTGCCCAGGCGCCCACTGGGCCACAAGTCTCAGAACGAGGCATTCTCCTGCCCTCTGCTGGAAACGTGGTATCAGACAGACTGGGCTCTAAAATCTGCCTGAGGAGAAAGGAAGAGGTCCGAGGGGTGGTATATGCCGCCCCGAGTCAGCTCTGACACGCTGCGTGCCAGGCAGGGTCAGGGTGGTTGCGTCGCGCACCGCGTGGCAGGACAGGACGGCCTAAGCTGTGTCCTCTCTCCTGTCCTCGCTCCTCCTAGTTCTCTCGCCCGGGTCCCCAGTCCGTGCCTCTACAGCTGAGCGCCCACTGGCAGTGCGGGGCGACCCTCACTCAGGTCTCAGTGGAGTACAGCTACCGGCCCGGTGCCACAGCCGTGCCCACACCACTCACCAATGTCCAGATCCTGCTGCCTGTCGGCGAGCCTGTGACCAACATCCGCCTACAGCCGGCCGCCACTTGGTGAGGGCGTGGGGGAGGCCAAAGGAGGCCCAACAGTGACCCTAGAAGCCTCCCAGACCTCTCCATGATGCTAGGAGAGCATCTAAAGGACCTATAGGGTCCACCGTAGGTCCGACCATGCAGTGTGAGCTCACCTTGCTTAGAGCTAGGGGTGACATTATTAAAAATAATAATATTGGACACCGGCAGCTTCCTGCGTGTCAGGCATGTTCTATGTGCTCTACATACAAGGACTGGCTCAGGGTTTCTGGGTGTGGACCACCTTGAGGTGTGGACTGCCATCATCCCCCTTTATGGAGGGGAACTGAGGCAGAGGGAGGCTAGTCACTTAATCTGGGGTCACACCAGGATTTGAACTCAGCTGCCCACTCTCTGCCCTAAGGAAGCCTGACTTTTTTTTTTTTTTTAAGACTTTACCTATTCATTTGAAAGAGAGAGAGAATGGGGGTGGGGGGGAGGCAGAGGGAGGAGCAGACTCCCTGCTGAGCTCACAGGGCTTAATCCTAGGACCCAGAGATCATGACCCAAACCAAAGGCAGATGCTTAATCAACTGAGCCACCCAGGCGCCCTGAAGAAGCCAGATTTTTTTTTTAAGATTTTACTTATCTTTCATGAGAGACACACAGAGAGAGAGAGGCAGAGACACAGGCAGAGGG
Source organism: Canis lupus dingo (assembly GCF_003254725.2). NCBI lineage: Eukaryota > Metazoa > Chordata > Mammalia > Carnivora > Canidae > Canis > Canis lupus. The sequence continues at coordinate 45,376,190 of NC_064262.1, read as the reverse complement.
AGAAGCAGGCTCCCCATAGGGAGCCCGATGTGGGACTCGATCCCAGACCCCAGGATCATACCCTGAGCCAAAGGCAGGCGCTCAATGGCTGAGTCACACAGGCGTCCCTTTTCTTTCTTTCTTTTTTTTTTAATTTTATTTGTTTATTTGACAGAAAGAGAGAGCTGGAGCAGGGGGAGCAAGAGGGAGAGGGAGAGGGAGAGGGAGAAGCCAGCCCCCTGCTGAGCAGAGCTTCATGCAGGGCTTGATCCCAGGACCTCAGGACCCTAACCTGAGCCAAAGGCAGCCGCTCAACCAAATGAGCCACCCAGGTGTCCCGAGAAGCCAGACTTAAAGGACTAAGTGCATTATCTAAAAAAAAGCTGTAAGGCCATGGGGTCCTGGGGGGCCAGCTACTCTATATCCCACACCCATCTTACAGATGGGGAAACTGAGGTGAGGGAGAAGACCTGCCTGGCTGGGTTAATGTAGCTGAGAGATGACTGAGCTGGGACCCTTGACTCCCAAGGTCCTCTCTAGGAGAGACGTGACTAAGCTTTTCTTGATGCCAGGAATCTGGAGGAGAAGCGGCTCCTTTGGAAGCTGCCAGATGTGTCTGAAGCAGGGGGTGAGTTATGATTGTGCATGAGATCATGGGGTGGGGGAGGGGAGGGGTGGGTTCAGGTTGAGGGTATGCTGGCTGAGAAAGTAGACATGGAGAAGAGCTTAAAAGGGCTTTGACAAAGCTGTGGGAAAAGAAGTGGGGCAGACCCAGCAGGTACAAAGGCCCTGAGGCAGGACTCCTTTGCAATTTACACATAGCCCTGAGGGGGCCAAAGGAGAAGGGTGCAGGGGCACACGAGGAGGTCAGAAGAGGCAGATAGAGGCAACAGACACAGAGCAAAGGGCTTGGGAGAGCCCAGGTCACTGCAGGACTGGGGCTGAGGCTGGGGCACGGCTGACCTCAGGCCTCCCCAGGCTCTGGCCACCTATCTGCCAGCTGGGAGCCGTGCTCGGGGCCCAGCACACCCAGCCCTGTGGCCGCCCAGTTCACCAGCGAGGGGACCACTCTGTCCGGCGTGGACCTGGAGTTGGTGGGCAGTGGCTACCGCATGTCACTTGTAAAGAGGAGGTTTGCTACAGGTACTCCCGCCCCTGCTGCTGCTTACTCTGGAGTCCAGACCCTTCCGGGCCCTGAGGCCCACCCCCTACTTCTGCCAGGGTGTGGGGATGTGGGGGAGGCATCTGGGGTGTTTGGGAAGGTTGGTGGGGGCTGGGCTCTGGAGACCCAGGATGGTAGGTGCTGGTGGGGAGGGCTAGTCAGGGCCTCAGTGGGAGGGATCGAAGGGCCCTTGTGGGGCATCCTGGCAAGGACCCAAGGCAGGCAGCCAGAAGCCACACTGCCCCCCCCATCCTCCGGCCACCACTAGGGGTTGCTGGGGCCCATGGGGCAGTGGGGATAGTGAGCACAGGGGTGTTTCGAAGAGGATTGGGAGATCCCAGGGTAGGGGCAAGGGACGCCCCCCCCTTCCTTCCGCTCATGGCACCCTGCCCACAGGGATGTACCTGGTAAGCTGCTGAGCCTGCAGAGGCCGACCAGCACGGCTGGCCCCAGCTCTGCACTGCGTCCTGGTGCTCGCTGACTCATCCCTGCCTTCCTGCCGGATCCTGGGATCCCACCCCGGCCTCCCTGGGTGGGGGGGCCCTGACTCTGTGCAGAGGAGCCCCACACCCAGCCTGGCTGAGCCGGAGACCCACTCCTGTGCAAGCCAATTCCCATGCAGGTCCTTGGACTTTTAATGTTCTTTGAATAAACTTTATTTTCTAATAAAATAAATAAGCCTTTTCCTGCTCCAGGAAATTTCCTTCACATCGCCAGAGAGGAAGGGAAGATGGATGGGTGGGGAAGACGGAATATCCCTAATGTTCCCCAGCTCGCCCCTACCCCCACTGAGCCTGTGCAAGATGGCACCAAGGGGAGAAAAAGCCAGCCGTGAACACCCCAAGCTCTATGGTCATCTGAGCTGGTGGAAGGGATGAGGACTAGAGGAACCCAGAGGGAGATGTCAGACTCTTCCTAAGGAGAGGGCATTATGAATGGGGCTCTGGAGTATGAATAAGAGTTTGCAGGATGGGGCTGGGCATCCCAGACAAAGGAGTCGTGAGTTCTGAGAGAAATCTATTCGTCAATCCACAAACACTGCTTGACTACCTACTGTATGCCAGGCACCTGGGACATGCCTATGAGCCGGACAAAGCTCTTGGAAACCATAAGGCCTGGGTTTAGAGCCTGCTTGGCCACCAGTGGCTTTGTGACTTGGAGCCAGTGACCTAACCTCCCTGGCTTCAGTTTCCTTATCTGCAACCTACCTCACTGGGAGGCTGTAGTGAGGTTGCTCACTTTGAAGAGCACCTGATGCAGAATGAGCACCCCCATAATTCTGGCAGCTTTTACCTGTTGGGAGCCAGGCTGGAGGGTGGGGATCACAGGCAAGGCCTGAGTGGGGCCCAGGACCGGTGAGGTAACCAGCATGCTCTGCTAGGGCAGAGGTCTGAGCTCGGTGGACAGTCCTGGGTCCCGACAGATGTGTGAGGACCCTGAGCCCAGGCAGATCCCGAGGACCCAACCTGCGCCAGGTGGAGCTGGGGAAGCAGGAAGCAGGATTTGGCCTTCACTCTAATCCTCCCACTCTGTCCTCCAAAGACAGAAGGGGACCAGGAGAGAGGGTCTGACTGTGCCTCAGTTTCTTCATCTGCGAAATGGGGGGAATGCTCTAGCTGGGAGACATCCGGAGAGCATCCGCAGTGCCGTGTACCATCAACATTGCCTGCCTGAACGAATCAGGGCGGTTCAGGCAGCGCCCCCACTTTCCTGCCTGGAAGAGGTACCGCGCAAGGCCTCCGGAGCCAGCTGGACGCCGCAGCTCCTCAGCTGTGGTTCCCTCAGCTCGGGCCCCACAAGGAGCCAGAGTGTCTGATCTGGTGACAGGGTGCCCTCCATCCTAAGTCTGCACCCGTGCACACGTACGCACACCCCCAGGGGCCTCTGTGCCTCCGCGATGGTCCCTCGTACCCGTCCTTTGTGGCTGAGTGCCTGGGGTGCCGTCTCCCTGCAGAGAGCCACTGCACAACAGGACAGTCACTTGCTGCCACATCCTAGTGTGTTTAATTTTGTTTTCTCGGGGTCACAGGTGAGGTCAGGTACATTGTAAAATACAGAAGGCATTTCCTGGGTGTGGCCTTCTAATTGCCTCTGGAGGATGAGTCGCAGCAGAGAGGGCAGGACACTTGTTTAACTGGCCAACCCTGGGGTGGGCAGGTTGTCATGTAGTGGCTTCTAGTGCCCTGGTCTCCTATGCCTGGGAGGCTCCCAAACCCCAGTTTGGGGCACGAAGTGATTGGGTCACTTGCCCCCAGGTTTTCTTTTTTTTAAATTGAGATAAAATTCAATTAAAATAACAGGAAATGAATCATTTAAAGTGGACAATTTATTCCTTGCTATGGCTGAGCAATATTCTACTTTAGGCATTGTTAACCTGAAAAATAAAACAGCCAGGGGATACCTGGGTGGTTCAGCAATCCAGCAGACGCCTTTGGCCCAGGGTGTGATCCTGGGGTCCCGGAATCGAGTCCCACATCGGGCTCCCCACAGGGAGCCTGCTTCTCCCTCTGCCTGTGTCTCTGTCTCTCTCTTTCTGTGTCTCTCATGAATAAATAAATAAAATCTTTTTAAAAATGCTCTTAAATAATAGCCTGCAAGTTTGCTATTAGGATAAGAAGCCAGAGTCAGTTAACACCTCCTATGAAAGAAAAGACTGGTGAATTCTGAACCTTCTAAGCCTCCAGAGAAAGCAAGTGAAAAATTATTTGTCACCGGATCATAAGGAAACCATTTCTCAGGGCAGCGCCGGTGGTGCAGCGGTTTGGCGCCTCCTGCAGCCTGGGGTGTAATCCTGGAGACCGGGGATCGAGTCCCACGTCGGGCTTCCTGCATGGAGCCTGCTTCTCCCTCTGCCTGTGTCTCTGCCTTTCTCTCTCTCTCTCTCTCTGAGTAAATAAATCTTTAAAAAATAAATAAATAAAAGAAATAAAAGAAAAAAAAAAAGAAACCATTTCTCAAAGTCCACATTCAAAAGAAGAGGTTTTCCCCCCTTTTTGCAAGGGCTTCAGAAACGTGGATGAGGGCATTGTCTTTCCATGAAATGAAGAATAAACAACCGTGAGGAAAAGCATACAGGCTTGCTCCAGACATCTTGGGAAAGCTGCCTCGTCAGACGTCATCTGCTTCAGTTTGGGAAATCTTTACTTACGTGTCACCAGATGGTATGCAGACCCAGCCAGGGTTTGGTGCTTTCTTTAGATGTGTCACGTGAACCCAAGAGTCTGTCCTCTGGAGTTTGGTGGCAGGAGGGTGCTAAGCAGTGTCTGAGAAGGGCCTTTCCAGTGAGGTTGAAGAGAGCCTTTCTGAAGGTGTCTTTTCCAATAGATGAAATCACAAAATCATCAGCATGCAAGGCATGATGCTTAACATCATTGTCCCCCCACCTTCTTGGGGAGTGCTCTGCAAAAGAATTGTTCTGCTAAGCATTTTTTTTTAAGACAGAGGGTGGGGGAAGAGAGAGAGGGAGAGAGAATCTTATGCAGGTTCCTTGCTCAGTGTGGAGCACCCCCTCCACCCCTGCCTCCCCATGCACTGGGCTTGATCTCCTGACCCTGGGATCGTGACCTGAGCCAGACACTTAACCTACTGGACCACATCCAGGCACCCTTAGTGTGGTGATTTTTTCATCAAAGCAATTAGGTCTTTACAATATTGAAGCTTATCTCCTTTATCAACTTTAGGTCAAAAGATGCAGGAGTCAAGTGCATGGGACATCCTGTGACTATCTCTTTTTTTTTTTTTTTTTTTAATGAAAGACTTCTTTTTTTCTTTTTTTTAATTTTATTTATTTATTTACGATAGTCACAGAGAGAGAGAGAGGCAGAGACACAGGCAGAGAGAGAAGCAGGCTCCATGCACCGGGAGCCTGACGTGGGATTCGATCCCGGGTCTCCAGGATCGCGCCCTGAGCCAAAGGCAGGCGCCAAACCGCTGCGCCACCCAGGGATCCCCTGTGACTATCTCAAGGGGTGAGAATCTAGGAGTTTCAAAGGGAGTGCACCTGAGATTTCAAAAGATGGGTGGCAATGCTTTAGGCCAGGGCCCTACAAATTCTGTGTCTTAAATGGAGTCTTTTGTTTTAAATTTATAATTTATTTTTATTTTTTTAAAGATTTTTATTTTATTTACTTATTCATGAGAGAGAGAGAGAGAGACAGGCAGAGAGAGAAGCAGGCTCCGTGCAGGGAGCCCAATGTGGGACTCCATCCCAGGGACTCCAAGATCACACCCCGGGCTAAAGGCAGCACTAAACCACTGGATCACCGGGGCTGCCCTCGTATTTTTTTTTTTTAAAGATCTATTTATTTATTCATGAGAGACACAGAGAGAGGCAGAGACACAGACAGAAGGAGAAGCAGGGTCCATGCAGGGAGCCTGATGCAGGACTCAATTCTGGATCCCAGAATCACATCCCAACCACCGAGCCACCCAGGTGCCCCAAGAATTATTTATTTGAAGGAGAGAAAGGGAGCAAGTGAGCGCACGCACAAGCAGGGGGAGTGGCAGGCAGGGGGAGAGGGAGAGGGAGAACCAGACTCCCCACTGGACAGGTTGCTGAGGTGGTTCAGGCCCAGGATCCTGACAAGAGACAAAGGCAGACAATTAACCAACTGAGCATCCAGGTGCCTCTTTTACTGAGCCACCCAGCCCCGCCCCCTGCCTTTTTTATTTATTTATTTATTTTATTCATGAGAGACAGAGAGAGAGAGACACACACAGGCAGAGGGAGAAGCAGGCCCCATGCAGGGAGCCCCATGTGGGTCTCGATCCCAGGACTCCAGGATCATGCCCTGGGCCGAAGGCAGGTGCCAAACCACTGAACCACCCAGGGATCCCCTGCCTTTTTAAAAGTGAGCTGTATGGCCAATGTGGGGTTTGAACTCACAGAGATCAAGAGTCACATGCTCTACTGAATGAGCCAGCCAGGGGCCCCTTAGGTTGAGCCTTAATGATGCTGTCAGTGTGCTCCACTAACCCTGAGAATTGAGGATGGTATGCACCGTGAAAGTAAAACAGCCAAACAGCAGACTTGTCGAAGCCCCTGACTGGTAAAGTGGGTTCCCCCATCACTGTGAGGTTCCAGAGGAGTTCCAGATAGAATCTTTTACTTTTTCTTTTCTCATTTTCTTTCCTTTGTGTGTGTGTGTGTCAGATAATCTTTTTCTTTTCTTTTTTTTTTAAGATTTTATTTATTTATTCATGAAAGACACACACACACAGAGAGGCAGAGACACAGGCAGAGGGAGAAGCAGGCTCCATGCAGGGAGCCGGATGCGAGACTCGATCCCAGGACCCTGGGGTCACACCCTAAGCCAAAGGCAGACACCCAACTGCTGAGCTACCCAGGCGTCCCAAGATTATCTTTTCTAAAACAATTTTAGGGACACCTGGGTGGCTCAGAGGTTGAGCACTGCCTTGGGTTCAGGTCGTGATCCCAGGGTCCTGGGATTGAGTCCCTCATCAGGTTCCCCGCAGGGAGCCTCCTTCTCCCTCTGCCTGTGTCTCTGCCTCTCTCTGTGTATCTCTTATGAATACGTAAATTCTTTAAAAAAATTATTTTCTTTAAAGATTTTATTTATTTATTCATGAGAGACAGAGAGAGAGAGAGATAGGGTCAGAGACACAGGCAGAGGAAGAAGCAGGTTCCATGCTGGGAACCCAGTGAGGGATTCATCCTTGGACTCCAGTACCACTCCCTGGGCCCAAGGGAGATGCTCAACCGCCAAGCCACCCAGGAGTCCCTAAAATTAAAATTAAAACAATTTTAGCCACAGAAGAGACAGCAGCCTGTTTACAAAGGAAAGCTTTGGTCTGGTGAGAAATACACAAACCATGACTAAAATATATTTATAAGCATGAGAGGGAAGCTATATGAAATCTATCTGTGCAAACAGGTGTCCCAGGATTGTACTTTGAACAGGTGAGATAAGCAAAGTAGGAACTTTTTGTACCCTTATTACTATTTCCCTTCCAACGTTGGTTCCCAGGCACTCTCATTTTATCAGCAGACAATGGTTTAATGCATATACAGTGATAAGTAGTGTGAATATAAGAACTTCTGGTAGGGCCGAATTGTTATTTGGTCAAAACCAGAGTTCTCTCTTTTTTATCAAACCAACAATTATTAGATTTCCAGGATAGTTTTTCCTTTACTGGGGCCAATTGTTAGATGTCTTCATTACCAAGTTACCAAGTTACCATTTGGGAGAACATCCCTTTGGGTTTGGCTACTGGCTTCCTTGAGAGCAGCATTTGTTTTTGGTTTTTTGGTGGTTTTTTTTTTAAGATTTTTAAAAAGATTTTATTTATTCATGAGAGACAGAGAGGCAGAGACACAGGCAGAGGGAGAAGCAGGTTCTCGGCAGGAGCCTGATGTGGGGCTGGATCCCAGACCCTGGGATCATGCCCTGAGTCAAAGGCAGACGCTCAACCATTGAGCCCCCCAGGGGTCCCAAGAGCAGCATTTGGGGCATAAATATCACCAGCAAGGTGGTTTATTTGGCCTCCAGGAACTGGAGTCTGGAATACCCAGGAGTCTTAATTGCCAGAGCAACTGGCAAAAGAATAGCATCTAATCAATTTTGAACATAGTGGCCTTAACTCGAAGGGCAGTGGCAAAAATGGCTCTGAGGCCAGGCGGATGTCCCCACGCCACAGGGCCCAGTTGCTATGATACCCCTAGGGTAACAGTAGAAAGTGCGCTGAGGGCAAATCGCAGGCCAACCCCCTGCAATGCCCTACTTCCCAGGGCTGCTCTGTGGCTTTCCTCAGGCACTCCAGGCTGCCCTAAAACTAAGAGAAGGGAAAACAAATGGTTAACTAATACTTTCCTTGGGGAAGCTCCCCACCATCTTAAGGTTAATGCTTTACTAGAGGGAAAAACAACCGGAGCTTGACAATAGCCAGGCCTCTCGTATCCCGGGAGTCTTCTTTAGCATATGAAAGTCCTTTGAAAACCTCCCTCCTTCCTTACTTCCCCCAGCTCCCAAGTATAGAATCTGTCACCCCTCATAAGCCTCATGCCTCAGGTCTTCCTACCCATCGGCCCTGTCCCTGTGCTTTTTTTTAATGTAATTTAAAAAATTTTTTTGTCCGGCTTTAATAAAGTCACCTTTTTTTGCACCAAAGATGTTTTGAGAATTCTTTCTTGGCCCTCGGCTCTGGACCTCGCCAATCCACCCGTATTGTTGGATGCCCCCTCCAAGGGCATTCCCTTCCCCCTCACATACAAAGAGGCAAAAAATGAAGTAGATAATTAGGATGTCTGTCCTAAGGCAATGTGCTTTTATTAGGCTTTTCTTTTTTTTTTTTTTTTTTTAAGATTTTATTTATTCATTCACGAGAGAGAGAGAGAAGCAGAGACCCAGGCAGAGGGAGGAGCAGGCTCCATGCAGGGAGCCCAATGTGGGACTCGACCTGGGACTCCAGGATCACGCCCTGAGCGGAAGGCACGCGCTAAACCGCTGAGCCACCCAGGGATTCCCCCTAGGTTTTTCTTTAAAGCCTCAAACACTATGTCACCTTCACCTTTCTAAACAAATGGGTTAGGGCTATGGTATTTTAGTAAAGCACAGAGAGATTGAGCCCTAAGCGAGAAGTCTGGAATCCAGTTTTGACAGTAGCCAGCCAGTCCTTGAAAGTCTTGTAATTGGCACCTAGTTTTAGGTTTGGGAAAGTCAGGATGCCTTGAAATCTACCTGGATCCAAAGGTAGCCCTCTTTCCCAGAACAGGTGCCCTAAGTCCGGAACTTGAGTTTGGGTAAAGGGCAATTTTTCTCTGGAGACTTTATGTTCCCTTAAGCTGAAAAAAAATTTTTGTTTTAAGCTCAAAAATTTTAACAGGCAGATGCAGTCTTCCTGTGAAGAGGCTTGAGAAGGGGAGCAGAGAAGCAGATCAGGGGCACATTGTAACAAAGTAGAAACTACAACAGTTAGGTCATCCAAAGCAGCTTTCAAGGTTTGTGAAAATTATTGAACATTTCTGGGGCACCTGGGTAGCTCAGTGGTTGACCATCTGCCTTTGGCTCAGGTCGTGATCCCGGGGTCCTGAGATCTAGTCCCCAGTCGGGCTCCCCTCAGGGAGCCTGCTTCTCCCTCTGCCTCTAACCGTTTTCAACTCCAGCAAACGAAGGCTCCCAACCCCATTATTTTCTATTATCACCAAGGGCTAGAACATGAGAAAAGACTGTTACCAATTTAAGTGTCCCAGGTGACTCCAGCCCCCCAGCCAGCCTCTCCGATGCCCTTCGAATTCCCAATAATAGCGTTCTTCCCCTGTTAACTGGCTCAGAGAAACCGCTGCCTGGTTTGGGAATGCATGGCTGTCCTTGACACCAGAGCTACACTCTCGGTCCTCAACCCCACTGCTGTCCAGCAGCCCCTGTCTTGGGGGATTAAAGCAGTTCCAGTAGTCGGGGGCTCTAACAGACCCCAATGGGTTCGTGGCTCTGAACCTAATTCCTCTGTCTAGACCCTTTGAAAGATATGCACCTTATTCCTCTGCCTTTCTTCCCAGTTCCTCTGACCTTATTCATTTTTGGGGCCAAGATTTGTTAGAAAATATCACACTGGAATTTCTTCTTCCGAAAAGGGGAACTAATTCTAGCAACTGATGGTAGTAATTAAAATACCCAGCCAGGTGAACTAAATGACCCTTTGACTTTTTTTAAAGATTTGCTTTGGTGGGGAGGGAGAGGGAGAGGGAGAGAATCTAGAGCAGGATTCCCCACTGAGTGTGGAACCCCACATGGGCCTTGATCTCAAGACCCTGAGATGATGATGACCTGAGCTGAAATCAAGAGTCGGACACTTAACCAACCACCCAGGCGCCCGAACCTTTTCACATCTTTAATTTGCTCTGTGTCTGATCGCATGATAGCACCACAGCCAAGTCTGCAGACACTGATCATTTTTGTTCATGTGGGATCAGCTATCATCCTCTTTACAGGCAAAATCTTCAACTGATATCAGTGAACTCACAAAGCATCTCCCATCAAGATTCAGATAAATCCCTTAAAACTTCTCCTGAGAGTTAATCAATATCCTATAAACAAAGAAGCCCTCGGGGCATCAGGCTTATAAAATAGAGGATTACAAGGTGACTTCATTATCCTCTGCACTTGTCCCTGTAATAATTTGGTTTTCCCTGTGACAAAACTGGGCAGGCTGAGGATGGAGTTTTGTCCTGGACGTCTGACCAATAAATAGCATTGTTATTGATGAGGAGAATTAAAAATGTTGCTTAAATTAAATCTCCCCACAACCTGCAGTCCTCTGATAAATCCCTGAGACATGCAGAGAGTGACACACTTCCAGGAACTCACGGCTGCCTTAATGTTGATGTGTTATTAGAGACTAAAAGCAACATTTTATTTATCTTTTATTATTTTATTATTATTATTAAAGGATTTTATTTATTTGTGAGAGACACAGAGAAAGAGGCAGAGACATAGGCAGAGGGAGAAGCAGGCTCCCTGTGGGGGGCCTGATGCAGGACTCAATCCCTGGACCCCCGGATCACAACTGAGCCAAAGGTAGGTAGCCGCTCAACCACTGAGCCACGCAGGTGCCCCCTGAAAACTGAGAATTGATGGATTTTCCTTTAGGTGAGTGATCTTGGATGTGAGCGAGCTGGTTTGGCAAATTAACTAAATCTGGAGTACAGATAGTTTCCTATTCCCTCCTGGTCCTTTTAACTAAAAGGAGAAAGATCCTGGTTCAGCCCATTGATAAAGAGTTAAATGCTATCCAGGTGGATTCAGCATCTATAGGAAGACCAAATTTTTTTTTTTTAAGATTTTATTTATTTATTCCAGAAAGACAGAGAGAGAGAAAGAGAGAGAGACAGGCTCTCTGCAGGAGCCTGATGTGGGACTCGATCCCGGACCCTGGGATCACACCCTAAGTCAAAGAGAGACGCCTAGCCATTGAGCCACCCAGGTGTCCCAAGACCAGAATTTTCTTTAAAGACAATTTGAGGGACGCTTGGGTGGCTCAATGATTGAGTGTCTCTCTTTGGCTCAGGCCATGATCCAGGAGGCCCCGGGATCGAGTCCTGCATCAGGCTCCCTGTATGGAGCCTGCTTCTCCCTCTGCCTGTGTCTCTGCCTCTCCCTCTGTGTCTCTCATGAATAAATAAATAAAATCTTAAAAAAAGATAAAGACAATTTGAAATTGATTCTAGTGGTCATGAACCAATTCACGAGGCTTTTGTGTGCACGCCTGAATTTTGTTCCAAAAGCTACCAGAATTGCTCAGTGGAGATTTCCAGCAAGTGTTCTAGCATCTTGCCAAAAGTTAGGAGTCTGTTTCTCTAAACCCCTTTCAGGTTGCTCCCATCTGGCTAGTTTACCCGTTGTTTGGCCTCATCCTCCCCAATAAGCATGTGGACTAATTGGTATAAATCTCAGAAGCCAGTTTGGTAAATTTGAATAACTAGCTAAATTCTTCAGCAGACCTATGGGGGTCCTCAGCCTAAGGGAACTGTAAGAAATTTGGGGTTTCTTTGGCTCCTCAAAATACCTAACTTTAAAAGGGCAGGTTTTGAGGGGTTCAGGAAAGAAAGGAGCAGGGAGAGGTTTGGAGGAAAATGAGGAGAGAATTATTATCCCAAATAAATAAATAAAATCTTTTAAAAAATAAATAGTATTTTGCAAAAAGGCAATTTTTAGATTCCTTTTTTTTTTTTTTAATTTTTAGATTCCTGATAACCTTTGAAAGCTTCAAAATACCATTACATTAGGCATCCTGAGGCACCTGGATGGCTCAGTCGGTTAAACAACTGCCTTGGGCTCAGGTTGTGATTTCAGGGTCCTGGGATGGAGCCGCAGGTCTGGCGGGCTCCCTGCTCAGCGGGGAGTCTGCTTCTCCCTCTCCCTTTACCCGCCTCCTCTGCCCCTACCCCTCAGCTGGTGCCCTCTCACTTTTTCTCAAATACATAAATATATATAATACATAAATATATATGTATACATAAATATATACATAAATACATAAATATATAAGAGCTTAAAAAATAAACATAAAAATAAATTAGGCATCCCATTTCAGTTTTGCCGATTTTAGAGCCACTTGAGAAAAGTAAGCTTGGGGAGATTTAGCTTCCCCATAATGGCCAGTTCTATTTTTTGTAAAGATTTTATTTATTCATGAGAGATATACAGAGAGGCAGAGACATAGGCAGAGGGAGAAGCAGGCTCCATGCAGGGAGCCCAATGCAGGACTTGATCTGGGATCAGGCCCTGAGCCAAAGGCAGACGCTCAACTGCTGAGCCACCCAGGCATCCCAAGAAGGGCCAGTTCTAAATGACGTTTGCTTTAGAGGCCATTTAGTTGGAAATGTGCAAGAGAAGGAACCGCAGTTTGAGAGAGAACGTGAGAGCACACAAGTAGAGGGGAGCAGCAAAGGGAGAGGGGGAAGCAGGCTCCCCTCTGAGCAGGGAGCCCGATGTGGGACTCAATGCCAGGACCCTGGGATCAAGATCTGAGCTAAACCTCCAACTGACTGAGCCCCCCAGGTGCCCCAGAACTGCAGTTTTTTTTAAAGATTTTATTTATTCATGAGAGACCCAGAGAGAGAGGGAGAGACACAGGCAGAGGGAGAAGCAGGCTCCATGCAGGGAGTCTGACACGGGACTCAATCCCGGGACCCCAGGACCACACCCTGGGCCAAAGGCAGGTGCTAAACCGCTGAGCCACCCAGAGATTCCCAGAACTGCAGTTTTTAAACATAAAACTGGGTTAGGGTCCCAGAAACGGGAGTGTGGGGGGGACTCCAGGCATTTTGATGACTAAGATCCCATTTCTTAGAGGTTTTCCTCTAGAGTGAGAAGAAAAACTCCTAAGCAGCACAGTTTCAACAGAAATAGCCCGGTTCCAACAAAGGTCAGGGCAGTTCCAATGGGAGCATCTCAGTTCCCAAAAGAAGAAAGCCCAAAGGAGTCAGTTCCAATAGGAACAGTCTGGTCCCAGAAAGGATCCAGACCAGAGGCCAAATGAGTACTCTGAGAAAGGACAAAGCCTTAAAACCAATCCTAAATAAAAACCTGGAGAGCTCAGAACGCAAAGAGAGTAGAGCTTGAAATCCAGGAGAGACTTATCCTTCCGTGGTGGAGAAGAAAGCACTGTGCTCATCTAGCTCTGTGGGTTCTGGGAACTGCTTTGCTCACCAGCCTCAGAGTTGTGGGGAGTCTTCTCTGGATCCCACTTCTGATCACCAAGCAATGCTCATCTTAAAAATAAAACAGTTATTTAACAGCAAAATGGGTTTATTCATGAATAGCAGAGGAACTCCACTTTGGGACACGCAGGCTATAGCAAAACCATAGGCATGTCCCATAAACAAAGGAGAGGTGCATTATTTTATGGAGAAGGAGGAAGTTGGGAGGTTGTTTTGAACTAAAGTCCACTGGAGAGAAGCAGGAGTTTAGGGTGATGACAGTTTATTGGCTGAGTTGCAGGGGTCAATGACTTCTTGTGGGAGGTGCCACGTCCACCTTTTCCCATCTGGGGAAATGTCATTGATAATTCCTTCCTGGGACTCCTGGGTGGCTCAACAGTTGAGCGTCTGCCTTTGGCCCAGGCTGTGATCCTGGTGTCCCGGGGTCGAGTCCCACATCGGGCTCCCTGCCTGGAGCCTGCTTCTCCCTCTGCCTGTGTCTCTGCCTCTCTCTCTCTGTGTCTCTCATGAATAAATAAATAAAATCTTAAAAAAAAAAAAAAAGATAATTCTTTCCTGTTGGGGATTCTTCTGCTAGAGTCTGTAATTGACACTTTTCCTGTAATTGATGGAGAGTGGTAGGGCTCTCTCTTCCTGACTCGACTTTAGTGAGGTTTTCCTTTATTAATTTGCAGAATACATCACGTTTTGTTCATCCATTCATCGGTTGATGGGCACTCGGGTGATTTCCACCTTTTGGCTATGCTGAACAGTCCTCCTGTGAACGGGCATGTACAAGGCTTTGTCTGAACACCTGTTTTCAATTCCCTTGGGTAGACAGCTAGGAGGAGAATTGCTGAGTCCTAAGATAATTCTAAACCAAATTCGAACCCAGGCCCTCTAATGCCATAATCTGCTCTGGAAGATTTCGGAGTCCCTTCTGCTGTCTCCATGCTTCCGCCTTCTGACCTGGCAGGCCTCAGTTTCCCCCTGTGAGTAGGGGTTGGTACGCCCCAGATCACTTCCTCCACCATTACTCTGAACACATGATTACAGCAATGTACGTTTCCAGGGCAAACGGGGGCACGAAATGTCTGTTGTGGAGGGGACGAGATGGGCCACTCCCTCCAAATCAGACATTTGGTTCCAGCTGCTTGTGCGGCCCCATAGGGCAGGCGGGGAACTTAAGCTGAACCTGAGCAGTTGCCCCCCTCCAAGTGGAGACCTGGACTCAACAGGCTCCAAAGTTTGTGCCAAGCAAGTGTGTACACCTGCGCCACTTTGGCTGAAATGCCGTTGTTTGGTGCACTGACATTTGGTGTAATGGCCCTTCACTCCGGCAGTGTCGATGGTGCGCTTGCTCTGTGTAGGCCCTGCTCCCCACACCTCTCCCAACTGGAAGAGTCAGGGCTTAGATCCTCCATTTTACACAGGAAGAAACTGAGGCACACTCAGGACCCTCCCCTTTTCCTCTCGAAGAAGTAAGGGTGGGGCAGGAGGCTAACCAGAACCCCCACCTGGCTCACACCTAGGGACCTGGATCTTCCCAACCCCAGACCTCCCGGCCCAACACGTCTAGACTAGAAATGGATCCGAATCTTCAACTACCTTAACCTCAAAAAACTTTCAAAACTGACTTCCAACTTCCAGAACCTTTGCCAGCCTGAGGGCTATGGGCTCAGGATAGGTTTCCTGGGTTCTGGAATCTTCGAACCCCTTGCAGAGATCTGAAGAGTCCCCCTGGATTCAACCAGCCTCCTTGTCCCCCTTCCAATCATTTCTCCATCAAACACACTTTAGGTCAGCCCTGCACGGGGCGCCGCTTGCACATCTCCAGCCGCCTCTGGCCAGGCCCCAGGTGGGCTGGACACCCCGACGGGCGCCGGAGAGGGGGACGGGGAAGGTTGCGGTGGGGGCCGGCCAACCGGGCGGAGGGGCGGGGTCGGGAGGGGAAGAGGGAGGCAGGAGGCGAGGCTGGGAGGAGGCAGGGAGGAGCCCGACCTGGATGGGGGTGGGGGGAGGCTCGGCGTCAGGTGAAAGTCTTTCCGGAGTTCACAGCCCGGAGGAGCTGAGATAAGAGGTTGACTCCGGGCGGCCGGACTCTGGGGTGAGTGTCGGGGGCCCCTGAGGATCCGGCTGCCGTCTGGGGTGGGGAGGAGGAGGATCGCGGCTCTAGGGGGCCCCGGCGGGGCCCCGGGGTCAGGTGTCCACCACGTGGAGATCCCGGGTCTCCGTAACCCCGTTGCCCTCACCCATCGGTAGTCGCCGGCGTTTCCGAAGCCGGCGCGGGGCGGGGGGGAGGGAAGTCGCTCCGATGGGCACGGCGAGGCGTCCGGGACCCCCGTCCGCACCCCCCGACGCCCACCTCCCAGGATAGCGGGGAATGGGGATGGAGACGCGGAGGGCGCTCTCTGCGCTGCGGCCGCCGCTGCTACTGTTGGGTGGGGATTGTTAGCGCGCTGATTCCGAGGGTCCCCCACGTGGGGACCACCGCTGACCTCCAGCCTTGGCAGGCGCTGGGCGCCCTTCCTGCCTGGGGACCTCCGCTCCTGGCTTCCCCTGGGGCTCAGTGCAACCCCTGTCGGCTGACTTGGGGCTCTGTGCCCCCCCCACCCCCCGCAGGGTGCTCCTGTTCAGTTTCCCCTCCCAGACTAGGTCAGTGACCCAGCTTCCACGAGGATGCCTGAGATGTTCAGCCAGTGGAAGCTTTTATGATGGTGGGAGGGGGGCTCAAGTGAGTGACATTGGGTCTCTGAGCTTCCGTTTCCTTATGTGTCAAGGGTGGCTTGTACGGGAGTGATTCACACTGTAGGTGCTTAGTGGGGGTGGGGGGTACAGCTGTCACTATATTAATAATAATTATTACTATATCCTTAGCCATGCTTCCAGGTTCCCGACTAACTTTCCCGGTGGGTCAGTTTTTTCATGGTCTTTTTTCGGGTGGGGGAACTGAGCTCACCTGCTCCCCCACCCCACCAGAGCCTCCTGTAGTTCCGATCTGGGCCCGTGGGGAGCTGCCCACATTTGGGGCCACCCTGGGCCATAGCTTCCTTCCATTGCTCCGTTGGCTCCTAAGGTCTTGCCCCACAGGGCTGAGGAGTCTAGAGAAAGAGGTGTGGACCCTGCTTCGGGCAGCAGGGCCCCCCACTTGACCTAGGTGAACAGGTAATGTTTGTTCATCCCTGTCCAGCCCTGACTTCCATCCTTTGCTTCTCCCTCGCACCTAGGGTGTGGTGATTCCTGCCAGCCAGGTACTCTGGATGTGGGGGAGCTTCTAAGAAGGAGCCTTAGAGCGTCAGCTTCAAGGCGCTCGAGGACTTTGGACAAGCTTCTTTGACCCAAGGACCCTGGGGCTGGGCTGAGTCAGGTCAGCCCTAGAGAAGGAAGGAAGGTGTCACTGGGCGACTTCTCTTCCTGCCACTCTCTGAGGTCCCCACCCCTGTGAGTCAGGGAGGATACCCATTGTGGTCCCTCCTCCTGACAGGGAGTCTGGCTCGGCTTGAATGCCTCCTCCCCATAATGGGGAGCTCACTACCAATACAGCAAACTAAAGGAAGCCCCAGCAGGTGGTGGCCAAAGGCAGGGATTGGGCTCCCACCTGACCTTCCTTGAATAAGTTCCTTGGATGAGCGCTCTGTGCCTCAGTTTCCCTATCCATAAAAAAAAAAAGAAAAAACGCAGCTAAGGAAGCCCTACCTTCCAGCGCAGGTGTGGTGAGTAGAAGAGCAGATGGTGGAAGGGCCACACACCGGGCTGCTGCGTTAACTCTAATCATGATTACGTGGCTCACTGTGTTCCCATCGGTGATATTTATCTTTGCGTGAGAGAAATAATGTGAAGGTTGCAGGGCTCCAGCACAAGGCCTGGAGGAGGGCTCTGAGCCATGTGAAGGTGTGAGGGTCCTTCAGGTGGTCCCCAGAGGAAGGCCCATGGGACCACAGTTGCTCCAGCTAGGAAATGAGTCCAGAGATGCTCTTTTGAGGCTCAGCTACGGCAGGGCCCGCCATTTAGTTAGGGGCCTCCGTCCAGCCCAGGTCCCCTCCTGGACCCATCCCAGGTACCTGGAGCAGTTTTTGAGGTGGGCTCCCCAAGGTCAGCTCCTTCAATGAGGAGCCCCGGGATTCCCAAGGAACGCAGACGTCATGGGTCTAAACGGCATGTGTCACCCTCCCCACCCCCCATCCCATCATCTTCTACACCCCAGGTGCCCCAGGGCCTATGTTGGCATAAAATCAACTTGCTCACATGGTTTCACTAAAGCAGGGTCTGGCCACAGCGAGCCTAAGGAGTTATCTTGACTGGGCTTTTTCTCTATTTTTTTTTCTTCTATTTACAAGAGGAACATAATGCTTCTTGCAGAAAAAGACCAGCCTGTCATTACTTACTTACTGGGAGGCCTAGCTGGAACGAACTGGTGAGGGATCACCCTCAGGTCCAGCAGGCTGGGGTTCAAATCCTAGTACATGCTCTCTGCCCCCCCCCCCCCCCCCGTTGGCTGTGTGACCTATGGTGGGGGGCCCTCTCTCTTGTGCTCAGCTCATCTACTTGGTAACTGGAAACCAGCCTCCCTACAAAGCGCAGTGAATCATGGGGCTCATCTGCAGGCCAGGAGCTCACATCCTCTCCTGCAAGAACCCCCAACTCCCAACCTGGAGTCTCTTCCACCCTGGAACTTGCTCTTCTCACGAAGACTGTCTTGTCTGCTGCCTGTCTGTCGTCCCGCCTCCCTTAGTACATAAGCTCCTTGGGGACAAGGCCTTTCTTTCAGACTTCTTGACTGCGTGCTCAGAGCCTAGATCGGGGCATGGCACACGCTAGGTACTAGGTGCTCAATGCTGGCTCAGAGCAGTCACCAGTGTGCTTGAGACATTCGTCGCTGACGTTGATGTTAATATTGTCACTGTTGGCGCTTCCTAAATGGGTTTGGAGAAAAGGCAGCTGCTTTCTCAGGACTCAGGCCGTTAGGCACACAGATGGGGTTCTCCTGTCACCCCCACCCCTCACCTTGGTTTTTGGAAGTCCCAGAATGTTCCATGCCCCTTTTGAAATCCCAGCTGGGGTCTGTCAGGAGGTACGGAACCATGATGGCCAGAGTGAAGCTGACGTCCAGCACCTGCTGGAAGTCAATCAGGGGTTGGCAGCTGACACCATCCAGCTCTGCAGATGAGGATGCTGAGGCCCAGAAGTGGCCAGCCACTTGGCCCAGGTCCGCCGCCACCGCTGGTCAGTAGGCAGGTCAGGATGTCTCCCGGAAACCACCACAGCAGCTTCACGGGCACCAGCTCTGTTTTCCCAGCTGCTGGACAAGGGGAGGTTAGCCCTCATTTTCCTGATTCCAAAACTGAGACCCAGTGACCACCAGGCCTATGGGTCACTGGAGCTGGAATTGGGATAGGAAGGGACACAGGTGGGTCTGTGTCTAATGGGCCAGGAGAGTGACTCAGGACTCACCCTCTCGGAGCCTTGCTTCCTCTTCTGGAAAGTGGGAGCGTCATGCAGGGGAATCACCTTGATTTGATGGGAGCTTCCCAGTCCAGGCAGGCCCTCCATGGTGTCACAGTAGCGCAGAACAGGTGGGGGTCAGGTCCGGGCCCTGAGGGTGTGAGCAGGGGGTACCTGGCCACCTGGACTGCTCAACACATTCTCACACTCGTGTGTCTCAGCCTCTCTGCCTTCCTGAACTGCTAAGGAATGGTGACGAGAACAGGGTGAGAAGGACAGAAGTGCTTGGGGACTTGCCAGGCCCTGGTTATCAACTGGGAGTGTAAGTAGAGGATGCAGGGACAGAATTCTGTTGATAATGGGGGTCCTGAATTAATTCTGTTGAGTACTGGGGCTGCTTCTGTACCTCTAGTGCCTCACTAATATTCAGTGAATGTGGGCTACTGGGGAGCAGGGCACTCAGTCGGTTAAGCATCTGCCTTTGGCTCAGGTCATGATCCCAGGGTCCTGGAATGGGGCCCCACATCTGGATCCCTGCTCAGTGGGGAGTCTGCTTCCCCCTCTGCCCCTCCCCCTGCCCTAGCACACACACAGTTCTCTCTCTCTGTGCTCTCTCGAATAAAATCTTAAGAAAAAAATAGTGAATCCTTAATATTTAGTGCAACAAATCCTTAATATTAGTGTGTTTGCAACAAATAGCTGATATTCAGTGACAGTATATTAGTCTCTTGGGACGGTTTAGTGACTTATGCATATTCATTGTGATAATATTGATTCATGCATCATGAATGTGCCTTGCAACTCTTCATTGTTCCTGTAAAACTATTTCATAAAACTCCTGGTGCCTCCTGCCTGTCTAGCAGGTCATGAACGGTACTTACTGACATTTGGCTTCTTGCTCATGAACTGCATCACGAGTATCTCAGTGCTGTGGATATTTGGCTCTTTAGGGCATTAGTACACCTTGGTCCTGTCTCCGCTCCACACAGGCACTTGCTAACTCGTGACTGTCCTGCATCCTCCAGGGCCTGTGGGGCCCTAGGCAGGTCGGTGGCAGCTGTCATCTGCAGTGGATTTGGGCTGAAATGAGGCCCGAGGAAATTGCTAATATGTGGATCATCATTAGTATTTTTCCCTTGTTCAACAAACACCAGCAAATGTCACATGGAGACACAGCTGTTGGGAACAAGATACCTGGCCCCACCTCTGGGGGTCTCCAGGCTGGCTGGGGAGATAAACGAGACAGAAGAGAGTGCATTTCCCATGTGCAGTGGTGGTGAGAGCTGTAGAGAAAATCAGAGCCAGGGCAGGGTGTTCTAGCTTGGGAGGTTGGGGCCCTTTTATTTTTATTTATTTTTATTTTTTAAAGATTTTATTTATTCATGAGAGACACAGAGTGAGAGGCAGAGACACAGGCAGAGGGAGAAGCAGGCTCCCTGTGGGGAGCCCGATGTGGGACTCGATCCCGGGACTCCAGGATCACAACCTGAGCCAAAGGCAGATGATCAACCACTGAGCCATCCAGGCGCCCCTGTTACCTTTTAAAAAGGTAAAATTGTGAGGCGCCTGAGGGACACAGTCCATTCAGCTGCTGACTCTTGGTTTAGGCTCTGGCTGTGATCTCTGGGTTGTGAGATTGAGCCTGGAGTGGGCTCTGAGCTCAGTGAGGAGTCTGCTTGAGATTCTCTTTCTCCCTCATCCTCTGCCCCTCCCACTCATGCTCTTGTGCTCTCCTGTTCTCTCTCTCTGTAACACAAATAAATAAATATATATATTTTAAGATTCTCTCTGCCCCTCCACCCAACATACCTGCACACATGTTTGTGCTCTTTCTTTCACTCAAATAAATCTTAAAAAAAAAAATGGGGGTGCCTGGGTGGCTCAGTGGTTGAGCGTCTATCTTTGGCTCAGGTCATGATCCCGGGGTCCTGGGGTCAGGTCTTGCGTCAGGCTCCCTGCAGGCAGCCTGCTTCTCCCTCTGCCTATGTCTCTGCCTCTCTTTCTCTCTGTCTCTCTTGAATGAATAAATAAAATCTGGAAAAAAGAAAAAAGAAAAAAAAACAACACTGGGGTGAGCCTGAAGATCAAAGAGAATCTGGGGGAAGAGCAGGAATCCCAAGCCAAGAGGACCAGGGGGGGAAGAGCAGGAGTCTGGCAGGTGCAAAGCCCTGTGGCAGGACTGAAAGCAGCTGAAAAGGCTGGTGTGGCTGGAGCTGACCAACTTGGGCAGGGGTCATTGGGGATGGGGCAGCAGAGGCTGAGAAGTCCCACACCTGGCAGCCACAGCCTGGGTGGGGAGGCTCTTGGGTCTTGAATACAATGAAACAAGTGGCTCCTCTGTGTATGTTCAAGGAAGCAGGCTCTGGGTGATGGCAAAATCAGCACCAGTGTATGGAGAGCAAACAGCCAGGAACAGGAATAGCTGGTCTGGCAGTGAGGGTCCCTGAGAGTCAGCCCAGATGTCACTGCTGTGACTCTGTCCACAGCCGCTATGTCCTATCTGTAGGGAGAAATATGAAGGAGGCCCTGCCACAGGCAAGCAGTGTCAGGATTGCTCATTCATCATACCTGCTGGGCCTTCCTGGCTTCGTTGCCATCGTGTGCCCATAGCTCTCGGCTGAATGCCACACCTGGGTCAGCCACTGCCCCATGACATTCCATGTGAATGGCTCCTGGGCTTCTCAGTCTATTGTTCCTGGTCCTTCCTTCTCCGTCCCCTACAGGCTTTAAACACTGGTGACTCCCTTCACTTTATTTCCTGAACCTACATACTTCCCTGATCCTTGCTGACCAGCTCTTGTCCGGGCCCTCAAATTCTTTGGCCTGGTTGCTGCCCCAGCCTCTACTTCCGCCCTGGCTGTCCTTATTCCCCCAGTGCCCCATTTCCACCCCCGCTTGCTGGGCATGGTCTGGCAACCCACCATCATCTCCCCCCGTCCCTCTGCTCCAGCCGCATTGGCCCCTCTCTCTGCCTTCAGCACTTTGCATCTGTGCTCTGGCCCTTTGCACCTTTGTCCTCTGCCTAGAATGCCCTTCCCCCAGGGCTCTGACCAGGTGATTCCTCATCATCCTTCAGGATGTCCCCAGGCTGGTCAGCAACCCCCCCATGAACCTTTCCTTCTCAACAGTGTTTATCATGTTGCTATTACACTAATCACCTCTTCCTGTATTCCTGCCGTCAGTGGGGGCTGATCTGGTCATGCCTGTTCACGGATTCACTCGCCAGTCCGCGCCCAGGGTGGCCCAGCGGTGGAATGTTGTCTGACCTGGGCTCTGGTTCTCTGTTCTTTGTCAGATGTTGAAGTGCATGGTTCCTTGTGACAGATTCTGGAAGGCTCTGAGTTTCTGGGTGGGGAATCCCCCAGTGAAACTCCACATCATGGGAAGGATAGGATACAGACCCCACCCATCGGGGTCCTGGGTTCCAGTCTGCTTTATGCTGAGTCTCAGTATCCCCATCGGTAAGCAGGGCCTCTGTGGGGCACTGAAGGAGCCAGTACAATGAGCCCAGGTCACTGAGTGGCTGCCACACAGCCAGTGGCACACAACCCCAAGTGATTCCATGGTGGGGGTGCTTGGCGCTCCCATCCCCTAATGAGGAACTAGATTCCGAGGGGAAGTGGCTGATCAAGGTCTCAGTGCCAAAGGGACCATTCAGCAGCACATCTGACCTTTCTGCTCCCTGCTCACACACCCTCTGTGGCTTCTCCTGACCTCCAGGACACAGCCCCACTTCTCAGTCTGGGGTTCAAAGTCTTTACAGGCCCTTCCCTAGCCTCAGAAATCACCCCCCCCCCAAAAAAAATTCTACTTTTCAGCAAAATAAACTACAGATGATTCCTTGATAAGGCCTTGTTTGGTTTCCCCACCACGCCTTTGCATTTGTTCTTTCCTCTATCTGAACTCCCCCTTGGTGAGCTCCTCTGCATCCTTCAAAGCCTCAGCCTCAATATCCTGGTCCCTTCTTCTGGCCCAGCCTTTATCCCACGAGTGTCTGGATTTATCTCCCCCCCAGACTGGGAGCTTCTGGGGAGCCAGGCCCAGGGTCGAGGCTTCTCAGGTTCCCCAGACCCATTTGTTGAATGAATGAATGAGTGAGTGAGTAGTTTTCATATGCGTTTTCTGGGATGAGAGCTGCTGAGACCTTTCTCAGGCCTGAAGGACCTGGAGACAAAGCAGGTTGTTTCTGTAGTGATATGAGGAACCCACTGGGCTACCCTGGGATAACTCTGAGTTCTACTTCCCCATCTATGAAACAGGTATGGTGATTCCCCCAGAGTTATTCAGAAACCCACAGACTTCACTGAGTGAGCAGCTGTTTGGGCTTCCACAAATCCAGTTGTCCTGTCCAGTGAGACCTGGGAAGGGTGAACAGCAGAATTCCGGGCAGGGGTCAGGGAATCGGACCTGGGCCTGTGAGGAGCTTCTCATCAACCACCTCACCCACCCAGCAAAGGCCCCAGAGTTCCTCACTGCTGCTCAGTTACTTGGAGGAAAATTAATACCAAGAAACTTCCCCTCCTTGGTGGAGCTGAGCCTCTAAGACTCTGTGCCTTCAGGTCATAAAACCCTTAAGGACAGATGGGTGACTACCTGGGCCCTGGGGTGCTACCCACAGAGGCACCCAGACCAGTAAAATCCTCAACACTCAGCCTTGCTGACAGGGAGGCCCAGAAGTTTGCCCCGTCCATCCGTCCGTCCTTCTTTCCTTCCTTCCTTCCTTTTTATTTTTTTATTTTATTTTTTTTTTAATTTTATTTATTTATTCATGAGAGACACAGAGAGAGAGAGAGGCAGAGACACAGGCAGAGGGAGAAGCAGGCTCCATGCAGGGAGCCCGACATGGGACTCGATCCAGGGTCTCCAGGATCACACCCTGGGCTGAAGGCAGGCGCTAAACTGCTGAGCTACCAGGGCTGCCCCCTTCCTTCCTATTTAAAGATTTTGTTAATTTTTATTTTTTTTAAGATTTTGTTTATTTGGCAGAGAGAGAGAGAGCACGAGCAGGGGGAGTGGCAGAGAGAGAAGCAGGCTCCCCGCTGAGCAGGGAGTCAGAGGACATGGGGCTCCATCCCAGGACCCTGGGATCCTGACCTGAGCAGAAGGCAGATGCTTAGCCAACTGAACCACCCAGGTGCCCCAAGATTTTGTTTATTTATTTGAGAGAAGGAGCAGGAGTGAGGGTGGGGAGGTGAGGGAGAGGGAGAAACAGACTCTGCTGAGTGGGGAGCCTGACACAGGGCTCATCCCAGGACCCTAAGATCATGACCTGAGCTGAAGTCAGACACCCAACCAACCGAGCCACCCAGGCATCCTCCCAGAAGTTCTTTCTTATGCCAGGCCAGTGTGAGATTTTATGAGGTTTGCAACATTATCTGCTTGAAGGTTTAAGGGGCTATGAGTTAGGAAGGGCCTTGGTGGATCATAGAGGGAAGGAGATCTTGGATGCATTAATAGAGATCTAGCATAAGGTGGAGGGAAAGTGAACCTTCCTCCCCCACCTCCCACTTGAGCTCTCAAACCCTAATCAGGAACCTCAGGGGGCTGAGAGGGTAGAGCAGCAGAATCCCTCCATTGAGAGAAACCTAAGACCCAGGGAGAAAAAGTTGGGAATGCAGGTAGCCAACAAAGGCCCAGTGTTCCATATGCAAAGAGTTCTTATAAATAAACAAGAAAGAAAAATGCAAGAAAAAGAACAGCCATTAATGGAACTCATTAAAACCAAATGGGCCACCCCAAGAGGTTCTCTTTTGCCCTGAAACCCTAAGAAAAGCCATTTAGCCATTTCAGTTCTTCTCCTGCCTCCCCTTCCCAAAGCCCAAGTTTGGCTGAGTGGTAAATATTCATATTTGCCAAAGTATCTTCCTTCATTTTAAAACCCTTGTTTGGAACTTATAAAACACATTTCCAGTGAACTGATCCTTGGCCACTTAGGTTTAATTTTCTATTTAATAGATGTTTAATAAGTACATATATAATATAAAAATAACAAATCTCATAAATACTTAATATGATGAATTTATACAAACCTGTATCAAAGGCTTTAGTCTGATCCTGATTTCCTCTTCTAACCTTCCCTCTTTTGAGCTCCTCATTCCGGATTTCTATGTTGGTTTAGACCAGGATATCTCAACCTTAACAATGTTGATCTTTGGGGCTGAATTTTCCTGAGGTAGGACTATCCTGTGTTCTGTAGGATGTTAATTTATGCAGCGTCCCTGGCCCCCACCCACTTATTTTTTTTTTTTAAGATTTTATTTATTTATTCATGAGAGACACAGAGGAGGGGGAGGGAGGGAGGGAGGGAGGGAGAGAGAGAGAGAGAGAGAGAGAGAGAGAGAGAGAGAGGGAGAGAGGGAGAGAGGGAGAGAGGCAGAGACACAGGCAGAGGGAGAAGCAGGCTCCATGCAGGGAGCCCGATGTGGGACTCGATCCCGGGGCTCCAGGATCACACCCTGAGCTGAAGGCAGGCACTAAACCACTGAGCCACCCAGGGATCCCTTACACCCACTTAATGCCATTAGCAGTACCTTACCTCTACCCTGCCCAAATCACGACAGCCAAAAATGTCTCCAGATATTACCAGGTGTTCCCTGGGAGATAGAGTCACCTGTTTGAAGATCCCTAATTTAGGCTCCAAACTGTAGATGGGGAGATGGGTAATCACTCTCTAAAATTTTAAGAGTCCTGGAGCACTTGGGTGGCTCAGGAGGTTAAGCCTTTGGCTTGGGCTCAGGTCATGATTTCAGGATCAGGACTTTGCACTCAGTGGGGAGTCTGCTTGTCCCTTTCCCTCTGCCCCTCCCCTTGTTCATGCTTTTTCTGTCTCTCTTAAAAAAAAAAAAGAAATCTTTTAAATAAATAAAATAAAATGAGATAAAATTTTATGAGTGTTTAACGAGAATGTCTCTTTCCCAGGTGTTGAGTTCTGAGGTGTGCTATTGTTTTCCAGGATCCGTGGGTCTCTAGCCACAGGTGTGGCCCAAGAGAACACTGTGGCATTTCTAGTCTGATTTCCTTTTTTGGTGATATGGTCTTTCTATTACAGTTTGTGAAGGTTTTTTATTTATTTATTTTTTTCTATCCTTGAAGCTTCAGGGATCAGCACCAGGTTTGCCTGGGAGCACTCCTTTCCCATTGTCTATCCTGGACTTGGGCCTGTCTTTGGCTCAGGAAAATGTCTTTCTAGGATTCAGCTCATTCTTGTATCACATTCACCAGTACACAGTTTCTTTTTTTTTTTTTTAATTTTTATTTATTTACTTATGATAGTCACAGAGAGAGAGAGAGGCAGAGACATAGGCAGAGGGAGAAGCAGGCTCCATGCACCGGGAGCCCGATATGGGATTCGATCCCGGGTCTCCAGGATTGCGCCCTGAGCCAAAGGCAGGCGCCAAACCGCTGCGCCACCCAGGGATCCCCAGTACACAGTTTCATCCCAAGATTATTTGCCTTTTGAGGTCTCCCAGACCTGACTTCCAGCAGCTGAACCCCCAGGGCAGGCAGCCAAGCTGGGGTGCCACAGCAACTAGATGGGCTCTCTGCCGCCGGCATGCAGGGTTTTGAAGCCGCTTAGGCTCCGCTGGCCTGTTGTACCTGCCATTCCCTCCCCTGGGACCTTCCCCCCCAGATCTCAGCCATACTGGATCTTCTGTGCCATTCACATCTGACTTAAATGTCATCCAGACCTCAAAATCCAAATCTGCCACCCAACCCCATTTCCTCCTGTGGCTTTCATTGCCTCTTATCATTTCATTGAGGTTTTAATATGTTTGTTCTCCCTCAAGGGTCTGGGTTCTGTAGTGGAGACATTTAGGTATCTTCTGTCTGCAGAAACCCAACATCCATGCACCAGTCATTCAATACACATTTATTTATTTGTTTGTTTATTTATTTATTTACTTATTTATTTATTCATTCATTCATTCATTCATTCATTCATTCGAGACACACACACAGAGAGAGAGAGGCAGAGACAAGGCAGAGGGAGAAGCAAACTCCCTGTTGAGCAGGGAGCCCGATGTAGGGCTTGATCCCAGGACCTCAGGATCATGACCTGAGCCAAAGGCAGACACCTAACCAACTGAGCCACCCATCGTCTGGGTGGCTGTCCTGAGATGGAATCTCGCATCGGGTTCCCTGCTCAGTGGGGAGTCTGCTTCTACCTCTGCCCCCCCTACTTGTGCTCGCATTCTCTTTCTCTTTCTCTAATAAATCAATAAAAATTAAAAATAAAAAACAGGGGATCCCTGGGTGGCGCAGCGGTTTGGCGCCTGCCTTTGGCCCAGGGCGCGATCCTGGAGACCCGGGATCGAGTCCCACGTCGGGCTCCCGGTGCATGGAGCCTGCTTCTCCCTCTGCCTGTGTCTCTGCCTCTCTCTCTCTCTCTCTCTGTGTGACTATCATAAATAAATTTTAAAAAATAAAAAATTAAAAATAAATAAATAAATAAATAAATTCCTTTACAAAAAAAAAAGTTATCATGTATTTTAGAAGGTGAAAAGTGGAAGAAAAGTAGAACACGGTCTGAGACCAGGGCCACCAGTAAGATACTGTATCCCGAGGAGTCCCTCCTGAGAAAGGGATGTTGGAGGAGAGGCAAGAAGTGAGGGAGGGAACCAGGTGCATATCCTGGGAAGAGTATTCCAGCCAGGCAGGAATAACCTGAGCAAAAGTCCTGAGGCTTTTCTGGGTCATGCCCAGAATGTTTGAGGTCAAAACCCCCACAACAACACTCTTACATAGGGTTAATTCTCCTCGTTTTCCATGGAGGCTCTGCGAAGTCCAGCTTCTTTTCCAGGGTCACACAGTGGAACCTGTGGGGTAGGATCTGAGCCCTGTGTCTGGGAGACACCTCGCTGGAGAGGCTTGGCCAAGCCGTGTGCAGAGACAGCAGGGGCACGTTGGAGAAATGGCCTCCTGAGTGCAGGCGGAAAGCCCTTTGCCGACTTCTAGGTGGAAATGCAAAGCCACTCTTCTTTGCTTCCAGGCAATAGCTGCTGGGGTTGCTTGGGGCAAGTGGAGCCTTCCAGAATCTACTGACTGTGGTCATGTTTTCCAGGTGCCAGTGGAAAGAACAGAGAGACCCCAGAACAGCACAGACAACCCACGGCAGCCTGAGGTAAGTACTAAGCTTCACATATTCACTCAACAATAGGCATTGAATGCCCACGAGGTGCCAGGTGCTGGCAGCTCCCTTCATGCCTGCACAGTCCCGTGAGTTGAGAACTGCTCAGATGCCCCCTTTTACAGCTGAGGAAACTGAGGCCCAGGGAATGGAGGGCACACAGCCAGAAAGTGATGCAATTGGGATTTAGACCCAGGAGTTGGGCTTTAGAGTCTGTACCTCTCCAGGTGAGTCAATAAGTGTTTTAAGAATGGTTAAGTCCGGGATCCCTGGGTGGCACAGCGCTTTGGCGCCTGCCTTTGGCCCGGGGCGCGATCCTGGAAACCCGGGATCGAATCCCACATCGGGCTCCCTGCATGGAGCCTGCTTCTCCCTCTGCCTGTGTCTCTGCCTCTCTGTCTCTCTCTGTGTGGCTATCATGAATAAATAAATAAAATCTTTAAAAAAAAAAAAAAAAAGAATGGTTAAGTCCTACTTTGGGTCTAATCCAGCACTTTCATGCTGCACTGGAAAATAGCCCTTCAAATTTAGGGCTGAAAAACAGGGCAGATACTACCTCTCCAGACAAAAGGACATTAAGGGAATCCAGGGAAGCCTGGGATCTGGAAGGAAGACCAAGAGCCCTGCCTGGATATGGGGAAGGAAAGCTTCTAGGAGGAAGCGACATTAGAGCTGAGGTTTTGAAGGATGGATAAGAGTTTGCCGGAGAAAACTTTAACAAATTTATTCATAAATTGTATTTGTTCAAACACTCCCTGCTTTCCCCATGTGTCTGCCTCATGCTGGGCGATGCAGGGACCCTCCAGAAGCCCCCAGTCTCAGAAAAACAGAGCTAAACATAGACACCCCCATGGGATCAAGACTGGGTAGAGGTAGACAGAGCTTGAGGTGCCAAACAGACCCAGCAGTGTTCCTGAGGGGTTAAAGAGAACTTCCCAGAGAATGGATCATTTAAGATGGGTTATAAAGGAAGAGTAAGTGTTTAACAAGGAAGATAGCTCTGTTTGAAACATGCCAGGCCTAAGGGATCTGTAAAGAGCCCATGCTCAGGTCACAAGACCATTAAGAATAGTCAAGAAGAAGGGTGCCTCGGTGGCTCAGTCAGTTAAGTGTTGGCCTTAGTCTTGGGTCACATCCCAGGGTCCTGGATCAAGCCCTGCATCAGGCTCCCTGCTCAGCAGAGAGTCTGCTTCTCTCTCTTCCCTTCCCCCTGCATGTGGTCTCTCTTTCTCTCTCAAATAAATAAAATCTTAAAATAATTGTCAAGAAGAATGGGTGATGGCTTGTTTCAGAACGCCAGCAGCAGGCACGTGGGTGGCTTAGTCAGTTGAGCATCCAACTCTTGGTTTTGGCTCAGATCATGATACCAGAGTCCTAAGATCGAGCCCCCCGTTGGGCTCCACACTCAGTGTGGAGTCTGCCCCTCCCCCCACTCTCTCGCTCACTCTCTCTGGAATAAATAAATGAAATCTTTAAAAAAGAGAGAGAGAGAGAATGCCAGCAGCTCTCAGCTTCCTGGAAGGACTGGGTTAGGACCCCAGTAGTTCTCAGTGATAAAGAGGCAGTTCTTTGCCTCCCTCAGGGGGGCTCCTGGGCCATCTCTGAGGTAGAGACATGAGGAGGACCAGGTTGAAAGGGGGGATTCTGGGCACACTGAGTCTGGGAGGCTCACCTTGGCATCTCCATGTCTCAGTCTTCTCTGTAAGCACTTAATCCCCAGCCAGACCTGGGCAACTGTCAGAGCCATCAGGGGTTGAGGTGCCAGAGGAGGAGGTGGGGGGCATGGGGGTGTAGGTGAGGGTGCATCTCGATGTCATACCTCCCTGAGCACCTACAGGTCTGCAGCCAGGTGTTGGGGTCCGCAGGTAGCTCAGGGAAAGTGCTTGGCCCATCCCATCTCATCAACGCGTTCTTGGCAGGAGCCGCCAGGCCGACCAGGATGAGGTGCTGCCGGCCCCTGCGGACAGAGGTGGGCTTGGCCATAGCCCTGAGCATCCTCATCCTCTTCCTCTTCTGTCTGCACGTGTCACCACCCACCTTCCAGAGCTCGGAGGAGCTACGGGACAACCCCAAGACTCTGGCCTGGCCCACTCAGCCCTCCCGCCCACTGCCCACCCCCTGCAGGGCCAACACCTCCATGGCTGCCCTGCCAGGCTTCTCTGGGCAGCCACAACAGGTGCGCGACTTCCTCCTGCATAAACACTGCCGCGACTTCCAGCTGCTGCAAGATGTTCCCCTGAACAAGTGCGCAGAGCCTGTCTTCCTGCTGCTGGTGATCAAGTCCTCACCCAAGAATTACGAGCGCCGGGAGCTGGTGCGGCGCACTTGGGGCAGCGAGCGCCAGGTGAAGGGTGTCCAGCTGCGCCGCCTCTTTCTGGTGGGCACAGCCCCTAACCCCATGGAGGCCCACAAGGTCAACCGGCTGCTGGCGATGGAGGCGCAGGCGCATGGGGACATCCTGCAGTGGAACTTCCATGACTCCTTCTTCAACCTCACGCTCAAACAGGTGAGCCGGCAGGGGTTACCTGATCAGGGCCACCCATCCTTCCTGCCCACTCACCATCATCTCCTCTGAGGGGCGCCAAGAAACCAGGAGTCCCCACCCACCCTACCCCACTCCCTCTGCTGTCCTCATGGTGATCTGAGGCCTTCTTCCTCTAGGGGAGGCAGGGAGAAAGGGCAGGGTAGCCTGAGGTTACGAGCCTGGCTCTCAGAGCCCATGATCTGGGTTCGAATTCAAACTCTGCCACTTACCTGCCATTTGCCTTTGATAATCATTTACCCCTCTGCGCTCGTTTCTTCATGGTCATCAAGGAACTGGGATTTAGTTGGATCCAGCTGCCTCTGAGGGCTGCTGCGAGGATTACAGCAGAGGATGTTTACAGGGCACCTGGAGTGGCGCCAGGTGCTCCAGTAACAGTGGCAATCGGTGGGGGTGGAGGGGCACTGGACAGGACACATCTCGTTTATTTGTTCTTATTCTCTCTCCCCATGAGGCCCACATCTGTGCAGTTGATGCTCAGTAAAGACCTTTTAGCTGGACAAAACCCCTCCAGAAGTGGAGGGAATCCTGCCTGTGCACAGATGAGGAATTAGAGGCTCCAAAGGCCCACCCAGGAGTTGAAGGGGGCCCAAGGCAGGTTCCTGCTCATAGTAGGCACAGAAAAGTCTGGGCTCAAGACCTTGAGTACCAAGAACAGTACTTTTCTGTATGTGACCCTGTTCCCGGCATTTTTTCTGGAGATCCTCTATTTCCTCGTCTGTAAATGAGGTTGAAGACTACTCCTGCCTGCCTCCTAAGCTTGCATGAGCGATTCGAGACAGGGGAGGCACTGAGCACCGTGCAAGGCATGCGGCAAAAGTTATTATGGAGGAAGCTGAAGCCGAGGTGGGTAGAGGGCCAAGACCTCTTGACACAACGTGTTCTTCATGCAGAACACAAAAACATGTAAGAAATGTCCATTTGACAAACATGAATCCAGTACCTATGAGAGGATGACCCTCAGTGGGTGCTGGGGAGATGTCACAGAGAGGAGAGACAGTGCCCACCCAAGGGAAGCCTAGAGTCCGGTGGGGAAGGTAGACGTCAATAACAATCACATAAGTAATTATTTAACAGCAGTGCTTGGCCAGGAAGAGTCAGAAGGAATAGCAATAAATGTAAATGCGACAATTTTCAAGTACTTCTTGGTGCTTCACGAGGATCATCTCCATGGATCCCCAACACTCCCAGGGGCAGGTCCTATGATGAGGTCTGTCTGGAAAGTTGGTAGCTGAGGCTCAGGGTGGGTCCTCAAACCCATGGCTGGCCTGACCAGTAACACCCTCAATTGGGTTCCCTGGGATGGGGTGGCCAACAGGGACCCAAGGCTGATTGCCCCAACCCTTAAACTTGTGTGTCCCGTCCACCTTGCCTGCAGGTGCTCTTCCTACAGTGGCAGGAGACTCGGTGCACCAATGCCAGCTTCGTGCTCAATGGGGATGATGACGTCTTTGCACACACAGACAACATGGTCTCCTACCTGAAGGACCACAATCCTGACCGCCACCTCTTTGTGGGACACCTGATCCGCAATGTGGGCCCCATCCGGGTGACTTGGAGCAAGTACTATGTGCCAAAGATTGTGACAGAGGAGGAGCGCTACCCGCCCTACTGCGGGGGTGGTGGCTTCCTACTGTCCCGTTTCACGGCTGCTGCCCTGCGCCGGGCTGCCCCCAAACTGGACCTCTTCCCTATCGATGATGTCTTCCTGGGCATGTGCCTGAAGAAGGAAGGCCTGGAGCCTGCATCACACGGTGGTATCCGCACAGGTGGCATTCGGTCTCCCTCGGGCCGCATATCCTCCTTTGACCCCTGCCTCTACCGGGAGCTGCTACTCGTGCACCGCTTCTTGCCATTTGAGATGCTACTCATGTGGGATGCCCTGAGCCAGCCCAAACTCATCTGTGGCAAGCAGTCACAGATCTACTGAGGTGGTATCAGGACCCGTAGCCTCTAGGCCCTGATCTCTACCCCCGTAGAAAGGGGCAGCATCATCTTCCCCTTTCCAGAATTGGAAATCTTTGTTCTAAGTGGTCGGCATAAGAGAGTGTCCCCAGGGAGGTTTGGATGAGTGCATAGTCTAGCTGACAAACTCCTAGACATCTTTCCAAGCCCACCTGGTACTTGAACCCATGTTCCATCATCCTCTCTAGATTCTCAGCTGAAGGGACCTCCTCTTTCCATGGCAGCTAACTGCAGGAGCCCTTCTGCTAGGCTTCCAGTTGTTCCGTTTGAGTCAAGGTCCCATTTTCCAGCTCCGACTTTGATCTTGGGTTGGATTTTAAAGGGTGGCCAACCCCTCCTTGCTTGTAAACTACAGTGGTTTAGTGGTAGGTGAGTCCCAGCCATGCTTCAAGGTCAGTTGGGAATTCCTAGGTCCATTTGCAACTGAACTGAGCAGTATTTCTCAGCCTAGGAAAGAAGTTTTTTTCTCAACCTCTCCCTGCCAGTCTCCACACACCTCAGATGGTAGAAGGGGCCAGAGAAGCCATGAGTGGGACTGCCCCCTCCCTGCTCATGGTATCAAGTGCTCTAAAGGCAGAAGCATTGGGCACAGAAAGGAGGCAGCTGTCTGACTCAGGCTGTGCCAGCTCAGGGTTTCTGGAGTCCCTGATGGGGCCCAGCCCCCACATTTGTGCTCCCCAAGAATTCAGGTAATGATACTGGGGCCAGAGAGTCTTCACTGGGCCCACGGTCCGCACACATGCTCACCCCAGTGTTCAGAGAAGAGAGAGATTCAGATCCTTGGGTGTCTGTGAGCTCTGAGGACCCAGGACTGGCCCCTGACCCAGTATGTCTTTCAGACTGGGGAGACCCAAGCAAAATGGTGACACCTTAGTTCTGCTGACTCTGGGCAGAGGTCTGGGGCCTGGGTTTACAGGCATTCACAGGTAGGGGGAAGTCAGACAGCAGAATGACCACTGGGGAATGGGTACTCAGGGAATAAAATGTTTTGTGAAGACCTGAGATTCTTTTTTTTTTTTTAATTAAGTGATTTATTTATAAGTTTTAATTCAGATAAGTCTACAATCTGTAAAAGTCTCATTTCCAATAGAAAATATGCACCAGGGATCCCTGGGTGGCGCAGTGGTTTAGCGCCTGCCTTTGGCCCAGGGCGCGATCCTGGAGACCTGGGATCGAATCCCACGTCGGGCTCCCTGCATGGAGCCTGCTTCTCCCTCTGCCTATGTCTCTGCCTCTCTCTCTCTCTCTGTGTGACTATCATAAATAAATAAAAATTAAAAAAAAAAGAAAATATGCACCAATAAAAATGGCAGGGATGAAATGAGGGCTGTGGAGCTTCCATTGGGCGGGTCTGATGCCATCCTGCCCCTGCTCACACATCCTCCATGGTTCCCTATTACCCTCAGATCATATCCCACCAAGACAGTCTCACTATCAGCTCAATGGCACGCTCAGGAGAGGCACAGGGGTGAGACTGGCTCCGTGGGACAGCGGGTTTGCCTTGGCCTCTTGCTTCCAGTCAGGCTCCCTTCTTTCCACCAGACTCCTCTCCCACTAACACTGCGGCTTTCCTGTCCTCCATCCCACCCTCTTTCCCTTTCATAAGCATTAATTGTGTGTACCTCCTGTATGCTGCACACCTTGCCCTATACTCCTGCTCCCAGCCCCATTAGGGTGGCAGATACCCACCTAATAGTGAGAAAACAAACCTGTGAACAATCAAATAGGAAGTTATCAGAAGTGGTAAGAGCTTCAAGTAGTAAAATGAAGCAACTAGATGCAACAGTGATGGGAAAGAGTATTAACTGAGAGATCAGGGGACTGGGACAGAAGAGGTGACATTGGATCTGGGACCTGAAGAAAGAGGACATGGCCTTGGGAAGAACCGGGAGAAGGATGTTCCAGGCAGAAGGCACAGGATGTGCAAAGGCCCTGAGGTAGGACAACCTGGAAGCATTCAAGTTGCAGCGAAGAAGCCCTGGCTGGAGTTTGGTGAGACATGAAGTCACAGGGGCTGGCCACATGGGAACTTATGGGCTGGGGTGAGAGGAGTTATTTTGGGAGTGATGGCACTTGGGGGGCAAGGAAATGACATGATTGATTTTTACGTTTTAAGAAGCCCTGTGGCTGCCGTGTGGACTGTTGGAAAGGGAGGTGGAGGCTGAAGCAGCATCCAGGCAGAGAAGGCAGGCCTGGATGAGATGGGGCTTTCAGAGGTTTCTAGCCTACATCTGACCTCATCCTGCCCCTGCTCACCCATCCCCTGGGGAGAGAGTCCTGCTCCCCTGCTGCTCCAGGTTGAACAATATACAGCCCCTCAGAACCTTAGAATATGGCCCTATTTGGAAATAGGGTCTTTGCTGGGTCACCTGGGTGGCTCAGTTGGTTAAGCACCTGACTCTTCATTTTGGCTCAAGTCATGGTCTTGGGGTGGTGAGATCAAGTCCTGTGTCAGACTCTGTGCTCAGAGGGGAGTCTGCTTGGGATTCTCTGCCTTTTCCTCTGTTGCTTCTCTCCCTCAAATAAATAAATACATCTTTAAAAAAGAGAGAGAGAAAGGAATAGAGTCTTTGCAGATATAATTAAGGTAAGGATCAAGGTGAGATCATCTTGGATTAAGTGGGATGGGCCCCAAATCCAATGACAGTGTTTTTTACAAGAGACAGAAATGAACACACAAGAAACGCGGAAAAGAAGGCCACGTGAAGACAGAGACAGCTTGGAGTCCTGCATCTAGAAGCCAAGGAAGGTCAGGGATTGTGAGCAGCCACCAAAAGCCAGGAGAGAGACTCAGACCAGGTTCTTCCTCAGAGCCTTTCAGAAGGAAACAACCCTGCCACACTTTGACTTCTGTCTCTGGCTTCTAGAATTGCAAGGAAAGAAATCTCTATTGTTTCAGGACTCCCGATTTCTGGTAATTTGTTATAATGGATTTAGGAAATTAAGACACATGACTGGCTCACATAGTCAAATGCGGTTGTTCTGCCTCAGGAGTCCTAGTACGCAAGTTCTATCTCAGGGTAAAGGGAGGGGCAAGGAAAATTGTCAGAGCTGGAACAGTAGGTGTCCACTCTGATCCATTCCCATGTCTGTGTGTCCATCGTATAGCGTGGACTTTAAGCGATGTTAAGCCACCCCCCCCCCCAGGTGGGTCTTGACAGATAATCTGGATTGGAATCCGGCACTCAGCCATTCCCTGACCTTGCAAGTAGCTGTCTCCCCTAGCCTCAGTTTCCCCACTTCGTATGGTGATGACTCTGAAATTGCTATCAAACTTCTGAAAGTATTGATGGGTCCATGGCTGGGGGGGAGGGGGAAAGACAACCTGCACAAAGGCTGAGGTAGGCTTATCCCTCTTTCTTCAGAAAAATGGAAAAAGCTGGGGCACCTGGGTGGTTCAGTGGTTGAGCGTCTGCCTTTGGCTCAGGTCATGATCCCGGGGTCCTGGGATCTAGTCCCATATTGGGCTCCCCACAGGGAGTCTGCCTATGTCTCTGTCTCTCTCTGTGTGTCTCTCATGAATAAATATATAAATATATAAAAAACTTTTAAAAAAACTGCTTCAGATTCTGCAAGAGCTTCATTTATTCACTACTGAGGAGAAATAGCAAGGAGGGTGGCACAGATGGGAGGGTGGCGCCTGAGGCTCCTTGGAGGGGCAGACAATTGGCCATGAGTATCTGGCATCTCTGCAAAACCAAGGATCTTCCAGCCAGGATGGAGGTGAGTTTTTTGTTTTGTTTTGTTTTGTTTTTTTTGCAGTTGGCCCCACAGAGGAAGGCAGCCTGGAGGAGGTGGGGAGCATGGGGAGATAATTCTCACCATCCTCCCAGATAGGGCTTGATGGTGCTATGTGGCTTCAGGAGGTCACCAGACCAGATCTGTCTGGGTCTCCGGACCCTCTGAAGTCACACCTGGGAGGGTTCAGTGAGGACACAGGGTCAGCAGGTCCTGTCGTGAGCAGCCGCTGAGGCAGCAGTAGTGTGCGGGATTGGTGGCAGCTGCTCGCCGGTGGTGGTGATGGAGAGAGGCCTGGGGCAGGGCCTGTGGAACGAGAACCAGCATGGGGTCCCCATCGGACACCTGCCCATGGAGATGTCGTCCTTCCAGCCACTGCAACAGCTCACCTGGGGACAGAGCAGAATTCAGCATGGACAGGGGACCCTAGGGGAGCCCTCCCCGAGATATGCATAGACCTGCACACTCACGTCCTGCTGAGTGACCCACCAAACACTCATCTTGGGCACAAATAGAAAGTGAGCACCTATTAAATGCCTACTATATGCTGCACTGAGCACAGATGTGTGCATCCAGTGTGCACTCTCAACCCACACCCACGCTCAGGCCCCCAGCTGTGCACATTCCCACAAGCCAGCTATCACACAGACGTACAGACACTTCACAAAGCCAAAGACAGCAGAGGTGACATGTGACATATACATGTGCCCATGTGTGCAGGCAGTGGGCTCATGTGGACACGCACACACGCAGGCACGTACCCTCACAGCCCTTCCCAGTCCTCCCCCATGCATGCCCCTGCACATCCGTCTGCATCTGTGTCACAGAGATGCAGACATATAGGCCACACATGTGTGACACACAGGCATACCCCCCCCCCCTCATACCCTCTGCACCAAGGCCTGGCGTAGGGTGAGAAGAGCGCACACTGGCCTCAA
This sequence comes from Canis lupus dingo, assembly GCF_003254725.2. Lineage (NCBI taxonomy): Eukaryota > Metazoa > Chordata > Mammalia > Carnivora > Canidae > Canis > Canis lupus. The sequence goes on along the minus strand of NC_064262.1, from coordinate 45,339,140 downwards.
CGCACAATTTAAGGGGGCGCCAGGGCACTCAACAATGAAGATCCATTACATTTTAATGCAATGTTTCTAAAAATCAAAAGCAATGCAAAAATTCACGAAGATCAAAATACTGAAATTGTAAATAAGACGGGATCTGCCCCGTGCACTCGCTCGTCACGCACAGATTCCGGCCTGGCAGGGGACGCATCCTTCGCGAACTTGCGCACACCAGCGTCCGGGCAAGCGGACCGGGGCAAGCGGACCGCGGCGTGTGCGTGCAAACCCACCCGCCTGCCCCGACGCCCACCAGCGCCCCGTGCACCTGCCCCGCCAAGACTGACTCTTGACTGAGCCCCGAACCCGGGGCTCGGTTCGCGCCCGCCCGCACTCACGGTCGCCGCCAGCCACCCGCCGCCCGTCCTCGGAGGACCAGCGCGGGCCCCCGCACACCCGCACCAGCGCCCGCACGAAGTGGTGGCCACACAGCTTCTCCCGCGCTCCCGGAGCGGGCGCAGAGCCCAGTGCCAGCGCCACCGCCAGCGCCGCGCCCAGCAGCACCAGTGCCCAGGCGAGCGGGCGGGGGCCCATGGTGGCAGGAGGCCGGCCCCAGCGGGCACCCTTCTTATAGGCATCCAGCCCGCCCCAGCTGAGGACCTTGGATGGGGATGGAACATTCTGCCCACAGCTCAAGGAGAAGGTCAAGGGCGGGGTGAGTGCAAGTGTAGTGTAAACCCAGCAGTTGGGTTTTCTCTTTCTCTCTCTCTCTCTCTTTTTTTTTATAAGTAACCTCTAAGCCCCACGTGGGCCTCGAACTCACAGCCCACAAACCCGAGATCCTGAGTTGCATGCTCCACCCACTGAGCTAGGCTTTTTTTGTAGTGTCTGATTTAAGCTCTGAGTGCCCAGGCATCCCCTTCAATGATGGCTGTTTGGAATAAGCCTATTTGTCAGCAACACCACTAGATAGAGCCAGGCCGCCTCTCCGCACTGAAGGCTCTCTTGTTAGAGGGGTTTTGGTCGGTTTTGATAACTGGCCTTTGGGGCCACTTGTTTTTTTTTTCCCCTTCTGGCACTTAACATTCCCACTCCTATGTTTTAGGTTTATCAATAAACAATGAGTCCTGGGAGACCCAGGCTCCCATTGTGAACCCCAGTAAAAGCAGAGGCCCAGCCAGTGAACAGGTGGCTCTTTCTCTCTGTTCCCCACCTCCTCATTGTGTGGCCCTGGGGTGCTGTACAATTCCCAGGTCTTGTAAAGAATAAGCCTTTACTTTTTTCAGTTTCCTGATGGTTGTTGCTGAAGGGTGTCCTACAGTCAGCACCACAGAGGCCAGTCCAAGCACACACTGGATATTGACAGGCTGGGATGTAACCAGTACAACCTCCCACCTCTGCCAATTCCTATGTTTAAGCCCTACTTCCCATCGTGAGGGGGTCTGTGGATGTGGGGGCTTTGGAAGATCATCAGGTAGTGGAGGTGGGGGGCTCGCACTGGGATTGGTGCTCTAAGAAGTGGTATGAGAGAATGTGCCCCCACATCCCGTCCCTCTCCACGTGAGGACCTGGCCAGAAGACAGCCAGCTGCAAGCCAGGAGGTATCCTCAGCAGACCCCGACTGTGCTGGCACCCTGACTTCCAGCCTCCAGGGCTGTGAGAAGTGAGTGTCAGTGTTGAAGCTGCTGGGGCTTTGGTTCAAGCAGCCTGACCGTGCTGAGCCAGTGCCTGATGTGACCGCAGGGAGGAGTCCCCGGTAGCTGTAGAGGGAAGAGAGTTGTGCGCCCTCAGCTCAAAACATTAAATTCCTGCTCTATGACTTTTTTTTTCTTTTAAGATTTTATTTATTCATGAGAGACATAGAGAGGGGCAGAGACATAGGCAGAGGAAGAAGTAGGCCCCTGCAGGGAGTCCGATGCAGGACTCAATCCCAGGATCCTGGGATCAAGACCTAAGCTGAAGGCAGATACTCAACCACTGAGCCACCAGGTGCCCCCAGCTCTAGGTGCCCCCATTCTAGGACTTAAATCTACCAATAAAGAGTAAGCTGGGGAAACTGTAGGCCCCCCGCCCTAGTCCCCAATAAAAGCAGAGCCCCAAGCCAGAATTGGTCTCTGTTTCTATGCATGACCTCACTGTGTAGCCCTAGGTCCGCTGTGTGACTCTGAGGTCTTGTGAGTAATAAACCTTTACTTTTTCAGTTTCCTGATGGGTGGTGCTAAAGGGGATCTAGCAATCATAATAAGAACCACAAAGATGGTTTTAACCTCAACACTGTTTATTAATAGCTGAGAGCGCCACAAAACAGTGAAGGTCTCTCTCTGCCTGGGCCAGGGCCCTGGGTGTGCCTCCCCTAGGGGGAGCACTGGCTGAGGAGTCTTTTTAAAAACAACAACTATTTTAGAGAGGTGAACTAGATAAATAGAATAATTTTGCAGGGTGGTGGTCGGGCATCCAGCCAACTGAGAGCAGGGACAATCAGAAGATTGTTGTCCTTATTCCTGTATAAGTAAAGAAACTGAGGCTGGGGGTGGTGGGGCTGGTCACCACACTTGTCCATGGTCACAGCAGGCTGGGGCTGTTGGCTGGCTCTGTCTCTTCCATATCGGTCTCTTTGGGTGGGGCAGGGACTGGAGGGCCCAGAATGAAGTTGGCTGCATTTGCTCATTATGACCTCGGTTTACTGAGGAGGGAAAGGAGCAGAGGGAAGGCAGGATACTCCATCCAAGGCAAGGGAAGGCCTGAGCTGAAAACCCTGTCTTGCTTGAGCCCAGACCAGCCCCCTCCTGCTTTTCACCAAAGCAGGTGGCTTTCTCTGGGCTAAGAGGGTAGGCCAGAGAGACAGAGAGAGACAGAGAGAGAGGACTGCCTCCTCCTCCACTGTGTCTTTCTGTTACTCCTCATATCTGTCCAGCAGTCCTAAGGGAGACTTGCTTGTTCCCCACTAGTGTTGGACCCAGTCTCCCAACCCAACCTTGCCCTTGGCCTCCCCCCAGAGCAGCCTGTTCCTTCCACCCGCCCAGAGCCTGTAATCAGTTCCCAGAGCCAAGGCCAGCAGCTGGAGCTGGGGGGAGGGCTTCTGTCCTCCAGGATCCCAGCCCATGCCCCATCCTGCTGTCTCTCCTCCCCCAGCCAGCCCTGAGGCTTCCATTGTGGCCCCCAGGGGGTCTCCATCCCCCCCCCCAACACCAGCCCTAACCACATTCCTCCCCAACTCACAGCGGGGGGGGGGGGGGGGCATAAATTCCCCATCACCCAAATCCAGCAACATACCATTCTTTGCACAGAACTTTATTCATTCAACAAATGTTCTGTGCCCTTTCCAGCCCAGCCCCCAGGGAGCCTCCAGGTCGGAGGAGGTGGATCTAGACAGACACCCCAGCCCTAGGGTTGGAGGGAAGTACACGGCTGGTGAGTAAGCATTACAAGGAAGCCTACAGGGAGGTGATAGCTGGGGTTTTGAATGATAAATAAGAGTTTTCCAAGGGGTGAAAGTGGCAGAAAAGCCTGCAGGCAGGCGAGGAATGGGGGGGGGGGGGGCTTAACCTGTGCCAGATGCCTTCTCACAAACTCCAGAAGCTGACTGTGTACAGCAAGGCACCAACACCATTTATCTGCCCATTGTACAGGGGATAGAACTGAGACCCCGTAGGGGAGGCAACTTGCCCACCATCCCACAGCAAATAAGACGCAGAACCATGGGTTCCAACACCTGGGTTCTTAACTTCTGTACTCTGAGCCTTCTCACTCTCACCTCACTGCTCCCTCTGCCAAGAAGACCTTTCCTTCCCGCAACTGCTGAAAAGCTCCTGTAAGTCTCCAGTGTCATCAATCATGTGACCCTCTGGTCCAGACAGAGGGGCAAACTGAAGCCCGGGGACGATCTGGTACAGTTAGGGTAGACCAGGACCCCAGCGTCTCCTGGACCCTCACATGATCCCAAAAAGTCATACAGGCTCCCCCAGAAAGTCAATTTCCAGCCAGGGCAAGCTGCTCTTGTCTGTGGCTTCCTCCAGCAAAAGAGGGATGGGGAGGACAGAAGCCTGAGAGCATATATTTAAAGCTATGCAACGTCTTCACTGAGACAGGAAGCTCAGAGCCAACCCTAAGAGGATAGGAAGATGGGAGGGACTTAAATTTGTTTCCTCAATTCTGGGGACAACGCATTCATCTTGAAAATCTACACGTTCGTTCCTAAGGCCACAGGACTCTTGTTGCCTCACAAGCCAGGGATGGCCCCCCAAATGCAATGTCAGCTTCCCCCCAGGGGTGGGGTGGGGAGTCTGTAGAGCAGGAAGCCCAGAGAGGAGCAACTTCCTGCCCAAGGTCACATAGCCAGTCCACAGAGACCAGAACCCAGGGGTATGTGCGCAGGAGATATAAAAATGGAGTGAGTGGGTTTCTCCTTCCAGACAAGCAGAGAAGGCTGAGTCTCACACTATGCTACTCCACGCCAGAGTGCATCCAGCTGGGGGCCCAGGGCACTGAATGTTGGCCGGTCTTTCGGGCTGGGGGCCCAGCACAGCTTCATGAGCTCGTGAACCTGAGGGGGCAGGAGGAGACAACAGGATCACATGTGAGCATAACTCCTAGTCACAGCTTTATTTATTTTTATTTTTTAAAGATTTTATTTATTTATTCATGAGAGACACACACACACAGAGACAGAAACATAGGCAGAGGGAGAAGCAGGCTCCCTGCAAGGAGCCTGATGTGGGACTCGATCCCAGATCTTGGGATCATGTCCTGAGCTGAAGGCAGATGCTCAACCACTGAGCTTCCCAGACGTCCCCTAGTCACAGCTTTAAAATATAAATTAGACTCCATCCCCTCCTCTGCTCCAAAGCCTGCCATAGCTCCCTACATGTCTTAGAACAAAATCTCATCCCCTCCCTTACCTCCTTCCATCACCTCCTTTCTTGTTCCCTGCAGCCACATCTGCCCCAATCTCATTATTTAAATGCATCAAAATGGGGATGCATGGGTGGCTCAGCGGTTTAGCACCTGCCTTTGGCCCAGGGCATGGTCCCAGAGTCCCAGGATCGAATCCCAGATCAGGCTTCCTGCATGGAGCCTGCTTCTCCCTCTGCCTGTGTCTCTGCCTCTCTTTCTCTGTCCCTCATGAATAAATAAGTAAAAATCTTTTAAAAAAATAAATGCATCAAACTCATTCCCACCTCAGGGCCTTTGCACATGTTCTGTCCACCACTGAAGAATGCCCTCTCCCACCTTTTCCCAGGGGTGGGCTCCTCTTCCTCCTTCAGGATCACCCCCTCTCAGAGGCCCTCCCTGACCACCACCACACCACACCGCCTCATCAACCCCTGTTCAACTCTTTCCAAACACTGATAACCACCAGAATGCTCTTGTTAGCCTCTGCTGATTACTAGGAGAACAGGGTAGTATCTGTTCTGTCCCCTGCTGGGTCCCCAGCACCCAGCACAGAGCCTGGCACACAGCACTCAATAAACATCTGTGACCTGGGCAGATAAATTTATTTATTTTTAAAGATTTTGTTTATTTATTTATTTATTTATTTATTTATTTATTTATGAGAAAGGGAGCCTGTGCATTGGGGGAGGAGCATGAGGGAGAAGAGGGAGGGAGAAAGAATCTCAAGCAAACTCCTTACCCAGTGGAGAGCCCAACGTGGGCCTTGATCTCACAACCCTGAGATCATGACCAGAACGGAAACCAAGAGTCAGTCACTTAAATGACTGAGCCACCCGGGCATCCTTGGGCATTTCACTTTATGAATGACCAACCTCATGTCAGACACTTCCACAAAAGTTGTTACGATAAACCGTAAGAGTCGTTAACATTTATGGAGTGTTGACAGTGCGCTGGACTCTAAGCTGAGCGTTGGAGAAAGGTGGTAACTTGTCTGATCTTCCCCCACCCCATAAAGCATTGTTATTCCCATTTTGGAGATGGGTAAACTGAGGATCTGAAAGAGTTTGTGAGAACAGCAAAGTAGAAGCCAGAATCCTCTTTGGCTTCATGCCCCAGAGTATGCTCTCAATCAAAAGCCATCAGTGGTGGCTGGGGAGACCCAAGAGGCCAGCTGGCTCACCCAGAAAAAATCCAGAGTGGGAAACTGAGGCAAGCCCTCCAGTGCTCACCTCACCAGGGCAGGCAGGAGGCGCGGGCAGCCTCTGGCCCTCAGCCAGCAGCTCCACCAGGCGGCAGAGGGCCGGGACATCTCGCTCACATCCCATTATCCTCAGGAACTCCTGGGGTCAGGAGGGAGCACCCTCAGTGGGGGAGAAGCCATCCGTGAAGGAGGGAGAAGGGGCTGCAAGTGATTGGGGAGGGGCAGGGGGCAGCCCTAGGGAAGGGCAGGAGAGAACCACCCGTGATGGGGAGAGGGGCCATCCCTAAGGGGGGAGCAGGAGTCATCTGTGCTGGAGGGGGACTGGGCTGCCTTGTGGTGGGAGTCGGCCTTAGTGAAGAGAGGTTCTCCCCACTATGGAGGGCCTATATGATGCTGGGAACAGGTAACACTGAGGAAAGAGGCACTCGGGTACAAACAGGCCAGGGATTGGCCCGGAAGGGGTTGGGGAGAGGAGGGTCCTGGGGATGCAGGGGTGCTGACTCACGGCTGAGGGGCTGCAACTCTTGTTGCCATAGGTGAAAAGCTCGTACAGGACAACCCCGAAGCTCCAGACGTCCGACTGGCACGAGAAGATGTTGTCAGAGAGGGACTCTGGGGAGTACCTGCAGGGGACAAGGAATTCTTGGGATGCGAGAGGACGGGAAAGGGGACAGCCTTGGGCTGGGGGAGCCGGTCAGTTGTAGGTGGGGGCTGTGAGAAGGTCGGTCCCAGCTCCGGGGTCAGGGTTTGTTTCCCTGCCGGTGGGATGGGGTATTCGCCAACCTTAGGAGGGCCTGGGCGGGGTCAGGGCGGGGCCGGGGGCTAGGGGGCGGGGCCAGAATCGGGGGGCGGGGCGGGGTGGGACCAGGCTGCGGGGAAGGACCGTAGCTGGTAGGTGACGGAAGGGGCTAGGGCCGTGGGAGGGGCGGGGCCGGGCGGCCCCAGGACACTGAAGGCAGAGGAGGGGTCTGGGTAGTGAGGAGAAGTGGGGGGCCTGGGCGGGGTCAGGACGGGGCCGCAGCTGTAGGGGCAGGGGCGGGGCCATCACGCTAGGGGGAGGGGTCAGGACTGAGGGAGGGCGGGGCCATGGCGGGCCCACCAGGGTGAGCGCGAAGTAGCCGCCAGGGTAGTGGGGAGGGGTCCACACCAGAAGATGGGGTTCTGGCCGGGCCCGCGGACCACGTAGTAGTCTTTGTCGAGGGGCAGCAGCTTGGCGAGGCCAAAGTCGGCGATCTTGACGTGCGTCTCGCTCTCCACCAGGATGTTGCGGGCTGCCAGGTCGCGGTGCACGCAGCGGCAGGAGCCCAGGTACTCCATGCCCTGCAATTGAGCAGGAGGTACAGACTCCAGCATAACCCTCAGGGGCCCCAAGCCTGACCTGGAATCCAACCCAAACCCATTCCAGACCCCAAGTCTAACCCTGCCCTGGACCCAGCCTGCCCTCCAGTCTCGACCTTAGCCCTAACTCAACTGCTCCTCCAACCTGACCAAACTTCAACCCTCAGCCTTCCCCGCGACCCCACGCAGATCCCTGCCCAGACTCGGCCACCTCAGCCCCCCGGTCCCGGGGCGAGCCCCGCACCTTGCAGATCTGCGAGGCGTAGAGGAGCAGGCGGCCGGCGTCGAGGCGCGCGCGGTGCCGCTGCAGGAAGTCGCGCAGGCAGCCGCTGGGCAGGTACTCCATCACCAGCCGCAGGCTCTGGCGGCCTAGGGGAAGCGAGGGGAGGCTGGAGGAGGCCCCGCAGGACCCAACTCTGTCTACTGCCCCTCCCGGTTCTTTCTCTCCGTTCAGAGTGCCACCCTGGGGCCCTCCCAGCCTCCCAATGCTTTCTGTAAAATGACAACAGCTATAGTGACACCTATTGCCAATGGCCGTTGAGTAATTTCTACAATATCCATGGATTCATTTAAACCTGATAGTGACCCCATTTTTCAGATGTGGAAATGGACTCTCAGAGAGGTTAAATCGCCAGCCCAAGGTCTCCCAGCTACCAAGGGTTTGAGCAGGAATTCGAACCCCAGGTGATCCAAATTTGGATAAACAAGCGAGCCAATAGCCCCTCCTGGTGTTCCCAAACCACTCTAAAATGTTCCTGCAGGAGGACAAGGGTGTGTGATTTGAAGAGCACCCGTTTGGGAAGTGGCTCACCTGGGCCATAGCTGACTCCGCGGTACTTGACAATGAAGTCGCTGTGGAGGGCTTTGAGGATCTGGATCTCCCTCTGGAAGTCCCTCTGCTGGTCTGGCCCGCTGTGCTGCAGCTGCTTCACAGCCACTAGGGCGCCCGTGTTGTCACCCAGTGGGTCATAGCGGCACAGTTCCACGCTCCCAAAGTTGCCCTGGGGGACAGGAGGGCTGGTATACATGTGCATGGGTGCTTCCCCGCCCACCCCACCCCAGCCCAGCCCACCTCACCTTGCCCAGCTGTGAGATGTACTTGAGGTGTCTCTCCTCAAAAATGGTAGGGTCCTGGTAGGCATAGAGCTGGGCACCGTTCCACAGCCCATCGCGGGGTGCCAAGGCACCAGGTGTGGGATCTGAGAGAAGCTCATAATCTGTGGGGCACAGATAGTAAGTGACCCTTATTATTGGGCCCTGGGTCCCCCTCCTAAGCTGACTTGCTATGGGACTTCTTCGAACTGCATGCTTACTTTTTCCGAGTATTATGACAGGGCCACTGCAAGCCTAAGGGTATTTTGTGGGGGGCTGGAAAAAGATGCCAGCTGGGCAAAGGCAAACCCCTTCTGTATGCTGTGCAACCTACACATGGTTTTGGAGACAGAAGGCATTTTCCAGACTCCACTGCTGTGAAGTGTGACACATGATTGAGCTCAGGCTGACAGGGGAGAAGTCCTGGGTTTCTTTCAGGCCTGGCCCATGGAAACCTAGCATGAGACCCTCCACAGCCTCTCTCTTGTCTGCAGAGGATGCAACAGGGACTGAGGACATGGGATGTGGGGAGCCACAAAGGGAGAGGTGCCTGTTGACCTGGACACCCCCATTGAATGAAAAGTAAATATCCGTCACATTCAGCCTTGAGCTGAGAGGGTCTGTTTGTTACAGCAGCAGTTGAGGCTCATGCTGATTGCTACAGTCACCAACCACTCCAATCCTGCCAAGCACACAGGGCCAGCTCTGCATGCAAATTTCATTTTCCCCCCTCTGTGCCTAATATAATATGCCAGCCCTGCCTGCCCTGCTGGGCCCAGTGGGCACCTGAAGTGATGAGGCTGTTCAGGTCACGGATGATGGCACGGAAGGAGGGCCTCTGGCCTGGCTCATAGGCCATGCACTGTTGGATCAGGACAGCCAGCTCCATCCACTTCGGAGCAGGCAGCTGCTGCCGTTCCTCATAAAACTGGAGCTTCTGAAGTTGAGAAGAGTGGCTGGTCACTCCCGGTACACCTTCAGGAGCCCCCCCCCCCCCCCCAGACCAGCCCATTTTCCCCAAGCTGGACCTCAGGCCATTCAACCCTTATACCAAATGGGCATTCAAGAGGCCAGTGCTGGTGTTCCGACCTTGGCTGGATCCAGGGTGCTGATGGGCATCGGGATCCCGCTGAACACTTCCCAGACTGTGGCACCAAAACCCCACTTGTCAGCTTCCAAGCCAAGTGTTCGGGCCTCCTGGAAACACTCAGGGGCCACCCAGGGGATCCTGTCAGTGAGCACTGGGGAGTGGGGCTGGGATCAGGATCTGCTCCTCTGCACCATTAGGCCCCTCCGTCTCCACCCTTCTGTACGTACTCTCCAGGCTTAGCACAGTGGGGCTGACACCAGGGTCACTCAGCTTGATGAAGGGCAGGTTCCCATCGGCCCCCTCCCGAGCCAGGAGGACCTTCCGGGCTGAGACATTGCCATGGAGGAGGCCTTTGTCTTCCTGGGTGGGCCAGGCATAAAGAATACCAGGGTTTGATGAATGAATACTCTGGCTGGAAAACTACTACACAGCCTTCAAAGCACACCTGGTGCTGCTCAGACCATACTCCTAGACCACCCTCTAGTCTACCGGCAACCTGTATTGCCTCCTCTTGGCCACCCCCTACGCTGACCTGAGTCCCTCCCCTTCTCAAACCCACCCTAAAGGCAATGGGGTAGCCAGAGGTCCTGAGCCTAGTGCTCAAGGCCCTTTGAGATACTTGCTCACTCTTCTATGACATTCTCTCTTCCACACCCCTACCCTGGTCTCCTGTCAGCTGAACTGCCAGATGCATCCCAGGACATGCAACACATCTTCTAAGCAGCAGTCCTTTGCCTAGGCTGTGTCCTCAACCTGAGAGACCCTTCTTATTTTCTCCTCTTGAAGCTTCTGTTCAACCTTTGAGGCCCAGCTCCCATATTTCCTCTCCTGGAAAGCCTTCCCCATGCCTGACCTCATTGCTCACGACTCCCCTGAAATCCACCAATGACCAGCCGTCCCCTTCTCCTGCACCCTACATCTCTGAGCATGTACATATGCTTTTCCCTCAGTCTAAGATGCCTTCCCCTTGCATTCCTGCCAAACTCTTATCCATACCACAGAGCCCACTCACTCTCAATTCCCCCTCCATTCTGTGCAGTGAAGGAGCACTCACCAGGTAGTTGAGGGCATATGCCAGCTGTTTGATCACCTGCAGCTTCCAGCTGGCTGGCACCAGGTGGCCAGACTTGCGCAGGTATGTGTCCAGCGCTCCCAGGTGTACAAATTCCTGCACCATGATACCTGGTGGCAGCGAGGTGGGGAGGAGACAGGGCTGGGAGGCAGGACTGCATTTGTCTTGAACAGGCCCTGCCCCACTCCACCCTCAGGGCAGGGAGGGCCTGGTACTCTCAGTTGTGACTGTTCCCTCATCCTGACCTTACTCACTTCTCCTCCCCCTCCTCACTTCTCATATGGGAACTATTGGCCAGAAATCCCTGGAAGGCCCTAAGCTCTCTTCGCATCTCACTTCCAGCCCTTTGCATGTTCTGTCGGGAACATCCCTCCTCCTCCTCTTCTCTAATTCCTACTTATCTTTGCCTTCTCTGCTTAGAACTTGTCTTTGCCTACTCAGGATCATTGCCTAACCTCCAAGCTGGGCTAGTGGCCTCCGACCATCTGCAGTGCCCTGTGCTGCCCCATCGCACATGATCATTTATCACCCTCCCCAGCCTGTCATATTCCACGCTGTGTGTCCAGCTCCTGGCACATCCTGGGCACCGATAAATAGCTGCTGAACTGATCTGGTGGCACTGAACCTTGGAGAGGTAACTTGGCCCTTGCAAAGCTGTAGACAGGCTATACTGTGAGGTGAGATCGGAACCCAGGCTTGTCTGACTTGAGATCATTTTGAGGGACTGGGTATTGGTGGAAGCCTAGAGCTGCTTCCCCAAGAGTGACCAGTGAAGGACACAGGTCCAGGGTGATGGACCCTGGGGGACACAGGGCCCCAGCTAGGGCAGGCTCTGGATCTGTATCGCTAATGCTGCCATAGAGGGTCTCAGTGAGGAAGGGCCGGGGTCGGGGCGAGGGTAGTCTCTCACTGTCTCCAGCCATGCACACGCCATGGAGCAACACGAGATGCTGGTATGACACTTGGCTCATCAAACTCGCTGCTTCCAGAAATGACTGAGGAGAGGAGAAGGGGAAGAAAAGGTCCACGGGTTCCTCCCACTCTAAGATTAAACCAAGCATTCCAAACATGCTGCTCACAAATCTGCCTCTGGGGACACCTCACCACAAGCCTTTGACCTTGGAGTCCACCCACTCGTATACACAGGACTCTGAATCATGATTTTCGAATGAAGTCCCCATTGTAACTACTTTGGGTCTCTTACACAGAAAGGGGAGATTTGAGGTTCAAGGAGGGCTCAAGCCTTCTTAGGATGGCCCAGCCCCTGCTGGTGCTCTAGCATCACTTCCCTCTTCTCCTTGGCTTACTCCTCTCCAGCCCACTGGTCCTCCTTCACTTTTTTAAAAAGATTTATTTATTTATTTATTTATTTATTTATTTATTTATTTATTTATTTATTTTTATTTTATTATTATTATTTTTTAAGATTTTCTTTATTTATTCATGAAAGAGACACAGAGAGAGAGAGAGACAGAGGCACAGACACAGGCAGAGGGAGAAGCAGGCTCCATGCAGGAAGCCCGATGTGGGACTCGATCCTGGGTTTCCATGATCACACCCTGGGCTGAAGGCAGGTGCCAAACCGCTGAGCCACCCGGGTTGCCCTAAAGTTTTATTTATTTAAGGAATCTCTGCACCCACTGTGGGGCTTGAACTCATAACCCTGAGATCAAGAGTCACATGCTCAGGCACCTGGGTGGGTCAGTGGTTGAGTGTCACCTTTGGCTTGGGTTGTGATCCCAGGGTCCTGGGATCAAGTCCTGCACCAGGCTCCCGATGGGGAGCCTGCTTCTCCTTCAGCCTATGTCTCTGCTTCTCTCTGTGTTTCTCTCATGAATAAATAAATAAAATCTTAAAAAAAAAAAAAAAGAATCACATGCTCTTTCAACTGAGCCAGCCAGACGACCCCTCCTCACTGTTCCTTTTTTTTTTTTAAATTTTTATTTATTTATGATAGTCACACACACACAGAGAGAGAGAGAGAGGCAGAGACATAGGCAGAGGGAGAAGCAGGCTCCATGCACCTGGAGCCCGACGTGGGATTCGATCCAGGGTCTCCAGGATCGCGCCCTGGGCCAAAGGCAGGCGCTAAACCGCTGCACCACCCAGGGATCCCTTTTTTTTTTTTTTTAATTTTTATTTATTTCTCCTCACTGTTCCTTAAACAGGACCTTTGCGCTGGCTGTTTCTTCTGTTTGGTGTACTCTTTCTGTTTGCATCTAAATTCCCTGATTCTTTTGCATGTCATGGTTTGGAAAAACTACAGCTACATTTCTGTTGTTTTAAGACCTGTGTGTTTTTAAACTTCTCTAAATCCACAACACTCTCCCCAGCCAGTCCTGACCCCAAAGTCCTGGTCCCCATCACACTTACCTCCATGCAGTTTTTGTGCTTGGCATCCATCACTTTGAGCAATACCTCTGTCTCCCGGGCCTCCCCATCCACGACCTCATGGCGACAACCCCGGTAGATCTTGGTGAAGGACCCATGACCCAGGTTCTCATGCTGGAGGGTGAGGGAGCAACAGGAGAGGCTGGTAAGGGGGTTCCTGGTGGGATCCTGGTCCCCGGCCCTGGCCCCATTTTTCAGATAATGAAACAGAGGCACAAGGAGGCTATGTCACATGCTTGAGGCCGTACAGCAGAGATGTAAATAGGATGAGATGTAGATCCAGGATTTGGATCCCAACTGAGGTCCCTCCTCTATTTCCTGAGGCCACTTACCCACTCCAGGCTGTCAGCAGGGATCTTGTGAAATGTCATCTGACTGAGCTGGCATTGGGATTGGGGCTGAACAGGGGATGATGTGGGTGGGTTGCAACCCCTCCGCACCACAATCAGGTTGGACTTTTCTATGGGGAGTGGACGGAGGGAGAAAAACAGAGATCAGAGGTGGAAGGTCCCCTAAGTTTTGCTCACTCCCTGCCTTAATTTGGGGTCTCCCCGAGAAGCCAAAGGTGTACCCTGAGGTGAGGACTCCAGGGTACACAGTTTATTTGCAAGGAGGCTCCAGGAAGCCCCAATGGGGGTGAGTCACCAATAAGCAGGCAATCCTGTGGGTAACCTCAGTCCTGCTAGAGATTCTGGAAGACTCTGAATAACTCACACCTTGGAGTTGTCTCACCCAAAGAGCTGGTCTGAGAATGAAATTCACCCAAGGATGAGTCAAGAGATGTAGAAAGACTAAGTGCCAGCGACATCTCTCTGATCCGGTCAGCTGCAACTGGATCTCATCGTGCCTGAAGATAGCATCCATTCCACAAGCCAATAAATCACCTTTTCTTCCCTAACCCATCTTGACCTGCAATTTCTGCCACTTGCCACACAAGGCACGACCCCAGATTGATTGTTCAGCTCAGCGGAAGGGGCGGGCTCACCTTTGGGTCTGGGGGTGCAGCAGAAGGTGAGGTTCAATGCAGCTCCGTCCATGTGCAGCCCGCCATCCCAGCAAGCTGTCAAGAGTTCTCGAAGGCTGCTGTGGGGACGGCCAAGCCCAGCCAGGGAGAAGGTTCCCGTGGGGTCACACCGGATCAGGCAGCCCTTGTAATCAGGACCCAAGGGGGTCTGCAAGGAGGAGTGGTCCTTGAGTGGAAGTGGGTAGTACCTTCCCTTCACCCCATGTTCATCGAGCGCCATAAGCTCATTCCAATCTCCAAGCCTTTACATATGCTGTTCCCTCCGCTGGGAATACTTTTACCCTTCCCTTCCTCAAGGAGCGAATATTAATTCATCTTGCAAGACTCAGCTCAAATGTCATCTCCTTCAGAAAGCCCTCCCTGGCCACCTGGCTCCTACTGGTGGACTGACCTGGACACAGACAGTGAGAAGGAAGCTGTCAAAATCTTGAGGACTGCGGCGGAGAACGTAAGAGCCAGGAAGTGAGCCCCCAGTCTTGAGCTTGTTGATGGCAAAATCCAGCCTGTGGAGATAGGTGAGAGGAAGAGACAGAGACAGAGAGATAGAGGCAGAGAAACCCAAGCTAGACTTGGGTTCTAATCCTGATCCCTCTGAAGCCTGGGGACCCTTACCAGCTAACATTCCCTGTCTCCTTCCTATTTTTATTTACTTTTAAAAAAGATTTTATTCATTCATTCATGAAAGACACAGAGAGAGAAAGAGGCAGAGACACAGGCAGAAGGAGAAGCAGGCTCCATGCACCGGGAGCCCGACTTGGGATTCGATCCCGGGGCCTCCAGGATCTCGCCGGGCCAAAGGCAGGCGCCAAACCACTGCCACCCAGGGATCCCTCCTTCCTATTTTTAAAATGAGCCAAAAGTCACGGCTTCTACTAGGGGATTAAAGAAGACGCTGCAGGTGGAACTTCGGTGCCATCATATCCCCAAGACTGGCCCTGCAGCCCTGAGGAATCAGAGAGGGAAGCCGCTGGCCTGGCAGCGGAAAGGAAAGCCCAGTCTCCTCGAGCGCCAACCATGTACCAGGCGCTGTTCCAGCACTCGACCCTTGTGCAAGGCCCCTGGGAGGGCAGGACACTGAGGCCCGAGAAGGGGCGTGGTCAAGATTCGAACCCAGTTCTGGCCATCGAGGGCAGGCACGGGGCGGTGGGGGGCAGACCCTTACGTGATGGGGCCGTGGCACTGCTCGGCCACCTCCTCCAGCAGCCGCGGCGGCGCAACCTCCTTGCAGAAGAAGTGCCTGGAGTCGGAGGTCAGCCGGAAGTATCCGTCGACGAGCGCCACGAAGGACAATGCGGCGGGCAGCCCCGGGAACTCGGCCTCCTGTGAGGATCCGCGTCAGCGCCGCTGCGGCCCCAAGGCGACGGTGCCACGTCCCCGCGGTCGGCATAAGGCGGGCGGGGAGAGGAGCCAGCACCCACCAGGATCTGCTTGTCCGTCTTGGTGACGGTGACCAGGCGGTGCTCCCCGGCCGGGCCAGCACGCGGAGCCTGCTTGATGCTGATGTCCACAATTTCTGGAAAGTCGCAGAAGGGCTGGAGGGCCTGGGAATGAGGGGGAGGGCTGAAGCTGGCGGTCCCTTCCCTCCGAGTCCAGTCCCTCCTCGAAGCCTGGACCACACCATCCCACGCCATAAGCCCGGTCCCTCTCGGCCTCGCCCCTTCTGTCAAGGCAGCCCTTCTCACCACCACCCCCCCGCAGCGCATCCCCAGTTCTCCCACCGCACCCCTGCTAAAGAGAGAGAAAGAGCAGAGACACAGGCAAAGGAAGAAGCAGACTCCATTCAGGGAGCCCGACGCGGGACTCGATCCCGGGACTCCAGGATCACGCCCTGGGCAGAAGGCGGCGCTAAACCGCTGAGCCACCCAGGGATCCCCTTTACACACACAGGCCATCTCCATCGGTCGGCAGGTGCCCTCGCTGAGCCCCTCCCTCTCTTAGCTCCACTCCACCTCCAGGCGGGAGCCCCGCCCCCACTCAGCCCTGACTCCTCCCCCGACCTTCAGTTGGCCCCGCCCAAGCCACGCCCACCCCATTCGCTCTAGGTCCCGCCCCCGCCTCGCTCAGCCCCGCCCAGCGGCCGCCCACACCTCCTGTCCTCCGGGACTCCAGGCGATGCCGCGGTCACCGGCCACTCGGAGCAGCCCCTGCGCATCCTGACCACCAGCAGCCCCGGGGAAGCTCACGAGGAAGGTCTCGACAGCCCTGGCCGGGTCGAGCCTCTCCAGGTCCATGATGTACTTGGCCATGAGCGAGTGCCGGTCAGCCTGGCAGGCGGTCACGCGGCGCAGGGCCCGGCGCACCATCCTCCGGATGCGCTTCCGCGTCACGAAGCTCAGGCCCTGGATCAGGTCGCGCAGGTCGGGGGGCAGGCAGACCTTGTAGCTACGAGTGGGGGTAGCGGGTCCTCACTGTGGGGAGGGATCTCCACAGGTATGGACGGGGACACACACACAAACCCGAATTTTAGTTGGGCTGAAGTGT
Organism: Canis lupus dingo; assembly: GCF_003254725.2. Taxonomy (NCBI): domain Eukaryota; kingdom Metazoa; phylum Chordata; class Mammalia; order Carnivora; family Canidae; genus Canis; species Canis lupus. The sequence continues at coordinate 45,322,585 of NC_064262.1, read as the reverse complement.
GGCCTCAGTTGGGGGGCACGGAGACACTCAATGACACACATGGGGGAAGGACCTCGGGGTGGGGGCATGGCCATTGGGGTCTACAAGATAGACGGACACACACACAGGCCTTTAGCTGCAGGAGGGAGGCATGGGCTAGGGTTGGGTTGGTGGGGTCCTGGGTCACATGGACACACTCTGCAGGCTTATAGGTGAGGAGCTTCATGGGAGCCCGGGCTCTAGGGATGCCCTGGTGGAGCCACGTTTGCTCACCCCCAGGTAGACGCCGGTAATCACTGGCTGGAAGCCCTCACCTGACAGTCTTCAGCAGCTCCTCCGGCTGCTGAGCCTGCTCGCGGGCCATCCGGGCCAGGTCCAGCACCGCCAGGCTGAGATATTCATCTTGCTCCTTGAGACTGAGGCCCACGGAGAAGCGGCCGCTCACCAGGTCATTTCGGTGCTGGGGGCCGGCCACAGCCCTACCGTGAGCTCTGATGTTGCCCTACAGACCCCCCACCCTTGGGCTGACCCCCAGCCCTGGGCTGCCACAGATAGGGTCAGCCAAGGCCACCCAGCTGCACGCCCTGATGCTGCCCTGTGGATCCCACCCCCTGGCTAAGACCCAGACAGACCCCTACCTGGGCAAAGAGGTGCTCCAGGACTGGCAGGTCAAGGATGGCACTGGCCAAGTCCTTTCGTAGCCCGAAGCGGTGGCACTTCTCTAGCCCAAACCAGTTGGGGAAGTAAAAGCTGTTGGGGAAGGGGAGAACCTGGAGTAGAGGTATGGAGGGGTGGAAGACCGTGCCAAGACTTCACAGAACCCAAGTTGTGCCACTGACTTGCTATGTGACCTTGGGTAAGCAACGCACACTCTGACCTCAGTTCTTCACCTGTGATCACATCCTCCCTAGGGCACACCGGGAAGTGCAGGGAGATGACAAAGTTGTAGGATGGTGGTTGTTTTAAACTCCCCTTGCCCTCAACAAAAGGCATCCCCTCTTGGTAACATTTAGCCCATGCCTGTGGGAGTAGGGGTGATGTGCTTCCTACCGGAGCCTGTAGACCAGGACTTGGGTGCCCGAGTCCTCCACGGAGAAGATGTGGCTTGGGGGGAACCAGCAGGACAGGTCCTCCGTGGCCAGAGCAAAGAGGGAGTGGTACACAGGCAGGATGCCTGAAGGGATGCCCGCATCAGCACCCTCCTAAATCTCCCCATCTGTCCCTTGCAGGGCTGCCATGGTTATGTAACCCCCATGCAGCCCTACAGGGCTCTTTCTCACCTTTGGTTCTCACACTGTGACCCACCCCAGCTCACACACACTCCAGGCCTCCCATTGCCCTTAGTAGAGAATCCACATACAACATGCTTCCTGGGGCTCCCTGCCTCTCTCCCTAGAGTGCTCCTTCCACTGTATACTTTACCTCAAGGAGTGACCAACTATTTCCCCTCATGCGCCTCCAAGTCTTTGCACAGCCTTTCCCTCAGCACCTTCCTCCATTTACAAACTCTTATTCATCCCTCAAAGCCCCAGCTCCAGTGCTGACTCCACTTGAATGCTATTCCAGCTCCCAGTCTGGGCCTCCCACAGCCCTATCCCCTTCTTTGGCCCAGCCTTCCAGGGACCCACTCACCACTGGCCTTAGCAGCCCAGACACAGAGCTCTTCAGCTGAATGGTCCCCAAAGGAGAAGGATAGGCGCTGTGGGGGTCCAGGGCCCCGAGGGGGCAGCAGCACGTGCAGGGCACCAGCCTCTGAAGACGAGAGGCTGCAGGAACGCTGGGGGATCAGGGGCGTCTCCTCGCTTGGAGGTGCCATAGGTGTAGCCTGTGTGGACACAGAGAGAAGCATCCACTCAGTTCCAGCCAGAGAGACCACAAGGCTTCCAGGGGTGTGGGGGGCAGAGATGCTGCAGGGTGAGGTAGTGTTGAAGCTGGTGAAACAGGGAGGAGAGAGGAACAGAGACATACAGAAAGAGAATGAGATAGAGAAAGAGAGAGACAGTGGAGCTGAGTGTGAAAGGTGGGTGAGGAGCCAAAAGTCCCCAGATAAGGGAGATAAGGGTATGCTGGGGTCTGGAACCTTTTTTTTTTTTTTTTTTTATGATTTTATCTATTTATTTATGAGAAACAGAGAGGCAGAGACACAGGCAGAGGGACAAGCAGGTTCCCTGCAGGGAGCCTGATGTGGGACTTGACCCCAGGACCCCAGGATCACAACCTGAGCCAAAGGCAGATGCTCAACTACTGAGCCACCCAGGTGCCCCCCAATTTCTCCTCTTCTTCTTCTTCTCCTCCTCGTCTTCCTCCTCCTCCTCCTCCTCCTCCTCCGTATGGTTAACACACATAATTTGTGCATATTCTTGTCAGTGTCCAGGGCAGACATCTCCAGTCAATTTGCAGCCTCCTCATATACCTTACTGCAAAGCCCCTGCCCCAGGCAGGCATGAGCGATCAACCACAGATGTGCAGATTTGCCGACCAGGAAGCCAGTGGATGCTGGTTTGTGTATATGGGGGTTAAAGGGGATGGGGTGGCCCATCACTTCCTGCGGGTGTAGGAAACTCAAGCTCTTCTGGGGCTGGAGCTAGAAGCTTTTGCAGCTGATGTAATGTATGCCTTGCAGCGTGTTTAAGATGCAGACTGATGACTCGTTCAAGAGGGACCTCTGTGTCTTATCTACCCACCATCACCAACTCTGTCCCCTTTACCACTCCCACTGTTTAGACCCCTGTAGCAAGCAGCCTTCTCTGCAATGGGCCCAGGAGGAAACTGCCCCTCACTCTTTATTCCCAGATCTCAGGACTCCTGGCTAGGCAGAGGAAAGGATGGGCTTTGAACCCAGCAGGGAAAGGCGTGTAGTAGGTGGACAAGACCCACTTACATTGACTTGAATAAAAAAGATACGACTTCAGCCCAGGGTGTGATCCTTGAAACTTGGGATCGAGTCCAACTCATTGCATGGAGCCTGCTTCTCCCTCTGCCTGTGTCTCTGCCTCTCTCTCTCTCTGTGTCTCTCATAAATAAATAAATAAAATCTTAAAAAAAAAATATCCTCACTAACTGGCACAATCCTTGGCAACATGCCTAGCAAGCCCTTGACAAATGTCAGCTAAACAGGAAAGTCCCTTGACACAGTGGTTTGGTGGTTCCTATGAGGGGAGGGAGGGCATGAGGGAAAGAGGAAATTTCCCTGGGGACACCCCCATTTACCAGACCAGGAATTGGAACATTCCCAGTCCTAGGAGCTGTGGGGCCCCTGTCACTCCCCACAGAGGTGATCACCGTCTTATTTCTAATAGTCAACTTAACCATGGTCTTTGCACTTTGATGTAAACGGAATCACACTGTGTGTGGTTTTTTGTTTAAAATAAAGATATGTATATTGTTTTAAATATTGAAGGTTAAAAAAAGAAAAAGCCAGAGGGGTTGTTTGGGACACAGAAAAAATGTCCGTTTCAACACCCAAAGTCCCATCCCCTACCGTTGGTTGGTCACTCTATGTTCTGGCCTGGGTCCTGGGAAGGTGGAGGCTGGGAACTGTGTCCCCAGGGATCAGAAGCTCCAGGCCCAAAACACAGAATCATTCTGGCCCAGGGAGCTGGGAATTTCAGGTCTCATTTCATGCAGAAAAAGCCGAGGCCCGGAGCGAAGGGCACTTTGTTGGAAGCCACAGGGCCAACCCTCCCAGCTCTTGTCTGTCTGTCTGGCAGCTTTCCTCCGAGGCCTTGCCTTTGTCCCCAGCCACCGCCATTCACACACTCCCCCCACCCCCACCCCAGAGCCATGTGGCCCCGCCAGCTCTTACCTGGCAGCTGGGACCCCTGGGCCAAGGACAGGAGGGCAGAGCCAGGAGGCGGGAGGCGGCAGGAGGAAAGTCCCAGTCGGCTCCTTCCTGTGTGGGCCCCTTGGCTTCCTGAGCTGCTGTCACTTACCGAAAGTCATGGCCCAAGTGGGGGGATGGGGACGAGGAGGCGAGAGGGCCCAGCCGCGCGGGAGAGGCAGAAAGTTCCAGAAGCCTCCACAGCAGTGGCCTTCTTCAGACAGGGTGCTGGAAAACCTGGACCTAAGGGGAGGAGCGACAGCACAGAGTAGGGCCCCGGTCAAGAGGGGTTTTCAGTAGGCTTCAGACTCACTCATGGGTGGCCCTGGCAATGTCCCAGCTCCTTGGGCCTCAGTTTACTTATCTGTGGCATGTCTGGGTTGGGCATCTAGCAGAACTAATTCTCCAACCCAGAGAAGGAAACTGGGCTGAACTTACCCACGAAGGAGGCAGGAAAGTTGCCCCAGACAAAGGGCAAATTTTTCTTCAGGGTGTTCTCCCATGAGACCCTAGGAGGAATAACAGGCCCCTCTTGTGCACCATGCCCTCTGCCTAGAAACAGTGCACACCAGGCAGACCAGGCCTGCCTTCAGGCTTCAGGCTCACCTCATCTTCTGGTCTGTCAGGAAGACAATCACTAATTATGGATAACAAAGAAAAGCAGGGTGATGGGACAGGCACAGGCTGGGGCTCAGGGGTGGGTGGGTGTGTGGCAATGGGGAGATCTCTGTGCGGAGGTCATGATTAATTGAGCTGGAATCTGAAGCAGGACAAGGAAAGAACTCTCCTAGTGGAGGGAACCGCAAGTGCAAAGGCCCTGAGGCAGAGTGACATGAGCAGTTTGAGCAGAGACGAGGTAGAAATGGCAGGAAGAGGTAAGAAGCCGGAGGGGAGGGGCAAGGGTCAGGTCTGACTGACCATTTAATACCCCTGACTTTGTCATGAGTGGAGGAGGCAGGAGGCTTGGGCACCATCCTGGTGAGACCTGACCCAGGGTCCTTAGCCCAGAAAGTAGAGTTTGGGGGATAGATTTTAGAGGGCTCTCTTACCTCTCTAATATCATCACATGTCCTGGCATGAAAATGGCTTTGGTACATATGCATTTTGTCGACCTTAGTTCAATCACCCACAGAGAACTTTGGGAAATACATCAGGAGACAGAGCAGATCCAGTCTCGGCCTGGTGGAGCTGACAGTCTAGTGGGGGAGATGATATTGAACTAAGACTGAGGCCTGGCTGCCTCAGTTGGAAGAGCATGTGACTCTGGATCTCCAGGTCGTGAGTTCTAGTCCCATGCTGGGTGTAGAAATCACTTAAAAAAATAAACTTAAAAAAAAAAAAAAAAACATCCAGGGTGCCTGGGTGGTTCACGCCTTTAAGTGTCTCTGCCTTTGGCTCAGGTCATGATCCTAGAATTCTGGGATCGAGCCCCACATCAGGCTCCCTTGCTCAGTGGGGACTCAGGTTCTCCCTCTGCTCCTCACCTGGCTAGTGCTCACTCTCTCTTGCTTTCTCTCTCCCAAATAAATAAATAAAATCTTAAAAAACAAACAAACCCAATAATTAATTGTTTTAGTGGCCCTCGGGGCCAGGCTGCTAGAAGAGTTCCCTGAGTCTTCCTGGAGGAAATGACTGATTATACTGAAATCCAAGGACAAGTAAGATTAGCCAAAGAGTGATCTGGAGGTGTGAAGTGTTCATGCAGAGGGAAGAGCCCAGGCGAAGGTTAGGTGACTGGATCAGATCACAGTGTTTCTGAGAAGGGCAGGGTGTCAGGGACTTGATTAGAAGCATCAGTGAGGCCTTGTGGGTGGAGGGAGAAATATGAGTGTGACCTTGGTGCAATGGGAGATACAGCAGACTAGTGGCAGGAAATGCTGCATGGAGACTTTGCTGTAGTATTTTTCTTTTACTTCCTGGGTGGCTTCAGCAGAGAAGAATGAAAGGTACTCCCATCCCTGGCCCTGAGATGGAGGCTCAGCCCTCAGGAAGGACAATGACTTTCTAGGCTCCTGACAACTCTAGTGTGATAGTGACTGTGGTATTTCGAGAACGAACAGGAAGGGAACAGGGTTAGGACAAAGGTGACACCCTCAGCTCCAGAGAGGAGTATGTGAAGGCTCCATCAGGAAGTTTCAGGGAGGTAGAGCCCAGAAAATTTGCTCAAGGACAAATTGGAAACTTTACTGATGTAAATATCCCAAATTTTCTGCTGGCAAAAAGCCCAAAATGCAGTCAAAGAATAAACAAATGAAACTAGAAACAAATGTGAACTCATATCGTGGATCAAGTATCTTTATTACACAAGCACCTCCTAGAAAACAGTAAAAAAATCCCATTAACTTAGCAGGATATGAACCCAGAAGTCACAGAAAATGAAATGCAAATCATTCTTAAACCCAGAAAAAGAGGGGCACCTGGGTGGCAAAGTCAGTTAAGGGTTGGACTCTTAATTTCAGTTCAGGTCATGATCTCAGGGTTGTGAGATCAAGCCCTGTGTCAGGCTCCATACTCAGCATGGAGTCTGCTTGGATTCTCTCTCCTTCCCCCCCTCCAAATAAATAAATAAATCTGTTTTTTTTTAAGATTTTATTTATTTATTCATAGACACACACACACACACACACACACACACACACACACACACAGAGGCAGAGACCCAGGCAGAGGGAGAAGCAGGCTCCATGCAGGGAGCCCGATGTGGGACTTGATCCCGGGTCTCCAGGATCACGACCTGGGCTCAAGGCAGCGCTAAACTGCTAAGCCACCCGGGCTGCCCAAATAAATAAATCCTAAAACAAAACAAACAAAACAAAACAAAACAAAACAAAAAACCCACAGGGGCACCTAGGTGGCTCAGTGGTTGAGTGTCTGCCTTTGGCTCAGGTTGTGATCCTGGGATCTTGAGATCAAGTTCTACATAGGGCTCCCCTCAAGGAGCTTGCTTCTCCCTCTGCCTGGGTCTCTGCCTCTGTGTCTCTCATGAATAAATAAATTCAAAAAAATCTTAAAATATGGGACACCTGGGTGGCTCAGTGCTTTAGCGCCTGCCTTTGGCCCAGGGCATGATCCTGGAGTCCCGGGATCCAGTCCCACATCGGGCCTCCTGCATGGGGTCTGCTTCTCCCTCTTCTTGTGTCTCTGCCTCTCTCTCTCTCTTTCTGTGTCTCTCATGAATAAATAAATAAAATCTTTTAAAAATCTTAAAAAAACAAAAAGATGCTCAGCCTCACTCATAATAGGAGAAACACAAATTTATTTTATTTTATTTTTGAGAAACACAAATTTAAAGCATAGTGAAATTATATGACCATTTCAATGGATACAGAAAAGACCTGACAAAATTCTACACCTATTCATCAAAACTTTTAGCAAAGTAGGTGTAAATGAGAATGTCCTCAAACTGGTAAGAACCATCTCCAAAAATGCTATAGGTAATATTTTACTTAATGTGAAAGACTGAATCATTTCCTCCTGAGATTGGAAAGAAGACAAGGATGTCCATTTTTACCACTTCTATTCAACATTCCTCTGGAGGTCATAGTCATTACAATGAGGCTAGAAAAATAAATAAAAGTATAAAGACTAGAAAGGAGGAAGTAAAACTTCCTCCTTGATGATATGATTATTTATATCTATGATGACGACTAGAACTAATACAGTTATTTAACAAGTTCACAGGGATCCCCAGGTGGCTCAGCAGTTTGGAGCCTGCCTTCAGCCCAGGGTGTGATCCTGGAGACCCGGGATCAGATCCTACATTGGGCTCCCTGCATGGAGCCTGCTTCTCCCTCTGCCTGTGTCTCTGCCTCTCTCTCTGTGTCTCTCATGAATAAATAAATAAAATCTTAAAAAAAAAATTCACAGGTAAAAAAATTAATATACAAAACTCAATTGAAAAAAAAACAAAACTCAATTGAATTTTTATATACTATATATTCTTATATAATAGCCAATAATTGGAAAATGAAAAATTTTTAAAAATCCCATTTGCAGCAGTACCAAAAAATTTTAAGTATCTAGGGGTACTTCCTTTTTTAAGGTTTTATTTATTTATTTGACAGAGAGCACAGCAAGAGAGCAGTAGACAGAGGGACAGGGAGAAGAAAGCTCCCTTTTGAGTAGGGAGCCCAACAGGAGACTCGATCCCAGGACCCTGGGATCATGACCTGAACTTTAACCAAAAGCTCATGCTTTTTTTGGTTAAGGCAGATGCTTTAACCAACTGAGCCACCCAGGTGCCCCACCCCCAACTCATTTTTTAAAAAGGTAAGTCACAGGACTTACTCTACCTGATTTTCAGGCTTATTACAGAGCCACAGTAATCAAGACAATTTGGCATTGGTGAAAAGATACACATGTAGATCAATAAAACAGAATAGGGGATCCCTGGGTGGCGCAGTGGTTTGGCGCCTGCCTTTGGCCCAGGGCGTGATCCTGGAGACCCGGGATTGAATCCCACATCGGGCTCCTGGTGCATGGAGCCTGCTTCTCCCTCTGCCTATGTCTCTGCCTCTCTCTCTCACTGTGTGCCTATCATAAATAAATAAAATAAATTTAAAAAAATAAAACAGAATAGATAACATACCCATATAAGTACAGCCAATTGGTTTTTAACACAGATACTAAGCCAATTAAATGGACAAAAGGAAGGTCTTTTCAACAAATGGTGTTAGAACAACTGGACATCATGCAGAAAACAACTTTGACCCTTTCCTCACACCATATACAAAATTAACTCAAAATTGATTATGGATTTGAGTGTAAAACTAAAGCTATAAGACTTCTAGGGGAAAAAAAAACATAGGGGGAAATCTTAACAAACTTGTGGTAGGCAATGTTTTCTTACCTGGAAAAAAATGATAAATTAGGGTAAATCAAAATTTGAAAGTTTTGCTCTGGGACGCCTGGGAGGATCCACCGTTGAGTGTCTGTCTTTGGCTTGGAACATGATCCTGGGGTTCCAGGATCGAGTCCCACATCGGGTTCCCCACAGGAAGCCTGCTTCTCCCTCTGCCTATGTCTCTGCCTCTCTCTGTGTCTCTCATGAATAAATAAATAAAATCTTCAAAAAAAAAAAAAAAAGTTCTACTCCTCCAAGAAAGCACTGAGAAAACAGAAAGGAAGATCCAGATCAGGAGAACATACTTATAATATGTGTGTTAAATAATCCTTACAATTCAACAATACAGGCAGCCCGGTGGCTCAGCAGTTTGGCGCTGCCTTCAGCCCAGGGCCTGATCCTGGAGACCCAGGATCAAGTCCCACATCAGGCTCCCTGCATGGAGCCGGCTTCTCCCTCTGCCTAAGTCTCTGCTTCTCTCTCTTTGTTTCTCATGAATAAATAAAATCTTTTTAAAAAATAATAGTAATAACATGGGCAACAGATATGAGTAAATACTTCACCAAAGAAGATATATGAATGGCCAAGAAGCACATGAAAAGATACACAGAATCCTTAGCCATGAGGTAAGCACAGATCTACACCAACGTGAGATAGCCCTTTATGCCCAGTAGGTTGGGCAAAATTAAAAAGACAGGCAATAACAAGTGTTGACAAGTGCTGCTGGTGGCAATGCAAAATGGTGCAGCCACTGTGGTGAATAGTTTAGGAGTTTCTGAAAGTTAAACATACATTTACCATAGGATCCAGCCTTTCTTTTCCTAAGTACTTAGAGGAATTAAAGCCTACGTCTATACAAGGGCTTCTAAATGGACATTCACGCCAGCTTTATTTGTGACAGTTTTAAATTGAAAACAACCCAGATGTTCATCCCGGTGAGTAGATGAACAACCTGTGGCCCAGCCATACAGTGGAATACAACTTGGTTGAAAAAAAAAAAAGGGAAGAGGGCTGGGTGGCTCAGTCAGTTAAGTGTCCAAGTTTTTATTTTGGATCAGGTCATGACCTCAGGGGCCTGAGATGGAGCCTGGCATCAAGCTAGCACTGAGTATGGAGGCTGCTTGAAATTCTCTCCTCCTCTCCCTCTGCCCCCCCCAACATGTGTGCTCCTTCTCTCTCTCTCACACACACACTCTCTCTCTCTCTCTCTCTCAAAGGAAACAAAAGGTAATCAACTACTGATACAGGCAACAACTTGGAAAAATTTCAGAATCATCATGCTGAGTGAAAGAGGCCAAGCACAAAGCTTATGTATAACATTCTGGAACATGCGAACTATTCTTAGTGGTAGAAAGCAGATCAGATAGCCTGGCAATGAAAGTGCAGAGAAGAAGGCACTTGTGAAGGGGTGCAGGACACTGGCGGGGGTATGTTGGGTGTTCATCATCCTGACTGTGGCTATGGTTTCCTAGATTCACATACTTGTCAAAACTGCACAAGGCGCCCACTTCACTTATGTGCGATTTAGTGTACTCCAATTACACTTAAAAAGGTTGAGAAGGGGAGCGCCTGGGTGGCTCAGTTGGTTGAGCGTCTGCCTTTGGCTCACTCAGGTCATGATTCTGGGGTCCTGGGATCCAGTCCCACACTGGAGTCCCTGCTCAGCAGGGAGCCTACTTCTCCCTCTCCTTCTGTCTTTTGCCCCTGCTCGTGCTCAATCTTGCTCTCTCTCAAATAAATAAAATCTTTTTAAAAAACAAAGTTGAGGGCAGCCCGGGTGGCTCAGCAGTTTAGCGCCGCCTTCAGCCCAGGGCGTGACCCTGGAGACCAGGGATCGAGTCCCCCGTCGGGCTTCCGGCATGGAGCCTGCTTCTCCCTCTGCCTGTGTCTCTGCCTCTCTCTGTCTCTCATGAATAAATAAATAAATCTTTAAAAAACAAAAATAAATAAATAAAATAAATAACAAAGTTGAAAGGGTGGGGCCAGGAAGGAATAACATGGGGCTGTTTCCCACCTGTTAGACGGACACAGATAAAAATGTAAGACTTCAGTGTATTATCCCAGGGTTCTGCACCGATTCTCATGAGTGCCATCAGGAGTGGAAATGGCCCAGCCCGATGGAAGGAATCAGGCAAAAGCAGGAGAAAATGCCCTTGGCCCCAGCAAGGCTCCTTCCAGCAAATCAGCCTCGTGGGAGTGATACCTGTACAGGGCTACGGATTCATCACAGGGCTCTCTGTAACAGCAACCAGCTGGAAATGACCTAAAGGTCCAGCCACAGGGGATTTGCAGTATAAACTCTGGCCATTCTCACCACTGAATATTATGCAACTGTGCAAAAGAACAAGGCGGCACAATGCTGACAGTGTGGGAAGACCCTCTGGTTTGCATAGAAAGAGATGATGAGGATGCGGAGACCCTTTGCTGGGGAAACATAAACAGAATTATAGAACTCGTTCCCGTGGTGGCCACTGGGGAGCTACGGTAGACAAAAGAGGGAGATAGTTGTCAGTCACCTTTTCATGCCTGTTGAGCTTTCTATTTGTTAATAGCATTTAAAGGTAAGTGTTTACTCAAAAAAGGGAATGTATGTAAGCACATGGGACGGGAGAGGAAATAGGAATGAGTAGAACTGCTGTTCAGGAGTTGACCTTGAACCAAAGCAATTAAATTGATCATGAGAAGAGCAAACACATGGAGTGCTCACCAGTGCACTATAGCTTTGCACACAGAGCAATTCATTTAATCCCTGCACCAGCCTCAGAGGTATGGACTGTGATTCCCCCCATACAGGAGGGAAACCGGCTCAGGAGGGCCCACTGACAGGATAGAAGAGCCTGCAGATTGTTGTGTTTTCCCTACTCACAATGCTCCAGGATCCTCTTCCAGTTAGGCTGAGAAAAGGGAAATAGGACCTGGCCCCTGGCTGGGGGTGGGTGACAATAGTTGCATGGAGCCTAAAGAGACACCCCTGCTTATTTTTCTCCCCAGTACACATCACACTGCTGTGGTGCCTATTCTTATTTATCTTCTGTTTTTCTTTTTTTAAAGATGTTATTTATTTGTTTGACAGAGAAAGAGCACCCACATGCAAGAGCATAAGCAGGGGGAGCTGCAGGCAGAGAGAGAGGGAGAAGTAGGCTCCCCACCGAGCAGAGAGAGGCAGGTTGGGGCTCCATCCCAGGACCCTGGGATCATGACCTGGGTGGAAGGCAGATGCTAAACCGACTGAGCCCCCCAGGTGGCCCTTATTTATCTTGTTTTTGTCCATTTCTCCCATTAGGATGTCTTGCAAGCCTGGAGTATTAGGATGTCTTGCAAGCCTGGAGTATTTGGTTGTCCTGATCACTGCGGTGACCTCCAGTGTCTGGTACCTAGAGATACTTGAATGAATGAATGATAGAATTGGGAAGGAGAGCCTTAGGAGAGTCAGGAGCAGGGACAATTAGGGGCAGAAGGCCAGGGCCTGTGGGCCTTGCAGCAACTGGAGTCCAGGGGAATGAGTGGATTGGGGGCAATTGTGGGACAAAGGGACAGGAGCAGAATCTTGGGTCACTGCATGGAGTCCTGGAAAGATGGAGGTGCTGGTAGCCTGGAACCAGGAAGGTGGGAAGCCGGATGGGGGCAGCTCAGGCTGTGACCACCACGGTGGTGATCCAAGCTGGGGTGAGGCTGGGTATGGCCGAGGATCCTGGATTAAGGTCGGGCACCGTCCAGGTCCAACGGAAGAACAAAGACTGGGAGGACAGGAACTCGGCTGGGCCTGAATGGTGGTGACAGGCCAAGGGACACCAAGCCCGAACCAGCTGGCCTAGTTGGGCTCCCCACTTGACCCAGGTTGGGCAGGGGCAGCCAGGAGGGAGTACCTGGGAGGGAGGGGGCAGGTAGGAGGATGGGAGGCGTGGCAGGGGCCAGGGCAGCGCTCTCCAAGCAGAGCCAGAAAGGAAAAAAAAACTATCTTCTTAACAAACTTTAGACAACACACACCCGCCTCTCACCTCCGGGATTCCTCCTTCTGCTCCAGCTGCTAGGGTCACCCTGACCCGGGGCCTTGGAGATACAAGCACCAGACTCCAAGGCTGCGGCGGGGCTTGGGGCCCTTTCTTCCCTCACCCTGTACCTCCCCGCAACCCCTCCTCTGGCTCCTCTCTGGCCCTCCCAGCACTCCATTTGCTTCATTTGTGCCGCAGGCCTGCTCTCATTTTCCAGGACCTCTTTCTACTCTCCCATTTCCTGGCTGCAGCCTGGGGAAACTGAGGCCCAGAGCCAGCCCTGCCATAGCCACACAGCCCCAGGGCTAGGGCCTCTGTCACCCTAGACACCAAATATTTAAATCTCATAACCCCAGGAGCTGGGGACTATTACTAGCCTCATCTGATGGATGGGGAAACTGAGGCCCAGAGAGATAATGCTCTGTGGGATACGAACCTGTGCTGGCCCCACCCACACCAGCTCCTGGCACTTGGCCTCAGCCCTGCAGGCAAGGCAAGAGTTCTGCTGCCACCCCGTGGACACTCGCAGCAGCGTCTGCCCAGGGAAGGGGCCAGAGCCTGGAGGAGGCTGCCTAGTTCCCTGACTACACTTCGTCCCCCATGCTCCTCTCCCTCCAATTTCCCGATTTTTCAAGACCTCAATATCCACCAAGAAGGCACTGCCTATTTCCTGCTCATGTTTGGCTCAAGACTGAAGTTAGAAAAGATCCTAGAGGGCAGTTCTGGTGGCTCAGCGGTTTAGTGCCACCTGCAGCCCAGGGTGTGATCCTGGAGACCCTGGATCGAGTCCCACGTCAGGCTCTCTGTATGATGCCTGCTTCTCCCTCTGCCTGCGTCTTTGCCTCACTCTCTCTCTCACTGAATAAATAAATAAAATCTTTTTAAAAAAGGACCCTAGATGTTAATCCTAACACACACACAAAAAAATGAAAAGACCACAAAAAAGACCATTCTGTAATTATAAAAAGCAGCACAAATGCATTTTTGTGGTCACTTAGCTGATTTAAAAAAGCAATTGTATGAAAATATATATTACTTGGGACGCCTGGGTGGCTCAGCGGTTGAGCATCTGCCTTTGGCCCAGGAGTGATCCTGGAGTTTGAGGATCTAGTCCCACCTCAGGCTCCCTGCATAGAGTCTGCTTCTCCCTCTGCCTGTGTCTCTGCCTCTCTCTGAGTCTCTCATGAATAAATAAATAAAATCTTAAAATACATATCTTATATATATATATTGCGTCATCGAGGGATGCCTGGGTGACTCAGTTGGTTAAGCATCTGCCTTCGGCCAAGTCATGATCCCGGGGTCCTCAGATCCAGCATCCCATTGGGATCCCTGCTCAGCAGAGAGCCTGCTTCTCCCTCTGCCTGTTTCTCCCCCTGCTTGTGCTCTCTCTCTCTCTGACAAATAAACAAATAAAATAAATAAATAAATAATAAATAAATAAATAAATAAATAAATAAATAAAATATTTAAAAAATAATTGTGTCATCAGCTCTCTATAACATTCAAAACATAATACATTTGACAATAGTACAAAGCAGGTGAGCGAAGTATAGGAATAAGGAAATGACACCCGCTAGTAACGCTAATCCACAAAATCAAGTGACTAGAACCAGAAATGCAAACGGAGAAAATTAATGTAACAAACTCTATAAATACATACTTGTCCTCTTCTATTTTCTCAGATTCTTTAACAGCTGTACAACTTTAAGTAACAATTATAACAATGTATCGTTATGTTTGTAACATATATGGATGTAATACGTATAAGAATAATAGCACAATAGCAACAATAATGAGACAAAAGGAGAAAGAGGAAATAATCTATATAGAAGTGACATTTCCAAATCTCATTAAAATTAAGGTATGTGGGTGGAGCACGGGACTCGACCTTCAGGTTGTGAGTTCAAACCAGCCTTGGGTGCCGAGGTTACTTAAAAAATAAAATCTTGGGATCCCTGGGTGGCTCAGTGGTTTGGCGCCTGCCTTTGGCCCAGGACGTGATCCTGGAGTCCCGGGATCGAGCCCCACATCGGGATCCCTGCTTGGAGCCTGCTTCTCCCTCTGCCTGTGTCTCTGCCTCTCTCTCTGTCTCTCATGAATAAATAAATAAGATCTTTAAAAAATAATAAAAATAAATAAAATCTTAAAAGAAAAAATATTAAATATACATAGCAAAAGATCATTAAAGGAATTAAAACAGTGCACTAGGAAATAGTCACTTCGTGCAATATAAAGCAGTAAGGAAATAAATTCTACACAGGACCATACCCGGGGAGTGGCACTCTCTGCCACCCAGACCTCCCCGGGTGCCTACAATTCCCGGCATGCCTCATGCGACGCTCCCCCACGGCCAAGGTGGAAAGGGAGGGGCTAATGGAGCTACCTCCTGTGAGTTGTAGTCTTGCTGCGAAGGAAGGAGGGGCTGTGGAAGGTTGGTGGATCTGGAGCCAATGAAAAAGCACATCTTGCTGAGCGTCGGATCGAGAAGCCAATGGGCGTGCGGCTTGTGGGAGGCGGGACTTCCGGCAACGAAGTCTTGGTGAGCGGCTGCGCGAGGACATCTACTTCCTTTTTGGTGTGGCGGCGAGAGCAGAGAGTACGCTATGAAGGCCTCGGGCACGGTAAGGCGAGCGCGCGGCGGGCTGGGGGGCCGGGGAGTGCAGTGCGGATCGAATCGGGGGCCCCGGCCAGCGGTGTAGGTCGCGTAGGGGAAGCACACTCTTGACTGGGTCCCGCGCCCTCGCGCGCCATCGCTCTCGGGTGCAAGCCAACATGGCGGCCATTGCGGGCACCGCGTGGGGAGGCTTGTGCCGTGGGCCCGGCCCGCTGAGGAATCGCGGGGGCCGGGGAGGCCGGGTCTCCTTTCCAGGGGAAGGGACAGGTTACGCGGCTTGGACGCTCTAGTCACGGGACCTCGAGTTTTCAAGCCTCGGTTTTCCCGTTTGCAAAGTGGAATGGTGGGAGGACGTAGTAGTATTTCTTTCCTACTGGCGGGGCTGTGAAAAGGTAGAAGGAAACTGTAAACTCGAGCTGACACGGGGAGTGAGAGCCTTATGGCTGTGGCAAGTGCTGGGTAAAATCCTAGGGCGCTGTGGTGCAGAGATGGAAGAGCAAGCCCTCGGGAGAAAACAGGGCGGGCCCTGTACAGCTCCCCAGCCTCAGTTTCCATCTGGGAAAGAGGCCAGCTGCATAGGTCCGTTCCTGAGCGGGTGGTATTTAGGGCTAGCTTTTTCTCATATTGATAAAACGTTGGCAAGTCCGTTACAAAGATGGGTTCTTGGCACTATGTCACGGGGTTTGGCCTTGGCGGATTTTTTTTGTCTTTGCATCCGTGTAAACAGAGTTTCCACTGGGAAATCCAAACCATTTTTATTGTTGCTGGGAATACAGAGGCAGCTGCAGGTCCCATAGCAGCAGGACTGGGAAGGGAACTGGGTTCTTGTCCTGGTTCTGCCTGGTGTGGGCTGTCAGATCCCAGGCTGGTCACTGTCTTTGGGTCCCAGAGCTAAAGAGGACTTTGGGAAGATGTGAGCTGCAAAGATGTGTGGAGAAAGGAGGTTGCAGATCTAGACTGCAGCTATTTTCACGAATATAAATGGAAAGGGAAGGACAGTGAGATTGACAGCCTTGCCCAGCTTTCCTGAGTCCAGGCAGAGGATACTTAGCCATCTTAGTTCATCTTCCCCACCCTCAGTACCTATTCTGGGAAGTCTGGAACGGTGGGGCATGATCCAGTCACCCAGATTCCTCATGGATGCCCTGGGATGGGGCATCCTGTTGTCACTTTGGGGATGCAGTTCTCACCTGGGCTTGGGGAAGGGAGTAAGGTGAATCTTGACAGTTGTGGCAGGGCTCTGGGTCAGGCCCCACCTCACCTCTGTTTCTGTTTCAGCTGCGAGAGTACAAGGTGGTAGGGCGCTGTCTGCCCACCCCTAAATGTCGTACTCCGCCCCTGTATCGGATGCGAATCTTTGCACCTAATCATGTTGTCGCCAAGTCCCGCTTCTGGTACTTTGTGTCTCAACTGAAGAAGATGAAGAAGTCTTCTGGAGAAATTGTCTACTGTGGACAGGTACAGGATGTCTGAGACTGGGGGGTTAGGAGGAGCTGGAGTGGATTTATACCTTCTTGTGAGGGGCATTTCTCACCCCACAGAGTTCATAACCCCTGGCTTGTTCACATGCCCTAATTAAGCCCTAGTTTGGAATGTAATGGATACCTCTTGTTTTTTTTCCTAATGAGAGAGCCCAAGGCCCAGGAAGCTGTGCCTTGGCATGCTTGGATACTTTGGTTGAGGCCAGCACCTTCGCTGGGCCTCACGTATAAAGTGCGGAGAGATGCTGTCACCTGGGTACATTTGCAGTGATAGGCACTGGACTCTGTATATCATACGCTGCACTGGGTGGCAGCTGCTTTTTGGCCCAGATAGGTCTGAGAGAGTAGTTTTGGGAGGAGTTGAGTTGATGGTCTCCATGGGAGAAGTATGCTAGCCTGGACTGTTCCGTACACCCTGCTGTTGCCATGGGGTTTGTCCAGTACAGCAGATTTCTTTCATATGCTCTCAGATTCAAGGACTGGGAAACAGACGCAAGAGAGGCCTGGGGCTGGGCTTTCTTTGGGAACAGCAAGGGCACAGGATCAGTGAGTTGGACCTGGGTCGGAGCCCACTCACCACCCTGTCCTCCGCTATTGTCTTTGGCATCTAGGTGTTCGAGAAATCTCCCTTGCGGGTGAAGAACTTCGGCATCTGGCTGCGCTATGATTCACGCAGTGGCACCCACAACATGTACCGGGAATACCGGGATCTGACCACCGCAGGCGCCGTCACCCAGTGCTGTGAGCCATGGGGCCTGTGCCCAGTCCCTCCTTAGACTCCTGTTGCAGCCATCTGCAGCCCATTGGGCCTGCGCTCCCCTCTTCCCCAGACTGAGGCAGGACAAATGCAAGAGGCTTCTGGGATTGGAGGGCGGGGATTCCTGGGGGTGGTGATGGGGGATGCAGAGGAGGTGTTTGTGTAGGGAGCAAGAGTAGAGAGGATGCTCCAGGTACATCTTTTTCTGGAACCTGGCAGCAGGCGAACCTGTGGAGTTGATGACTTGTGTAGACATAATTCCCACCCAGAGTCTAGCCCGGGCCCTGTCAGTCAGGATCTGGTGCTAGTGGCCCCAGGCACACATAGAACAAGTTAACCTGCCAGGGCCCAGACCCCAGCACCTCAACCCAAGAACTGCTGTTTCTCATAGCAGCAGTTTAAACAGAGGTGCTAACAGCAAAGTGGATCTCGTCGCCTTTGGGGGGCTGTGGCTGTGCTCCTCAAAGTGAATTTGGAGGTTCTACACCCCTGATAATGCCAGCACCTGCTAGAGTCAGAGGTTATAACCACCTGGTCCCTAAGTTGGGGTACTTCTAGGCCAGCACTCAATGGGAGGTTTCAGGAATGCCCAGATGTTGGGGTACACATTTGCCCTGCCTCCCTCCCTGCAGACCGAGACATGGGTGCCCGACACCGTGCCCGGGCCCACTCTATCCAGATCATGAAGGTGGAGGAGATTGCAGCCAGCAAGTGCCGCCGGCCAGCGGTCAAGCAGTTCCACGTGAGTGCTCTGAGGGCCCTGTTGGGTAAGGTGGGCGGGCAGGGGGATGACACACATTCCCTTGGAACATGGAGCTGGCCCAGCTGCTCCCCTGTCCCCTAGCCTTGGGAGCTGCAGGGAGGGACTGGGTTTGACGCAGGAGCCCAGTGGGGGGTGGCCACACTTCAGTGGCCCTGGAAGACAAGGTTGAGAGGCTTTTACCTCCCTCACCCACCTCTCCTTACCACAGGACTCCAAGATCAAGTTCCCACTGCCCCATCGGGTCTTGCGTCGTCAGCACAAGCCACGCTTCACCACCAAGAGGCCCAACACCTTCTTTTAGATGCAGAGCGTGCCGGTGCCCAAGTCTGCTCAAATAAACTCCTCGGGTAAAACCAAGGCGCTCAGACACATTTGTTTTCTTTGTACACCCTGCAGAACTCAAAAGGGCACAGCCAAGCTGTGAGTTCTCTGCCCTGGGAGGGCTTCTCCTCTCTTGAAGTGGGGCCCAGACACCTGGTTTCTCCAGAATGGGAGCCTCCAAGAATGGCAGAGGCCACACCCCCCCAAATGCTCTCTCTCCTGCCTACTTGGCTCCCCAGGGCTGTTAGCAGGATCCTAGAGCCAGAGGGCCCGGTTTTCCGCCCTATCAGGTGGCTCTCTGCTGTGATCTTTGTCTTGCAGGCCACAAGATTTGGTCCCTAAACCTGTCCTTCCTTGTTAGATAACAAGCTTTGGCTTCCCATACCACAACCACCATGTCTTTGGTGAGATGTGGGCAGTCCGGTGCCTGGAAGGAATCAGGATTATAGGGTTGGTTCATGCCACATGCAGATTTTCCTCTCCAGGTTCAGAACCCTGGTCTTTGAGTCCAGGATACTCAGGCCAGACATGAGGGGGCGCCAGAGAGGACCAACAGCTTGCTGTGCTATGGCTGTTGTCCTTCACTAGGTGGGGCCCCCTTGAAGGACACCCTGATCCTGCCCAAGAAGGTCAAGGTCTCACTGTGGGTCTCTGTCTCCAAGAAACCACTTGAGGCTCGAGGGAATTCCAGGCATGAAGCTAATCCCACCCTGGCTGAACCCCCTCAATCAGGACGCTGAGGCACAGCTAGGAGCACAGATCTTGGGAAGCATCAGTCCTCAGTGCATGAACTTGGGCAACCCTGGTCTGCTGAATGAGTCTTCATCAGAAAGTTAGGGGGCTCAGCAGATTTATTCACTTGATACTTGGGAGAGTCAACTGTAGGCACTGGGGGGCAAAGGTCAGTCAGAGATGTGACTTCTCTTCCAGAGAGCCATGGAATAGATCAAGAAGCCAGAGCACAAAAAGGCAGTGTGGGGTAGGGGCCAGGGCAGCAATCAGGCCTGCAGTATTGCAGGCAAGGGTACAGCTTCCCTTCCCCCACTGGGGGGGTGGGGGTGGCTAGTTGGCAGGAACAGTCCCAGTGGTTTCCAGAAAACTAGGTCACTTCATACCCCACCTGTGTTTGGAGAGGTGCCCAAGGCAGAGCTTGGGCACAGCCAGCAGCCATCGTCACAGGGAAAGATCTGAGGACAGAGTACTAGGCTTCCTGGACTTCACTGGCTGCTTTGCCCACTGCTCCGAAGTGGTTCCTCCCTACCTCCGTGCCTGACCTCGCTGAGCCTTCTCCCTGGGCCGTTCCATATCATCACTGGCTGGGCCTCCTAAAGTTTGTAAGTCACACGCATATAAGAGTGACAATTGGTGGGTTTTCTGTGCCCCACCAGATTGAATCTGAGAGGGTAGGGACCACATTTATCACTCCCTGGCCCCAGGACAGGCTCAGTAATTTGGGGGCCCAGAGAGGGGCTATGACAGCCAGTGACTATTGCTTTGTTTGTACACACCACGAGGAGTAAGGATGGTGGTAAACAACTAGGTCTGGCAATGCTGGACCCAAGTTTTGTATTTTGACCTTGCCAAAATCTGTTGCACCAGCACCCTGTAGACACTCCAGTTTACTCTCCTGATAGCATTTAACCATGTCAGCAACCATGGGTTAGCAAACTTTGACAGCTGGAAAAAAAAAAAGACAAAAAACACCTCTAAGGATTTGTGTTTGCTTTTTCTTTTCAGGAAGTAAGCACTTTGCCTTAAAATAAAAATCATTTGTATGGACTTGGTTCTTTTCTTCATAGGACTGCTGGTTATCTTTTTTTTTTTTTTAAGTTACTATTTTGTAAAAGCTTTCATAGGTGGGGCAAAAAACAGGAAAAATAACTAAATGGGTTTTACCCCATGCATGGTACAAATTTTTTTATCCAGGGCACTTGATTTTTTTTAAGGTATTTTTTGGGAACCAGACTAGAATTTTTTGCCTTGTTGGTGTCATTAATCTTGTGATTTGAGGCAGAAACCCTAGTTGCCCCCCAAATACTCCTTCCTCAATAATAGGGTTTCCATATCTAGATGCCACCCACAAAGAAATACATTTCCCAGCCTTTTCATCTGGGGTAACCATGTGATACTAGAGTAGCAATGTGTGCCATTTCCAGGAAATACCCATCTGGCTGGAATATAGGCACAAGGTCTGGTGCTCTGGCAGCCAGCCTTCTTTGGTCATCAAGCCACCCTAGAGCAACAAGGTAGAACTTTGGGTACCTGATCCTATGTCCACGTGCTGAGAACAAGGGGGAGAAGGAAACCCCAGTCCTGCTTAAGCTGTAATCTGGAGGCCTGAGGTAGGCCCCTATGGTTTTGCCGGGCCAGGTCACTATCCACACAGCTTTAGTTTCTATGAGGGCCCCATGAAGGCCTACTGTGCACCCCCATCCCCACCTTGGGGCTTCATCAGTGCTTCATGGCAATCAGTTGAGAGGGCTCTGCCTCAACCAGCCAAAGGATGGGGTCAGTCCCTTATTGAGGGACCTATGAACCGAAGATGAGTGAGCCCCAGCTTTCACACCTAGACATCCACCCACCCTGCCATCTACTCAGCAAGGTTGCCACAGACCCTCTACCCTGTAACCCTCCTGGGAATTCACACACACACACACACACACACACACATACACCCTGCACAGAGCAGTTGTCTGGACACCGGCTGGATGTGAGAACTCCTGAACTGTGCCCTCATCCTCCAGAGAGTGTTGTGCTGGATCCAAGCAGAGCAGAAGCTTGGAGACCAGCAATGATGAGCCCTTCATTGTGGGGCCTGTGAGTCAGAACCGGCCTCTGGGACCGTTGACACCCCTCTGGTTGCCTGGGGCCCAGGGAGGGGATGACTCTGCTGGGGTCACCCAGCCAACTGAGGATGACAAGGACAGGAATTTGGAACCAGCATGGCCCTAGTGGGCCCCTCCAACCTCAGGTGCTGAGGTGCTCCCAGGTCCTGTGCCTGGATTTGGCCAGGTGCCCAGGCTGGCAGGCCAGGAGCCCTGGGGAAAGAGGTCACCAGCTGCCCCTCCCTGTACCCCACTCCTGGGTCGGAACCATCAGGCAAGGGCAGACACCAAAGCAAGACGAGCAGGGGGCCCCAGAAGACTTGACCCCAATCCTTTTTTTTTTTTTTTTTTTTAAATTTTTATTTATTTATGATAGTCACAGAGAGAGAGAGAGAGAGAGGCAGAGACACAGGCAGAGGGAGAAGCAGGCTCCAGGCACTGGGAGCCCGACGTGGGATTCGATCCAGGGTCTCCAGGATCGCGCCCTGGGCCAAAGGCAGGCGCCAAACCGCTGCGCCACCCAGGGATCCCCCCTGACCCCAATCCTAAACCAAGAGGGACTATCTGAGAATCCTGGAATCCTAGAATCACAGTTGGGATCCTCAGGACTTCAGGATGGTGGGCTCAACAGAAAGCTACAGCACCATTGGTAATAATGGTTTGCTTTTACTGAGTGCAAGGGAGAAGTTCAAGGCCAGACACCCAGAAGGTCATGTAGGAGTCAGAGTAGCTCCCAGCGTCTCACCCCTGCCCCCTGCCTTGTCATGGGAACACTAGGCGGTGCCCCGGCAGCAGGTGGGGGTGGGGACAGCAGCCAGCCATGAGACACCCTGACATTCCTGCCCCTCATGGTAAGACTTGCAGGTGCCGGGCCCTCGGGATCTCCCTGCCGCTCCGTCACCACCGGGGTCCTGCCTCTGCCCAACCTGTGGTCAGAACTGGACAGTCAGGGAAGGTGCCGCTGCATCCCCCCACCCTGCTCCCTGTACCCGTCCGACCCCAGAAAGCATGTGCCCATCCACCCCTCAGAGTTCCCAACTCTGGGCCTTCTCTCACACCTTGGAATTCCAGAACACGTTCTGAATCCACCCATTTCTCCCCACCCCACAGTCGCTGCCTTGGACATGGCGGGCTTTTCAGTCCACAAATCTCATTAGGCCCCTCCTCCAAACTCTCCAGTGGCCCTGGCACCCTCAGAATAAAATCTACACCCTTTGCCAAGGCTCAAGGTCCCTGGTAGCCTTCCCTGTCCTCACTCTGCTCACTCCACTTGCTCCACCTCAGGGCCTTTGCATCAGCTGTTCCCCCTGCCTCTCTCCAAGCTTGGCTCATTCTCCGCCTGCAGGTCTGCAATCACCTCCTCAGAGTCTCCCTCCCAGAGACCCCACATAAAGGTGTCCCCCAGGCCAGCTCCATCTCTGACCTTGCTTCACTCTTGTCATCCATCAGCTTCTGGAATATGTGTTCCTCTCCTGGCTCGGTCAGTGTCAAGTGCCTGTGAGCAGTATGAGTCTGCCTGGATCCGGCTGTGTCCCCAGCAGCTGGGTGCATGGTCCAGTACACAATAGGTGCTCAATGAATGGGCCTCGGCCCAAGTGTCCTTCTGTAACCTCCCACCTCTAGAGGAAGAGAAGGCGGGCAGCAGATGGTAACCACTCCCAGAGCCTCCCTGGGGAGGGAGGACTGGTTTGTAAGCTCGGCAACAATTGGCATATGTTTGCATTCGATTGTATGGCTTTCAGGAAGGGATCCCCTCCCGGATTTCTCCTTTCTCACCAGGTTTTCCATGAAGGTGAGCGCGGGAGGGACTGAAAAATGGTGAGGGAAGGAAAAGGAACTCAGTGTCCTCTCCCCACCCTCCTGGCCCAGGGGGAGGAGTGCATGGCAGCGGGCAACAGAGGCATGTGTGGCAGCCTTGGTATCCCAGTCCCCAGGGGTGGGGGTCAGGCCAGCACCCCAGCACGGGTGGAGAGGGAGAGCCCGGGGGACTCGAAGGGATCCGTGGGGGATGCTGGACCAACTGGAGTGGTGCCTGTCAGCCAGGGACCACCAGGAGGCGACAGAGGCTTGGACAGGACTCCAAGGCCCGGGCATTCACCTTGCGGAAGTCTAGATCCCTCCGGCTTGTGGAGCAGGGAACCCAGTTTTGGGAGACCAGTTCAGGACTTGAACCCAGGGTGAGAGCCTCCAGAGACCAAAGTCCCTCTGGTCCACCAGCAAATCGCCCCAAGACAGCAGTGTCTGGGTCCCTTGATGGCATGACCCCACGCAAGGGATGTCTCTTCCCCAACCTGGGTCTCCCCATTTGCGTGCCAGGGAGAATGCCAGACACCATCTCCCAAGTAGTCATGGGCCCCCCCATTTCTTTAGATTCAAGGCCACTCACAGTTCTTCCCCCATGACTACTTTAGACACTTAACGCTTGACACAGGACAGAGGCTCCATGAATATTTGGTGCAGGAAACAACAAATGAATGAAGACACTGACAGATGAGGGGCTTACTCTGTGCCAGGCTCTTACTATGTGGATTCAATTTATTCCTCGAGCCAGAGGCTACTTTATCCCCATTTACAGATGAGGAAACTGAGGCACAATGACAAACAAAGACTCTCCCAAGTATGTATGCATTTAGGATCTGAACCCCAATGTCTCTCAGCTTGGCCTGTGTGGGGGGGGTAGGGGTGCGGTTTGGTGAGGCCCTCCCCCTGGCTCTGGAGAAAGGGTCCAGGAGCCGGTTGGGGGCGGGGTCCAAGCAGGACGAGTTCTCCCCCAGTGCCAGGGCAACCCAGAAAGTGCCCCCTGTCTGTGGGAGCAAGCACTAGCTCCGCTTGGCTTAGGGTACAGAAGCACGGCGGGGATTTGAACGCTGCAGCCCCTGCTCCCAGCCGCGTCCCCCAGGTGAGCGACAGGCTCCGTGAGCCTCAGGTCCCCACCTGTCCACGGGAGACTTGAACAGCCCGGAGTGAGGGGAAGTGCCACCGAAGTAAGAGGGGTATGTGGGAGCCTCACCCCACCCCCACCCCAGCTGCCATCCACGTGCCGGGGCCTGGCCTATCTGGCCCAGTCCCGGGCTGAAAGGGTGCGGGTCCCGCCCGCCACCAACTCCAGGGGCGGGGTTTCGCGGACCCGGGAGCCCAATAAATCCGCCGCGGGTCGCCGGGAGCCACCCCTCCAGGCCCCACGGAGACCGGTTGTCGGCGCTGAGCCCAGCTCCCAGGGAGAGGGACCGACGGCTGCTCCGCTAGAGGCCGGCCGGAGCGCGCGGGGGGCGAGGGGGACGGACAGACGGACGGCGAGGCAGACGCGCAGACGGAGAGCAGGGACAGAGGCGCACGACCGCAGCGAGGACCCAGGTTCCCCGCCCGGGAGCCCCGGCCCGAGCCCCTTTGGCCGCCTCCCGCCAGGGGCCGAAGGACACAGGTGTGCGGCCTCGCCGCAGAGGCCGAGCATCTCCCCGCGCCCGCCGCCCTGCGTCCTCGGCCGCTGCCCGCTTCCCTTACCCGGGCGCGGGGTGGCGGAAGGGCCGAGGGCGCGCCTGGCCCCGCACCTGCGACCTCATGGCCGCCGTCGAGGCAGGGGCGCGGGCCACGTTCGGAGCCTGGGACTACGGGGTCTTCGCGCTCATGCTGCTGGTGTCCACAGGCATCGGGCTGTGGGTCGGGCTGGCGCGGGGCGGGCAGCGCAGCGCCGAGGACTTCTTCACCGGGGGCCGGCGCCTGGCGGCCCTGCCCGTCGGCCTCTCGCTGGCCGCCAGCTTCATGTCGGCGGTACAGGTGCTGGGCGTGCCCGCCGAGGCCTACCGCTACGGCTTCAAGTTCCTGGGGATGTGCCTGGGACAGTTGCTCAACTGCCTGCTCACGGCCGTGTTCTTCATGCCCGTCTTCTACCGCCTGGGCCTCACCAGCACCTACCAGGTACCGGGCAGAGGCCCGGAGGCAGGACCTGCCCGGCTCAGAACGGGGATGTGGCGGGGAGGCCCTGGGGCTTTGAAGTGCCGTGCCGGGGGGCCGCCGGCGGGCTCCCTGGTGCTCCCCGGTGCTTTAGCCGGGAGGCCCCAGGCGGACGGGTGCGGAGGGTTCTGGGAAGTAGCCCCAGGCAATGGGGTGAGAGGCAGGAAGGAGGAAGAGGAGCCACCGTCCCGGTTCTCCTCCGTGGAAGCCCGCGCAAGGCGGAGCCAGGTGTGCACAGAGCCTGGACAGGCACAAACCTGCCCCCCACATGCCCGGGCGTGCGCACACCCGGGCGATCGGCAGCGAGCCGAGGGTTCGAAACCCGACTTCCCCCCACCTACTCCGCTCGGGCTTCCCAAGTGTCAGACTGGGCTAATTAGAGGACCTCCCTCCAGGGCAGTGGGTACTGTGATTAAAATCGTGACCCGTATACAGTAGGCGACCAATAACAATTGGCCACAGGCACTGTAGAGTGCGCTTGTAGGGTCAGAGCGGCGCCGCCCCGGGGGGCCAATTAGCCACCGGTGGGGGCGGAGGAAGGTGCGCATTGGATGGATCCGTCTTCCTGGGCACACTCCGTGTGCACAGGTGTGTGCAGACTGATCGGAATGTGTTCGCTTGGCTGGGGGCCCCCCCACGGGCGAGAGCGGAGAGAGAAGCCGGCGTCCGGAGGGAGGGGAGAAGCCGCGAGGGCGGGGGAAGTACCCCAGAGGCCTCGACCTCCTGGGTAGGACCTGTCCAGGTGACCACGAGCCTCGGCCCCTCCTTGCAGTACCTGGAGCTGCGCTTCAGCCGCGCTGTGCGGCTCTGCGGGACCCTGCAGTACCTGGTGGCCACAGTGAGTGGCCTCGGCCCCGCCCCCGCCCGCGGGGTCCCTCTCAGGTCCAGCCTGGGATCCCGGCGGCGGCGGCCCCGCCCACAGCCCGCCCCCATCCTCTCGGCCCCGCCCCGTGGGTCCCACCCCATCCTGTAAGACCCTTCCAGGGCGCATCCTCCACCTCTCTGGCCCCGGCCTGCTGACCGCGCCCCCACTCTGCCCTGTCCCCTACTCGCCAGGCACCACGGGCTCCGCCACCACCTTCCTCTCCTACCCCCTTCCCCGCCGTCCGCGGGCCTCACCTGGTCCCGGCTCTCCTCGTAGGTGCTGTATACTGGCATCGTGATCTACGCCCCCGCGCTCATCCTGAATCAAGGTTTGACTCTGGGAGATCTAGGGAGGGTGACCGGAGGGGGCAAAGGCTCTGAGACGAAGGGGAGGGGCAGGGCAGCCCCAGGAGAGACTTGGGGAGGGAAGAATCCTGGAGAGAGGAGGGCCCTAGACACTGGGGGCCAAGTTTGCACCCTGCCTGGAGGCCTAATGGGGGGAGTTCCTTGCACAGTGACTGGGTTGGACATCTGGGCATCGATCCTGTCCACTGGAGCCATCTGTACCTTCTACACGACGGTGGTGAGTGACACCCCCACCCCGCCCCACTGCGGGGGGTGGGGGCTCCATGCACACTGTGTGGGGGAGACCCTGAAGCCATCATCCACTCCCTACTTTCCCTTCCTGCCCCGCAAGCCTGCATCTCAGCTGGGCCCCTGTTTCCTCATCTTAATGAGGACAAGTCAGTTGAACGGCTCACTGCTGAGAGTCCAGGGATAGGCTAGCTTCAGGAGTGGCTGCATCCAGGTGGCTGCCACAGAGTCCTCTGGGTCCCTCTCCCATGTCTCGGGGATCCCATCAGCTCAAGAAGTGGGTTCCTATTTCAGGATGGGTTGGCCTCAGTCTTGGGTGCAGGATGAACCAATCACAGAAGTTTGGGGGGCCGGGGAAGATGTTCTGGTTGGCTGTTTCTGGAGCTGGGAGTAGAAGGATCAGCTTTCCAAGAATGGCCTGTGAGGGAGAAGGGGCTTCTCCAAGGGAAAATCCAGGGGCTCCCAGGGGAAGGCAAAGATACGGAGGCTGGAAAGGTAAAAGCAACAGCTAAGTAATCGTAGTAGTAGTAGTAGTAGTAGTAGTAGTAGTAGTAGTAGTAATAGTAGTAATAGTAGTAGTAGTCGTCGTCGTCGTAGTAATGATACTGCTGGCAGCCATTACTCAAGGAACTGGTACGTGCTAGGTGCTATTCCAAAGATTTTCCTAATTAATGAACTAATTAAATCCTCACAACAGCTGCATTTTGCAAATGAGGAAACAGGCAGAGAGGAGCATCGGTCCCAGCCACTGCCGAAAGCCAAGCTGGGTTGGCCTCAGACAGATCCCTGTCTGACCCCCTGTCTCCCCATCTGTCACGTCTTGCAGGGCGGTATGAAGGCTGTGGTCTGGACTGATGTGTTCCAGGTCGTGGTGATGCTAACTGGCTTTTGGGTGGTCCTGGCCCGCGGGACCATGCTGGCGGGTGGGCCCAGGCACATGCTTGAGATTGCCCAGAATCACTCCCGGATCAACCTGATGGAGTGAGTGAAAATGTAGTGAGGGTACTGAAAAAGGTGGAGCTGACATCCCTCCGCCCTGGGAGAAGCCAACCAATGCCTCCTGCTCCAGGAAGCCCTCCCTGCTTCCCTTCCCAGACTCCCCACAGACCAAACATCTGCTTCCCCTCTCTAGACTGCCCTAGCCCCCATCCCTCCATCTGTCCCACCATCTGTCCCCCAGCCCAGGCTGGAGACTGAAGGTTCTCTGAGGTCCTAGCTGGGCACAGAAAGGTTTTTGAATGCACACATGGACCACTCAGTCAACAAATAAAATTTCAGTCTGGCCAACTCCTACTCACACTTCAAAACCCACCCCAAAAGTCCCTTTGAGGCCCTTAAGGTTCAGAACGGCCATCTGGGGCCCTTGGGAGGGGGAAGTCTGTGTGGCCTTCCCATATGGCTGTCTTGTCCCACCCAGCTTTGACCTGGACCCGCGGAGCCGCTACACATTCTGGACTTTTGTGGTGGGTGGCACGTTGGTGTGGCTCTCAATGTACGGTGTGAACCAAGCCCAGGTGCAGCGCTATGTGGCCTGTCGCACAGAGAAGCAGGCCAAGCTGTGAGTGTTTAGGAGGGGCAGGGTGAGGGCCTCTGGGACGAGCTGCCCCCTCCCCAGCCTGAAGGCTGCCCCTCCCCACAGGGCCCTGCTCATCAACCAGCTGGGCCTGTTCTTGATCGTGTTAAGCGCTGCTGGCTGTGGCATCATCATGTTCGCCATCTATATAGACTGTGACCCTCTCCTTGCAGGGCGTATCTCTGCCCCGGACCAGGTGAGTTCGGCCCAGGCTCCTAGGCCACTCCGGCCCTCCCCACCCCGACTCTGAACTTCTGCGTGGATGGACCCCTGGGGCCAAGCTAGAACGGCATTCCTAGCAGAGAACAGCCTGAGCGCAGGTCCAGGGGCAACAAAGAGCTTGGCTCAGAGGAGGTTCTGGAAGGAGTGAGAAAGACAAGGCTGAGAGGCAATGGGGAGCCACAGAGGGTGTGTGAGCAGGGGAAGGGCACATTCAGATTTAGAGTCAGAGACTCCCTGAGGGACAGCAGGGAGGAGATGGGACCACGGTTCAGCACGCAATGATGGTGTTGAGAATTACATGATCGCCAGCTCTCGTGCCCCAAGCACCTACCCTGGGCCTCACGCTATTCCCTTCACGAGCGGTTAGTCTCCCATAAAATCCTTCAGCATGTGATGAGGCCAAGGCTGTCATGGCCCCCACTTTACAGATGAGGAAACTGAGGCTGGCGTGGGTGGGAAGCAGCTGCCTGAGGTCCACAGGTGAGTCCGGGGCAGCACCAGGGCCAGGACCCATGCCTTGTTCAGAGTCAGTTCAGAATTGGCAGGAGATGGAAGGCTATCCCGCCCGCTGCCCCCCCGCCCCCCCGCCCCCCCAGCTGACTCTGCAACCACAGCCATGGCCTGCACCTGTTGGCCTCACCATCCTTGTCAGTAAAGCGGGGGTGACACGGGACTCTGCCTCACTGGGATCCCAGGGCCCTGTGCGTGGGGAGGGTCGGGCTCGGTGACAGTCCTTCGGTGCATGCAGTCAACCCACGAACGCACACTAAGTGCCCACCTGAGTTCCGATCTGCACGGGGCCCTGGGGACATGCTGCGTGAGGAAGGAATCCCCAGTCCTTGGGGTGCATTGTCCCAGAGATCAATGCCTGGCTCCCCCCAGTACATGCCCTTGCTGGTGCTGGACATCTTCGAGGACCTGCCTGGAGTCCCTGGGCTCTTTCTGGCCTGTGCCTACAGTGGCACCCTCAGGTGAGCGGCCCTGCTTGCTCACCCCGCCACGTTTGAGCCCCATGGGGTCTCCTTGCCCCTACTGGCTGTCCCCCTGTGGGATGGAATGTTCTGGGCATAGCCATCATTGACAGTTCCTTCTTGGTCCTCAGCGCCCAGCTCAGGTGGGCTCCAGTGGAAGGCACACCCTGGGGACAAGGACCCCAGCTGTGGGGTTTTCCATCTTATCACCTGGCAGGGCCACACCTGACCCCCCTCTCCTTTCCTTCTTTCCTTCCTTCCTCCTCCAAACAACTGTTTACTGAGCACCTACTATGTGGCAGGTACTGCTGTTCTAGATCCCAGGATACAGCGGTGACCAAGTGGTCCCCTGATCCTGCCCTCGGGGGCCTCACATTGTAGTGTTTTCAAATACTCCATGACTTCTGGCACACCCCTGCTTCTGCTGCGACCGGGGTGCCATGCAGCAGTGCTCTGCACCCTACTATTGCTGTGTAATGAGAACTTGTGTCATTCGTGTCCGTGGTCATGTGTGTCCTTGCTCCCGTGGGGGTGTCTCGGGTCTAGGGGCAGGGATGGGGGGGTGGACATCGCCTCCACTCTTAGGGAATTTTGTCACCGCGCCTCGTGGGGTGCAGGAAAGTCAGATGGTATGAGCAGCTGGGGCCTGCGCCAGCAGGTAGACCCAGGGGAGGTGTGGCCCGTCCCTCGAGGAGGCCTGTTGACCACCCTCCCCACCCCACTCTCAGCACCGCCTCTACCAGCATCAACGCCATGGCTGCAGTCACCGTGGAGGACCTCATCAAACCTCGGCTGCCGAGCCTCGCGCCCCGGAGACTCGTACTCATCTCCAAGGGGCTCTGTGAGTTGGGGAGACTCGGGTTGAGGGTGGGGGTCACGAGGACATCTCCCCGCTGACCATGTCGCCTCCATCTGCCGTAGCACTCATCTATGGCTCAGCCTGCCTCACGGTGGCGGCTCTGTCCTCGCTGCTGGGGGGAGGCGTCCTCCAGGTGAGCCCCCCCTCCCTGACCCAGCCCCATCTCCGCAAGGAGCTGCATCATGGGCATGGAACTGAAGCCCGGGGGTGGGGGACCCTACTTTTCCCACCAGCTTGATACTTTCTGCAGCCACCTGGCTGGTGGCAGTGGGAGGTGGGAGGTAGGGGGTGATGGCTTGGAGGGGGGACCAGAATTTGTCAGGACAGAGAGAATGTGGCATCTTTGCCTCCCACACAGGGGAGAAAGGCAGGAATGGGGAGTACCGCCTCCCCTCTTTAGGGACACGGAGGCCAGGAGAGGTAGGACGCCTCTGCCTCAGCTCACCACCCCCTCTCCCAGGGCTCCTTCACCGTCATGGGAGTCATCAGCGGCCCCCTCCTTGGAGCCTTCATCCTGGGAATGTTTCTCCCGGCCTGCAACATACCGGTGAGTGGGGACCGGTGAGGGGGGTGGCTTGCGGCCGGGAGGGCACAAGGCCTCTCTCTCCTGATCTGGGCTCTCCCCCCAGGGTGTCCTCTCTGGGCTGGCCTCGGGCTTGGTGCTCTCACTGTGGGTGGCCGTGGGTGCCACGCTATACCCGCCTAGCAACCAGTCCTTGGGAGTCCTGCCATCATCGTCTGCTGGCTGTGCTGTGCCCTCAGCGAACGCCTCTGACCTCATGGGCCTGCTCCTTGCCAACAACACCTCCAGCAGGAACCCCAGGTGAGCAGACTGGTCTGAGTGTGGGTGTGGCCTCAGGGGTGTGGTGGGGAACGGGGGACTCTTAAACTGGGTCTCAAATGAAAAGGAGGAATGTGCTCAGGAGGAGGTGAAGGAAGGGCATTCCCAATGGAGAGAAGGGAAGGTGCAAAGGCCCTGAGGTCGGGTCCAGTTTAGTGCATTCCAGCTATGGTGAGGATGGGGTGTATTTAGTGAGCCGAGAAAGGATAGGAGATGGAGTCCAGCCAGAAGAATTTGGTCTGATTCTGTATTATTATTATTACTACTAAGATATAATTTACAAACCATAAAATTAACCATTTAAAAGAAATTTTTAGCGTATTCATAAGGTTATACAACCATCACCATTAACTCAAGGACATTTTCATCACCTCAAAAGGAAGCCTCATCCCCATGAGCAGTCACTCCCCATCTCCCCCTCCCTCCAACCCCTGGCAACTGCTAATCCTCTTTCTGTTGCTATGGATTTGCCTGTCTGAACATTTCTCATAAATGGAGTTATACAATATATGGCCTGTTTTGTTTGGCTTCTTTCTCTCAGCATGATGTTTTCACGGTTTTTATTTTGTTTTGTTTTTGGTGTTTTCAAGGTTTATCCACATTGTAGCACATAGTGGGGCTCGATTCCTTTTTATGACTGAATAATATTCCCTGTATGGATGGACCACATTTTCTTTATCCACATCCTTGATAAAACATGCTATTTTCCATTTTTTAAAATTCTAGCTATCCTAGTGAGTGTGAAATGATATCTCACTGTAGGCTTTTTGTTCTTTTACCTTTTAGTTCATCTTTCTTTTTTTTTTTAAATTTATTTATTAATGAGCGCTACAGAGAGAGAGGCAGAGACACAGGCAGAGGGAGAAGCAGGCTCCATGCAGGGAGCCCGACGGGGGGCTCGATCCTGGAACTCCAGGATCACGCCCTGGGCTGAAGGCAGGCGCCAAACCGCTGAGCCACCCAGGCACCCCTCATTGGTTTTTCATATATTTCCAAAGTTGTGCAATCCATACCACTATCAGGTTCCAAAATATTTTCCAACTCCAGAATATTTTAAGGAATTAAAAAAAAAAAAAGAATTTTTCTTTGATGGGACGCCTGGTGGCTCAGCGGTTGAGCGTCTGCCTTCAGCTCAGGGTGTGATCCCAGAGTCCCAGGATCGAGTCCCGCTTCAGGCTCCCCTGTGTGTCTCTCATAAATAAATAAATGAAATCTTTTAAAAAAATTTTTAGTTGAGTTTAGTTGACACATAATATTCTTGTGTTTCAGGTGTATGATATAGTGATTCCTCATCTCTGTACGTCATGCTGTGCTCACCACAAGTGTAGCTGCTGTCTGTCACGTTGCAGCACTGTTACAATCCTGTTGACTGTACTCTCTATACTGTGCCTTTATCCCTGTGCTGTATTCATTCCAAAACTGGAAGCCTGTACTCCCCTCTACCCTCCACCTGTTTCACCTGTCTCTCCATCCCCCAAAATTACCAATTGTAATTTTGATTTGCATTTTCCTAATAACTAATGATTGACCATATTTTCATGTGTTTATTAGCCAGAGTTATCCCTTTTTTATTTTTTTTTATTTTCTTAAAGATTTTATTTATTTATTAATGAGAAACAGAGAGAGAGGCAGAAACACAGGCAGAGGGAGAAGCAGGCTCCATGCAGGGAGCCCGATGCGGGACTCGGTCCCCGGACTGAGGATCACACCCTGAGCCAAAGGCAGACGCTCAACCACCGAGCCACCCAGGCGTCCCGGATTTATCCCTTTTTTAAAAAATAGATTTTATTTGTTCATTTGATACAGAGAGATAGATACAGAGAGAGGGAGAGAGAGTGCGCACATGAGCAGGGGCAGAGGCAGAAGGAGAAGCAGACTCCTTGCCAAGCAGGGAGCCTGACTTGGGGCTTGATCTCAAGACCCAGAGATTATGAACTGAGCTGAAGACAGATGCTTAACTCTCTGAGCCACCCAGGCACCTCTCTCCCTTTTTTTTGGAGAAATGCTTATTTAGGGCAGCCCGGGTGGCTCAGTGGTTTAGCAACGCCTTCAGCCCAGGGCCTGATCCTGGAGACCCGGGACTGAGTCCCACGTCAGGCTCCCCGCATGGAGCCTACATCTCCCTCTGCCTGTGTGTGTCTCTGCCTCTCTCTCTCTCTCTCTCTCATGAATAAATAAATAAAATCTTTTTAAAAAATGCTTATTTAAACCCTTTGCCCATTTTTTCAATTGGCTCATTTTTTATTTATTATTGAGTTGTAATTTGTATATTCTTTAAATCTTTATGTATTCTGTACACTAGATCCTTATCAGATGTATGATTTGCAAATATTTTCTTCCATTCTGTGGGTTGTCTTTTCATTCTCTTGATAGTGTCCTTTGACACACACAAGTTTTCAGTTTTGATGAAGTCCAATTTATGTTTTTTTGGGTTGCTTGTGCTTTTTGTGTCAGATCTAAGAAACCATTACCAAATCCAAGGTCTAAAGATGCACACCTATATTTTCTCCTAAGAGTTTAATTTGGGTAGATTCTGAGGGAAATAGGGAGCCACAGAGAGTGGTGAGCAGTGGCAGAAGGTCATCTGAGTTACATTTCAGTAATGCTCCCTCTGGCTGTGTATAGAGAATCCCTGTGGGTGGGAGTGGGTTAGCCAGAGAGAAAGAGAAGTGGCTACTGCACACATCTGAGTGAGCAATGATGGGAGACTGGGGGATGCCTAGGTGGCTCAGCAGTTCAGTGTCTGCCTTCGGCCCAGGGCATGATCCTGGAGTCCCAGGATCGAGTCCCACATCGGGCTCCCTGCATGGAGCCTGTTCTCCCTCTGCCTGTGTCTCTGCCTGTGTCTCTGTATCTCTCATAAACAAACAAACAAAATCTTAAAAAAAAAAAAAAATGGAAGACTGGGCTAGGTTGTGACAGTGGAGATGGGAGGAAGTGGACAGACTGGGAGAAGCTTTTGGACTCATGCCCACCTCTCCCATCCCTAGCCCTGGAGTGGACCTGGGCCGACCTGCCTTGGCTGACAGCTTCTACGCCATTTCCTATCTTTACTATGGCGCCCTGGGCACGATGAGCACTGTGCTATGTGGAGCCCTCGTCAGCTGCTTGACAGGTAAGCAGGGCGGATGGCCTCCTCAGAGATCACCTCACCAGTCCCCCTGCCTCCAGGACGCACCGGGCAGGAAGAAGAGGAAGGACATTCTGGTCAGCCAAATGGCCACTGCGTGCTGGATGCATCAGCACCCTTTATGCTGTGTCGCTTTTGGGACGACCCCGCACCTCGCGGCGCTTGTCTCGTTTTGCAAAGGCAGAAGAAACTGAGGCACCACCCGCCCCACCCTTCCTCCTGCCTCCTAGTCCCTTACGTGCCTCCAAAACTAAGTCCTCGCTGGAGGATTCCGGCCGGAACCGCGAGGCGCTGTCCGTTGTGCTGAAATGTCTTCTCAGCAGGGCCTTGGCGCTTCCGTGTCCCTCCGGGAATTCTGAACGCCACCGAGAAGTGGAAAGAGACCAAGAGAAATCAATAGTGATCACAGTACCTGTTCTTTCTTCCTGTGTCTCAGCCTTTACCTTCACCGGGGCTTTACTGAGTCCTTCCCTGTGCCAGACGCTACTCTAGATGCTGGGGAGATAGTGAACCACCCACTGATATTACCTCCCTTCACTGTGTAGATGAGAAAACTGAAGCCCAGAGAAGGGGACAGGCCTGCCAGTGGGTCATTATTGAATCTTGGATTGGAACCCATCAGAGCTCTCCCTTCCCCTCCCTCTCCAGTTGCCGTCACTCCTTTACTAAATACCCTCATTTCCCTCAGGCCCCACCAAGCGCAGTGCCTTGGGTCCTGGGCTGCTGTGGTGGGACCTTGCACGGCAGACAGCATCGGTGGCCCCCAAGGAGGAAGTGGCTACCTTGGATGACAGCTTGGGGAAGGTGAGTCACAGGGCTGGCTCCCAGAGCAGGGGGAGGGGCAGTGAAATGACCTGAGGTGCCCTGGGCATGGCCATAATTCAGGGGAGGGACATGATGGGCCACCATCTTTCTCAACATCTTCCATTGAAAAGGCTCAGTTGAGAGCTGACTTGTCTTCAACACTTGTTATTACACCTTTTAACAAAGACTGAGCAGAATTTCATACTATTTATTTCCTTGGATTACTTCCAGGCTGTGGCAGGTGAAACTGGTTTACCTTTACGGTATTGATATAAAGTCTCTCCTATAAAAGTATTTAATTCAAAAGTGAGTCAACTTAGAGAAAATCTTACACAAGAAACATGACTGGGGTAGGCCAACTTCAGCCAAAGTCATGTGGTTGCTATGTGAATGCCCTGAATTTGGAAAATGCTGTCCCTGATCCAGACCTGCCCCTGCTCTGGAATCCCTGTTTCATTTTCTCATTTCTTACAACTTGCTGTGGCCCCAACCCTATGCTAGGTGGGGGTTTTTGTCCACTGTCTAGGAAGAGCTGGTGAAAGCTAAACTGAGACATGAGTAGGATCTCAGCAGGTAATGAATACAATAAAACAGGGTATTGTGATGAGGGTGGCCTCTTGGAAGAGGTAAGAGAGGGAGCCCCTAAGGAGGAAGAGCCAGCCCTAAGAAACTCGGGGGAAGGGCATTCTTGATGGAGAGTACAGCAGGTGCAAAGGCTGAGGCCAGAAGCTTGAGAGGGGAGATATGGAGAGGGAAGGGATTTGGCTGGAGTGTTTTTAAAGCTCGTTTCAGCTGTTGTGGGGAAATATTGATCTTCTTGAAAGGGAGCAGGGAGAAAGTCAGAGAGCAAAATGGAGGTTCTAGAGGCAGAAGGGATAGGACTGGCTGATGCATTGACCAAGGGGACAGTTGTACAACCCTGCCCAGGTTCTGCCCTTGTAGGCCTCAGTGATCCCTTCTGGGGGAGGAGCTGATACAGAGCAGAACAGGGTCTCTGAAGGGGTCTTTCTTCTCTTTTCATTCCAGGGTGCTGAGGAACTGCCCCCTGGAACCAAGAGGCCCCCTGACTTCCTGCCCAATGACGAGGACCATCTGCTCTTCCTGGGGCAGAAGGAGGTGAATGGAGCTGGCTCCTGGACCCCCAGAAGTGCACGTGACCATGGTCAGGACCTTCGGGAGACAGACCTCTGAGCCAGCAGAGGGGACTGACCACCTGGGATGGAACCTCAAGATGGGCCCTCCCAGGCCACAGAAGAACAGCCTCGGGCTCTGACCAGCTAGACTGTGTCCTGTGCAAATGAGTTTGGGATTGTGTGTCCCTGCCCTATGGAAAGAGGTGAAGCCCTGCCTTTAGGAGATCATTTTATCCAGCACCCTCTAGCCAGCCCCTAGTTTTAGATGCTGCACTCTTGCCTGCTCCCCTAAAATGAAGCCAGATTTCTCTCTATGTACGATAGAAAGATGTTGGAGTCCCCTCTGGAACATGTCTGAATCATAACAAGGATTTGGGAGGTCCTCAGGCACAACCCTGCACCCCATTTCACAGATGGGGAAACTGAGGCCTAGAAAGGGTCAACAACTTGACCAAGGTCACAGAGCATATCAGAGATTCATTGAGAGTTGGACACCAGCTCTTCTACCTTTACCTCCTCCTTGTTTTCCTCCCTCTGGAGGGTCAGACATCACATGGCCCCTGACCCTGGGAGCAAGAGGAGAGGATAAAGGATAATCACATTTTCGATCTTCCTCTTACACTTGGACACTATCTCATCCATTAAGGAGCATGAACCCACTTCACAGAGGAATAAACTAAGGTTCAGTGAGGTAGCCTGAGGTCACAGCAAGTTGGATCTGGGCAGGGACAGACCTGGGAGTCAAATGATGCTGAAGCTCTACTGCCAGCATGTCACTGGTAGACAGGGTCAGATAGGTTGGGCAAACCTATGTCCTGGGGACACGCTTGACTTTGGATGGAGATTTAATCCATGCACATCAAATAAACGGACTTTGACGCTTGATGTTCTGTACTCTCTAAAAAATCATTCTGTTAACTCCTATCTCCTCAGTCAGATCTTAGTGTGAATCTCGGAGTCTCTTGCCCCCAAGCCTGTGAGTGAATAAACCTGGGTATATAAGGATCAGAGCAAGGTGACAATTGGCTGTGGCGGGGTACATTGTGCTGCCCTCCCTGAGATGCATAGCTTCTCTCCCCCTCCCGATTTGCTCCTGAAGCATCCCCTCCTCACTGTCCTTTCTGCCTGGACCCTGCCAGCCTCCACACTGTCCCTGCACCAGTCCCTTGGGGTCTCTGTGACCTTGAGAGCTGGCTGCACTCACATCTGCCCACATACCTGCTATGACTCCTGTAGTCCCCAAGGGAGCATCCCCTGCTCAGTTCAAGAGAATCATCTCTCTCTGTGTCTCTCATGAATAAGTGAATAGAATCTAAGGATAAATATTTCTCTAAAGATAAATCTAAAGATTTATTTATTTATTCATGAGAGACAGAGAGAGAGAGAGGCAGAGACATAGGCAGAGGGAGAAGCAGGCTCCCCACAGGGAGCCCAACGTGGGACTCGATCCCAGGTCCCTGGAATCACGACCTGAGCCAAAGGCCGACGTTCAACCACTGAGGCACATAGGCTCCCCTAAATAAAATATTGTTAAAAATCTTTTTAAAAAGTTCCAGTTGTTTCACGTACATGGATCATGCATTTAATTTTGGTCACTCTAGTAGGTGTGTGGTGGTATACAGCCATGGTCTTGATTTATATTTTTCTGATGATTAATCATGAGCATCTTTCATGTCCATGTATGTATTTTTGGTCAAGTGTCTACTCAAGCCTTTCGCCCATTTTTTAAACTGAGTTGTTTATTCTCTTATTATTGTCATAATTCTTTAAAAAATTTTTTTAAAGTATTTATTTATTTACGTTAGAGGGAGAGCACGCACTCATGTGAGGGGGGAGCTGGCGCAGAAGAAGAGGGAGAGGGAAAGAAGCAGACTCCCTGCTGAGTAGTGAGCCTGAGGCAGGCTCCGTCCCAGGACTCTGAGATCATGACATCCTGATCTGAAATCAAGAGTCAGTTGCTTAACTGATTGAGCCACCCAGACACCCCTGAGATCTACTATTCTAGAGACCTCATGTAATTGGAATCCTGCAATCTTTGTCCATTTGTGTCTGGCTTATTTCATTTTGCATAATCTTTCAAGGTTCATCCAAGTTGTAGCATGTGTCAAAATGTCCTTCCTTTTCAAAGCTGAATAATATTCCCTTGTATGGATATATCACATTCTCTTCATTCCTCCATCAATCAGCATTTGTATTTGTATGGTTTCCACCTTTTGGCTATTGTCAATAACACTACTGTAAACACTGATGTAGAATATCTGTTCAATATTTGTTTTCAATGTAATTCTATGTTTCACTTTTTTAGGAATCCTCATAGCGTTTTCCAAGGCAGCTGCACAGTGTACATTCCCACAGCAAGGAACAAAGCTTCCAATTTATTCACATCCTTGCCAACACTTGTTATTTTGTAACAGTGGGTGTGAAATGGTATCTGTTGTGGTTTTAAGTTTCCCTAATGATTAGTGATGTTGAGTATCTTTTCATGTTTTTATTGGCCACTTGTGCATTTCCTTTGAAGAAATGTCTATTTAACCCCTTTGCCATTTTAAAAATTGGGTTGTTTCTTTGGTTGCTATTGTTGAATTATAGGAGTTTTAAAATATATTCTGTAAAAAAATTTAAAGGGGAGGGGTTCCTGACTAGCTCAGTTGGTTAGGGGGCAATTCTTGATATCCGGTTTTGAGTTCCTGCTCAACATTGGGTGTAGAAATAACTAAAAAACAAAATCTTAAAAATTAATTAATCAACTAATTCTGGGGCATCTGGGTAGGTCAGTCTGTTAAGCATTTGACTTTTGATTTT
Source organism: Canis lupus dingo (assembly GCF_003254725.2). Classification (NCBI taxonomy): domain Eukaryota; kingdom Metazoa; phylum Chordata; class Mammalia; order Carnivora; family Canidae; genus Canis; species Canis lupus. Next base: position 45,283,443 of record NC_064262.1, on the reverse strand, counting down.
TGGCTCAGGTCATGGTCTCAGGGCTGTGAGATTGGGCTCCACATTAAGTGTGGAAACTGCTTAAGATTCTCTTGGCCTCTTCCTCTGCCCCTCCCCACCTCTCACGTGCTCTCTCTCTCAAAAAATTAAAAACTAAATAAAAGCAAATTTTAAAATAAATAAATAAATAAAATTCTGGATATTAATCCCTTATCAGTTAGGTGATTTGCAAATATTTCCCACCATTCTGCTAAGTTTTCTTTTCACTTTAGATGGTGTCCTTGGATGCACAACAGTTTTTATTTTTCATAAAGTCCAAAATATTTCTCTTTTGGTGTCTGTCCTTTTGGTGTCATCTCTAAAGAATCATTGCTAAATCCAATGTTTTAAAGCCTTTTCTTATTGTTTTATTCCAAGAATTTTATAGTTTTAGCTCTTATATTTAGGTCTTTGATTCATATTGAGTTAATTTTTGTATATAGTGTAAGACAAGAGTCAAACTTCTTTCTTTTGCTGGTGGGTAACCAGTTTTCCCAGCATAAGTTATTGAAAATACCCTCTCCTGCCTCCTCCATTGAATGGTCTTAGCACCCATGTCAAAAATAATTTGACAATAGGGGCACCTAGTTGGCTCAATCAGTAAGCATCTGATTCTTGAGCATGGCTCAGATCTCAGTCTCAGGGTTGTGAGTTCAAGCTCCACATTGGGCTCCACACTCATGATAGAACCTACTTAAAAATTAATAATAAGGGCAGCCCGGGTAGCTCAGTGGTTTAGCACCACCTTCAGCCCAGGGCCTGATCCTGGAACCTCAGGATTGAGTTCCACATCAGGCTCCCTGCATGGAGCATGCTTCTCCCTCTTCCTGTGTCTCTGCCTCTCTCTCTCTCTCTCTCTCTCTCTCATGAATAAATAAATAAAATAAAATAAATTAATAATAATAATTTGACCATATATACAAGGGTTTATTTCTGGGTTCTTCATTCTATTCCATTGGTCTACATGTCTATTTGCGTTCTGGATCCAATTTCAACATATAGAAGGGGTTTTCCCCATACCAAGCAATTCTCAGGACATTGAATGGCTCTCCTACAAATGAACTCAATTCTGACACTTACTTATCAAAAATAGTATCAGATTCCACAGGTTAAGGGCTCATTTCAACAAGGCTGTCCCCACCCTCTTCAGATGCCAGTTACAAGTCCAGGTTGTCATTCATGCTTCTGACTGATCAGCTATAGATTGGAGGTTTCAACAATACCCTCCAACTCAGGCTACCAATCATAAGTCCAGGTTATTACCTGTACTTTTTTTTTTTTTTCTTAAATGTAGATTCCACACCCAGCATGGAGCCCAACACTGGGCTTGAACTCAGGACTCTGAGATCAAGACCTGAGCTAAGATCAGGAGTCGGATATTTAATCAATAGGACCACACAAGCACCACATTACCTGTACTTCTAACCAACTGGCTACAAATCAGATGTTCCCCATGACCCCCTCCTTGGGTTCGATTAAATAGCTAGAGAGGCTCACAGCACTCAGAAAACCCATTTACTCAAAAAAAAAAAAAAAAGAAAAGAAAAAAAGAAAGAAAGAAAGAAAGAAAGAAAGAAAGAAAAAGAAAAAAGAAAAAAGAAAACCCATTTACTCACTACACTGTCAGTTTATCATAAAAGAATGTAATTCAGGAAAAGCCATATAGAAGAGATGCATAGGGCAATGTTTGGAGAAAGGGTGTGGGGATCCCTGGGTGGCGCAGCGGTTTGGCACCTGCCTTTGGCCCAGGGCGCGATCCTGGAGACCCAGGATCAAATCTCCCGGTGCATGGAGCCTGCTTCTCCCTCTGCCTGTGTCTCTGCCTCTCTCTCTCTGTGTGTGACTATCATAAATAAATAAAAATTAAAAAAAAAATAAAGAGAGAGAAAGGGTGTGGAGCTTCCATGCTTTCTCCTAGCACAACACTCTCCTCCAATCTTCATGTTCACCAACCTGGAAGCTCATAACATAGTCTTTATGGAGGTTTTTTTTTTTTAAGATTTTTTATTTATTTGAGAGAGAAAGTGATAGAGAGCACGAGCCAAGGGGTGGGGCAGAGGGAAAGGGAGAAGCAGACTCCCCACTGAGCAGGGATCTTACTCAGGGCTCAATCCCAGGACCTCAGGATCCCAACCTGCGCTGAAGGTAAATGCTTAACCGACTGAGCTACCCAAGTGCTCCTTACAGAGGATTTTTATGGAGGTTTTTATGGAGGCTTCATGACATAGACATGATTGATGCAATCATCAATTGATGATTGATTCAACCTCCAGCCCCTCTTCCCTTCCCAGAAATCAGAAGATGGGCCTCAAAGTTCCAACCCTTTACTGATTCCCCTGGCAATCAGCTCCATCCTTAAGTTTTTTTCAAAAGTCACCTCAGTAACACAAAACCCATTGTGATGGAAAGGGGCTTGTTATGAACAGCAAGACACCTATTTCACTTCTATGACTCTGAAGCATTTTAATGAACTGAGGACAAGAGACCAAACGTTATAACACAATATTTTCCCATCGCTCTTATCCCCTAGAAATTCCAAGGGTTTTGAGAGCTATGAATCAGGAACTGTGAATGAAGACCAAATATATATGAATATATCTCATAAATCTCAGCATCATGATGTCTATTATATTATTTTGGCTATTTGGTGTCCCTTGAGATTCCACATGAAATTAATGATGGAGTTTTCTATTTCTTAAAAAAATACCATTGGAACTTGATAGGTATTGAATTAACCCTGTAGATAGCTTAGTGTTGATACCTTAACAATTTTGTCTCCCAGTGCATGAACATGGGATGTCTTTCTATTTGTCTTTTAAGATTTCTTTCAGGAACATTTTGTAGTTTTTTTTTTTTTTTTCATTTTGTAGTTTTTAGTGTATAAGACATTCACCTTCTTGACTGTTTCATAATATTTTATTCTTTTTAATGTTATTATAAATGAAATTGTTTCTCAATGTTTTTTCATATTGTTCATTGTTGGTGTATAAAAATGCAGCTGAATTTGTATATTGATTGGTATCTTGCAAAGTTCTATTCTGAAACTGCTGACTTGGTTTATTTGTTCTCATAGTTTCTTTTTTTATTTATTTTAAAAATTTTTTAAATTTATTTATGATAGTCACACAGAGAGAGACAGAGAGGCAGAGACATAGGCAGAGGGAGAAGCAGGCTCCATGCACTGGGATCCCGACGTGGGATTCGATCCCAGGTCTCCAGGATCACGCCCTGGGCCAAAGGCAGGTGCTAAACCACTGCACCACCCAGGGATCCCCTGTTCTCTTAGTTTCTTTTATGGAATCCTTAGGTTTTTCTAAGAATATCATGCCATTTGCCAACAGAAATTATTTTATTTCTTCCTTTCCAATTTGGGTGCTTTTTATTTCTTTTTCATGTCTAATTGCTTTGGCTAGAAATTCTTTTTTTTTTTTTAAGATTTTATTTATTTATTCATGATAGTCACACAGAGAGAGACAGAGAGGCAGAGACACAGGCAGAGGGAGAAGCAGGCTCCACGCAGGGAGCCCGACGTGGGATTTGATCCGGGGTCTCCAGGATCGCGCCCTGGGCCAAAGGCAGGCGCCAAACCGCTGCGCCACCCAGGGATCCCAAATTCTTTTTTTCTTTGAAGGTTGAGGCTTCTTGTGCCAATGAAAGAAATCTTTGCTTAACCTATAATCATTAAGACATTCTCCTTTATTTAGTTCTAGAAGCTATATTGTTTTAAGAGTTAAGCTTTTTGTATGAAACATTTTTCTTCCCAGTCTCAAGTGAATTACCTTGGCACCTTTGTCAAAAATCAGGTGGCCAAAAAATAAAAATAAAAAATAAATAAAAAATGAAAAATAAAAAAATAAAAAAAAAATCAAGGGGCCAGTACATCTGTGGGTTATTTCTCTACTCTATTTTTATTCACTGGTGTATTTCTCGATTCCAGGTTTGGCATTACTGATACTTGAGTCTAAATCATCTTTTGTGGTGGGGACTGTTCTACTATAGCTACAATGCTATAGGACATGTGGTAGTATCCCTGGCCTCAACTTACCCAATGCCAATAGCACTTCCTTTGAGTCATGACGACCAAAAATGTCTCCAGACATTGCCCAATGTCCCTTGGGGGCAGAGCCAGCCCTGAGTGAGAACAGCAGGTCCCTGCCTATACTGGTACTACCTTATCTTGATCACCATAGCTTTATAGTAAGACCTCCCAGCATCAGCAGAAATCAGGGACTCTGAGCCGTTGAATGATGTTGCCTGACCCTGGCCCAAAACAATGCACTAGTGTGTATGGGGAATATACTGGGGTTCAGAAAAGCCAAGGGCTGAGGGTAAAAAAAAAAAAAGACAGTCCAAATGTACATCTCAAGAGACTGGAATATAGGACACGGTGCTTTCAGGGGGAAGAAAACCAGACTGGTGATAAAAATATCAGGGTGGGGCTTCACAGAACTCCCGGTGACAGGAAGAAAAAGCAAGTTGCCTGGTGATACCCATAATCAGGCCTCATTCTGATTAAAAAAAAAAGTCACGGCCAGAATTTCTCAGTCAGGGCACTGTTGACATATTGGGCTGAGGAAGCCTCTATTGTGAGTGTTATTCTGTGGATTATAGGATGTTGAGAAGCATTTCTGGCTTTCACCCACTAGATAACAGTAGCACTCTCCCTCCCCCTAAGTTGTAATAACCAAAGATGTCTTCAGATATCACCAGTGGTCCCAGGAGAGCAGAATCATTCCCAGTTGAACACCACTATTCCATGCTCAAAAAGAGTCAAGATGGCATATGTAGGGTTTCCTTTTTCATAGTATATATTTAATATTAAAATTTATTATTTATTAAAGATTTTATTTATTTGAGAGAGAAAGCATGAGGAGGCAGGGAGGGACAGAGGGAGAAGCAGACTCCCTACTGAGCAGCGAGCCTGATGTGGAGCTCAATCCCAGAGCCCCGGGACTACAACCTAAGCCAAAGGCAGATGCTTAACTAACTGAGCCGCCCCTGTATTTAATTTTTAAAGTCATTCATTTTTATAATCAAAATAGAGGAATATTTTTAAATGGTTGACATTTATTGAGCTTGTATGTGCCAAGTAGTTTTCTCATATTAGAAGTGTTAGTGTTTATTGAACAGTGACTCAGTAGCAAGCACCCTTTTTTTAGTAATTATTTCCTTGATTTATTTTTTAATTAATTGATTTTATTTTTTAAAGCAGTTTTAAGATTACAGAAAGATTGAGCAGAATGCTTAGAAAGTTCCCATAGACCTCTCTCTCCCCTATAGCCCCAGTTTCCCCTATTATTAACATCTTTCCTTAGTACGGCATGTTTGTTAAAGTTGATGAGTGAGTATTGGTACATTATTATTAACTGAAATTCACAGTTTACTCTCTGTGTTGTATATGTGTTTTGACAAAGGTGCAATGCCATGTCTCCACCTGATATTGAAATCCTGACCAATGATATCCTACAGAATAATTTTACTGCCCTAAAAATCCCGTGTGTTCCACCTCTATTGGTCTTGCATTCAGTCTCTTCATCAGTTTTATCTATTTTGTTTGTTTATTCTTTCTGATTTTCTATCAATGATAGTATCATCCGGTCTCAATTATTTTTCTTATTTTATTACATTGGCCAGCACCTCTGCATCAGCATTTAATAGTAGCCATGACTGCGGGCATTCTAGCCCTGTCCTGGACTATGGTGCCCCTTCTGTTTCACCATCCAGCACAATGCAGATGATTTCTTTCTAAGCATGATCTTTGGTCAGACTAATTTTTTTCCTACTTTGAATTAAGAACTTTGAAAAATCAGAAGTGGTTGCTGAATGTTATCCAATGCTTTTCCAGCATAGTGAGATGATCGTTTGGTATTTTTCTCCTTTCATCTCTTCATTGAGTAAGTGAGATTTCTGATGCTGAACTTTCCTTGCCTTTTCCGGGAAGCAAAAAAAACAACAACCCTAGATGCCCCTGGTATGGTGTCCTTTAAAGTGCAGCTGAACTCAATTTGCTAATATTTTATTTAGCATTTTTGCATGCAGCCAGGCTCCTGACCCCTTCCTGGCATCTGCTTATCCTGCAGCTGAGCTGATTCCCACAGGGGGTGGGGGAGGGTCTGTTCAGAACATCTACATCAGCTTAACCAGGTGACTTCAACTCAGCAGCTCCCCAGCACCCTTCTCAGAACTGCTCCTCCTCCAGGTAACCCTGCCATCCTGGGAAGCCTTCTGCTTCCCGCTCACTTTCTACACCCCATTCCTTAGTACTGTTGATTCATTCTACTAAGTGAGGGGGAGGGGCCAGCTACAAAGCTCCCCGCCCCCCCACAACACCCCAGGGCCTCAGGCTTGTCTCCGTCTTCCCTGCTGATCTTGGCATCCGCAGCTGAGGCCAACAGAGGCCTTAAATTCTTGTTGTTCTGGTGCTGTGAGAGAGTTGTCAAGAAGCCAAACTGAGCAAAAGACAGGACCTGGTGGGAAGTAGGTAAGTTTCCACTGGTTTGACCCTACCTGTGTCCTCTCCGGGTCCACAACTTGTGTCAGCTTCAGGCTTAGCTGGCTCCAGGGACATCTGGGGCACAGCAGTACAAGGATAAAGGATCCACTTTATATCCTGTCCTCCTTGGGGCCAGGTCTCAGACTGGAGCAGGAATCTGGGATCCCCCTAAATCAGAAGCTCCTGAGGAGACAGCTCCCCTCACACCAGCCCAACCTGCAGTATAGAATCTCAATGAAATTGCTGAAGCAACTGCAGCAGTTGCTGCCCTTCCCTGGGTCATTCACATCACTTTCTCCAAATTCTGACCTAGCAATAGGTCACTCAAAAAGCAGGTCAAACTCATTGTTGCCCCGACAACACAGAGCTCCTACATCATGGAAAAAAAAAAGATCAAGAGGGAAAGATTTCCTTTTTTTTTTAAATGCATAATGGGTCATATTAATTTTGCTCTGAAATCTACTTTTTCCTTTCAAGAGTAAGTCATAGAAATGTTTCCTGAGCAGTAATTATAAATCTGATTCATCTTTTGATTTTTTAAAAATATTTTAATTAATTAATTAATTAATTAATTATTTATTCATTCATTCATTAGAGACACAGAGAGAGAGAGGCAGAGATATAGGCAGGGGGAGAAGCAGGCTCCTCTCAGGGAGCCCCATACAGGATTCACTCCCCAACCCCGGGATCAGGCCCTGAGCCAAAGGCAGATGCTCAACCGCTGAGCCACCCAGGTGTCCCTCATCTTTTGATTTCTTTAAAATTTTTTTATTTTTCTTGTTACTTTTTTTTTTTAACACACAGCATTAAATTTAAAGAGCCAGATTGTTCTGGAGGGCTTATGAAAATCTGTAGCCCCCTACAGCTCCTATGTTTGATGAAATCAAGAAAAATATCAACACAATCATGGGAGAAACATGAACGGTGTTGGAGGGATCTGACTCACAGGTGTTAGGGAATGAGGGTGTTTGAACTGGAGCCAGACACCTGGACAAGCCTCCCTCTTGCCTCCCTCCAACACCTGCTGATCCCAGATCCTCTTTACTCAGACTCTGAATCAGCCCCTTGGTCTCCCCTCCCTGCATTCTGGTCTTTACCCTGCCCCCTATGCCTGAGGGATCTAACACCCAGACTCCCTCCCCAGCTCACACATCCTGCATAGCTCCCTACTGCCCTCAGAACAAAATGCATCTGGTAGCATGAAGCCAACTCTAATCCCCTACTGCTCCTTTTCCTTTCTCTCCTTATGCCCACCCCCAGTTTGGTGGTGAGGCTCTGGACTTAGAGCCTGGCAGAGCTGAGTTCAAATCCTGACTTTACTGCTTACCAGCTAAGCATGGGCATCTCACTGCCTTGAACTTTCACTTTCCTGGTCCATAAAAATGAGTGTGTGTTCTGAGGAGGTGGATAGTTCTGGGCTCTCTCTCCTTACATGGGTAGTAAAGGCACTGCCCATGACCAAAGGCACTGCCAGGATGACTGCAGGCTCTGAGGGGACCCCAGCCCAGGGCTGCTCATGGAGGTCCATGTTTGATGCAGGGAAAAAGGCACCCAGATAGCTGCTATCAGGGCAAAGTGAAAATGATGTGATGTGAAGTGGGGTTTCATGAGCCAGTGGTCAGGGAAGAATTCTTGAAACGTTTTTGGTCCAAAAAGTTGGCTCTATTATAGGACAGGGATGGGACCCATAGGCAGAAAGAGCTGCCCTGGGATTATGAGGAGCAATTGATTATATACTTTGGAGTTGGGGGAAATAATATAAAGGAAGCTTCTAAAAGGATTTTCACATGTTAAAGAAGACTTACAGGATCTTGGAGGCCCCGCTATTTGTCAAACTAAGGTTGTTTTTCCATCTAGCAAGGCATTAACAGTCAGATTGGGAATTTCTGGAGGGAGGTTACACTCTGCTTGCCTCAAGTATTTGTGGATGAGCCCAAGTTCTCTCTCTCTCTCTCTCTCTCTGCAAGTTCTCTCTCTCTCTCTCTCTGTTTTTGTAAAGGTTTTATGTATTTATTTATGAGAGACAGAGAGAGAGGTAGAGATATAGGCAGAGGGAGAAGCAGGTTCCCAGTGGGGCGCCCAAAGGGGACTCTATCCCAGGACTATGAGATCACACCCTGAGCCAAAGGCAAACGGTCAACTGCTCAACCACAGAGCCACCCAGGCGTCCCTAAGGGAATTTAATTGTATTTATGTTTCCTTTTACCTTTGGTCTCCATGTCAAAAATAGCCCAGGTGTGCAAGGGCTGCAGGGCACCCACAGATTGCATTTACTGGGAGGAAGGGTCAACCCCAGAAAGCAAATAGCAGATTTGTGTCCTGGTCAACTGTTGAAATCTGGTCCCCACCCCAGCCATCCTGGGGCAAGTGCCATCCACACAAAGGTGCAGGATGTTTGCTAAATTCAGTCCTTGCTCAAACATTTGTTTTCAAGACAAGATGCCTGCAGAGGCCCCATGCCCTTTAGCTGGGGTCAGAGCCCACAGCTGGGGGGAGGAGGAGGAGAGGCACATGTCCGGGCGGGCTTCTCTCCAGGCCTGAGACTGTGCCAGGAGTCCTGTGGTGGGAGAACACGCACCACCCAGAGTGATGTCGTTTTTTGGGGTGTTTGTGGGGTGAGGACCATAGCCAATGGCCAAGAAAAAATACTTGAGATGTCTTTGGTGCAAAAAAGTGGTTTTATTAAAGCACAGGGATGGGACCCATGAGCACAAAAAGCTGTCCTGGGATTATGAGGAGTAATTGATTATATACTTGGGAGTTGGGGGAAGTAAAGAAAAGGAAAGTTTCCAAAAGATTTTCATAGGCTAAAGGAGACTCACAGGATCCTGGACACTTGGCTATGGTCAAGCTCAGGTAGTTTTTCCCTCTAGCAAGGTATTAAGAGTAAGACCGTTGGGGAGTTTCCTGGAGGAATTATACTCAGGCTGCCTCAAGTACTTGGGCTGCAGGTTATAAGGAGATTTAATTTTAAAAAATAAATTTTTTAGAGGCGCCTGCGTGGCTCAGTTGGTTGAGCATCTACCTTTGGCTCAGGTCATGATCCTGGGGTCCTGGTATCGAGCCCCCTGCATCAGACCCTCTGCTCAGTGGGGAGCCTGCTTTTCCCTTTCCCTCTGCCATTCCCTTTGCTTGTGCTCTCTCTTTCAAATAAACAAAATCTTTATTATTTATTTATTTACTTATTTACTCACAAGAGACACAGGCAGAGGGAGAAGAAGCAGGCTTTCTACAGGGAGTCCGATGTGGGACTTGATCCTGGGACTTTAGGGTCAAACCCTGAACCAAAGGCAGATGTTTAACCACTGAGCCACTCAGGTGTCCCTAAACAAAATCTTTAAAAAATTAAAATAAATAAAATTTTATTTTTATTATTTATTTATTTATTTATTTATTTATTTATTTATTTTTTATTTATGATAGTCACACAGAGAGAGAGAGAGAGGCAGAGGGAGAAGCAGGCTCCATGCACCAGGAGCCAGATGTGGGATTTGATCCCGGGTCTCCAGGATCGCCCCCTGGGCCAAAGGCAGGCGCCAAACCGCTGCGCCACCCAGGGATCCCAAAATAAATAAAAATTTAAAAGATTTATTTGAAAGCATACGCACACACACAGACACACACACACACACAGACACACACACAAGACCGAGTAGGGAAGGGGCAGAGGGAGAGGGAGAGAATCTAAAGCTGACCCTCTCCCTACCCAACTCCTGCTGCACATGGAGCTCGAAGTGGGGCTCAATCTCACAACACTGAGATCATGACCTGAACAGAAACCAAGAGTCAGATACTTAACCCACGAAGCCACTCAAGTGTTCCAGAGATTTAGCTATATCTCCTTTTTGCCTTTGTTCCCTGCATTAATTCCACAACATCATGAATATAGTAAATGTAACTGAATTGTACACTCTAATTGGTTAATTAAAACAAATTTTAAAAAGATTTTATTTATTTATTCATGAGAGACACACACACACAGAGAGGCAGAGACACAGGCAGAGGGAGAAGCAGGCTCCCTGCAGGGTGCCCGATGTGGGACTCGATCCTGGGACCCCAGGATCACACGCTAGGCTGAAGGCAGGCACCAAACCGCTGAGCTGCCTGGGGCTGCCCATAATTAAAAAATTTTATGATGTAATTTATTTATTCGTGAAAGAGAGAGAGAGAGAGGCAGAGGAAGAAGCAGGCTCCCTGCAGAACAGAGAGCCCAATGCAGGACTTGATCCCAGGACCCTGGGACCCTGAGCAGAAGGCAGATGCTCAACCAACTAAACCACCCAGATGCCCTCTAATTGGTTAATTTGATGTCATATGAATCTCACCTTAACAAACATTAATAAATAAGTAAAATACTGTACTGAAAAAAATCACAGCTGATGTGGAGAGCAAAAGAAAAAGAAACGTAGATAAAATTAAATCTCCTTATAACCTGCAGCCTATTGACAAGTACCTGAGGCAGGCCAAGGATATCTTTCACCAGGAAACTCCCCAGTGGTCTTGCTGTTAATGCCTTGCTAGAAGGCAGAACAACCTAAGGGTGACCACAGCCGGGCCTCCAGGATCCTGAGTCTTCTTTAATATGTGACAATCCTTTTGGAAGCTTCCTATTTCTTTACCTCCTTTAACTCCCAAGTATATAATCAGTCACCTCTCACACTTAAAATGCAGCTCTTTCTGCCCACAGGTCCTGTCCTGCACTATAATAAAAACCACACACACACACACACACACACACAAAACAAATAAAAAAATACCTTGCACCAAGAAAGTCTCAAGAATTTCTTTGTTGGCCATTGGCTCCTGAACCCTACTTCAAACCACATCAGTAGCCACTATGGAAAACTATTTGAAAATTCCTTAAAAAATTAAATGCAGGGGGGATCCCTGGGTGGCTCAGTGGTTGACCACCTGCCTTTGGCCTAGGGCATGATCCTGGAGTCCCAGGGTCAAGTCCCACATTGGGCTCCCTGCATGGGGCCTGCTTCTCCCTCTGCCTGTGTCTCTGCCTCTCTCTCTCTCTCTCTCTGTGTCTCTCATGAATAAATAAATAAATTAAATTAAATTAAAATGAAATCCAGAATTACTGTAGGATCCAGCAATACATTTCTGGGTATATCCCCAAAAGAACTGAAAGCAAATATTGAATAGATTTTTGCATACCCATGTTCGTAGCAACATCATTCAGAATAGCCAAAAGGTGGAAGCAACCCAGATGTCCACAGATGAATGGGGAAATATATGTGTGTGTGTATATGTATGTGCGCATGCACGTGTGTGTGTGTGTGTGTGTATCCATTAGCATAGCCACTGGACCCCATTAGGAGCCAGTCATCTAGTTCTAGTTCTGGGCCTCTTTGAACTACAGTCAGGATATTAAGGGCCATTTGGTTTTGGAGGGCCACTTTTCCAGAGGATTGTGGACACTGGGCCAAATGTAGCTAGTAATTTTTTTAAAAAGATTTTATTTATTTATTAGAGACAGAGAGAGAGAGAAAGAGAGAGAGAGAGAGAGAGAGAGAGAGAAAGGCAGAGACAAAGACAGAGGGAGAAGCAGGCTCCATACAGGGAGCCCGACATGGGACTCAATCCCAGGTCTCTAGGATCACGTCCCCGGCTGAAGGCAGCGCGAAACCGCTAAGCCACCGGGGCTGCCCTAGTAATTAATTTTTAAGGCCCAAGCTATTGGCTGAATTATTTGTGCCATAAAAGACAGTCCATTCTCACTTTGTAGGGATCAAGGGGTCCCAATCTAGGGACAGTTTCTTTGGGCAAAGTTTTTGTCACCTCAGTAGCCTTCCTATTCCAATGAGTAGCCTGGTGTAAATCCTGTATTACCTTCCATTAGTTATTTTGGGGCATAAAGATTTTTCCCTTATTAACAAGCCAGTCCTGTGCATTTTTTTTTGAATATCCTTGTTCCTGGGCTATGTGAATTTCTTGGTCTGAAGAGACTGGAGTTATGGACTTTATTGGAGTGAAGACTGATGTAAAACTTAATATTTGTTTATTTGGTGCTGCCTGCTTGGCTGCATGGTATGCCAGATAGTTCCCTTTAGATTCTGAGGTCATATCCTCATATCCTTTTGATGTCCTTTGAGGCGAGTTATAGTTACCTCCTTAGGTAAGTGTATGGCTTCCAGAGAAGTCATAATTTCAGGTCTCTATCTGGGAACTTATGGCTTGATAATAATCCCCTTTCCTTCCAAATTGCTCTATGAGCATATAGGACCAGGAAGGCATATTTAGAGTCAGTATAGATATTAATTTTGAAGCCCTCTGCCAATTGTAAAGCACAAGTGAGCACTCTTTTTTTTTTTTTTTTTTAAGATTTTATTTATTTGAGAGAGAGAACGAGTGGGGAGAAGGGCAGAGGGGAGGGAGAAGCAGACTCTCTGCTGACTGGGGATTTGGGGCTTAACACCAAGACTCTGAGATGATGACCTGAGCAGAAGTCAGATGCTTAACTGGCTGAGCCACTCAGGCACCCCACAAGTGAGCACTCTTAACTCTCCTTTTTGGGCAGATATACTTGCTGGGAGGGCTTTGGCCTCAACAATCTGAGTGAGACTGACTGTAGCATACCCAGCTTTTGTTGCCCCCTTTTCCATGAAACTACTGCCATCAGTAAATCAACTGCTATCTGCATTTGCAATGCGGGAATTTGTGAAGTCTGATAGGCTAAAATAAACAAGATCAATAATCCCTGAGCAGGGCAGCCTGGGTGGCTCAGCGGTTTAGTGCCTGCCTTTGGCCCAGGGTGTGATCCTGGAGACCCAGGATCGAGTCCCATGTAGGGCTCCCTGCATGGAGCCTGCTTCTCCCTCTGCCTGTGTCTCTGCCTCTCTCTCTCTCTCTCTCTCTCTCTGTCTCTCATGAATAAGCAAATAAAATCTTTTTTTTTAAAAAATAGTTCCTGGGACAAGGGCACCTGGGTGGCTCAGTGATTGAGCATCTGCCTTTGGCTCAGGTTGGGATCTCAGGGTCCTGGGATTGAGTCCTGCATTGGGCTCCCTGCAGGGGACCTGCTTCTCCCTCTGCCTATGTCTTTGCCTCTCTCTCTGTGTGTCATAAATAAATAAATAAATAAATAAATAAATAAATAAATAAATAAATAAATAAATAAATAAAAAAAATAAATAAATAAATAGAATCTTAAAAAAAAAGTTCCTGGAACAAATACGACTAAGAAATAAAACTATCAAGAAGCCCTCTTTGAGGTGCAGACTTAACAATACCCTTGTTCCGAAGAATCACTGGTAAGTGGGAAAAAACTTGTCTCAGGAAATAAGGATGCCCGAGCGCATCATCCAATCCAATCATAAGGAAAGTGGGATCACCCATTATCTTCACAAGTCCATAGTTTTTTCTTTTTTTTCAATGGAGATTCCACTGAACTTTTTTTAGTAGTCTCGCCAGGCCAGAAGCTAAGCCAAATACTTGTCACTAGACATGCCTGTAGTACCTCTGGATTTGGGTGGTCCCCAAAGTATCCTGAGGTCCCTGCACCTGCCAGGAAGTGACATTCTTTACTTATAAGGTGAGGCTGCTGGGAACTTTGTATGCAAGTATCAGGCCAGCAGTTCCAAAGGGCTTTGTGGCTCTATAAAGATATCTTGAAGTCAACATTATTAGTTCCTTAAAGCTGTCTGGTCATATCTGAGCCTATGCATGCCTCTCAAATATGACTTCCAGTCAAAGCCTTGGTAGAGTAACCAGTGTTTCCAATGGTGTCCTGTTACAAGGGGAACAGATTCTTACTGAATTTATGCAAATGACTATGATAGCCATGGAAGAAAGAATACTCACCGAGACTTACTGAATTTCAGAGGTTCAAGTACGGAAATGCTTCAGTTTGTTCATAAATGAATACTCTATCACATTTTTATAAGTCATAGATATCTTTTTTTAAAAAAAGATTTTATTTATTTATTCATGATATTCAGAGAGAGAGAGAGAGAGAGAGAGAGAGAGAGGCAGAGACCACAGGCAGAGGGAGAAGCAGGCTCCATGCAGGGAGCCTGATGTGGGGCTCAATCCTGGAACTCCAGGATCACACCCTGGGCCCAAGGCAGGCAATCAACCGCTGAGCCACCCAGGCATCCCAAGTCATAGATATCTTAAGAGAAAGTTTCCTTAATCTGGAAGAGTAAACATTAGAGAACCAGCAATGCTTTAATCATGAGTCACAAACACTGTAATCACCTTCCTCAGTTCATTTAGTTTCTTTCTTTTTTTTTTTTTTTTAAAGATTTTATTTATTTATTCATTAGAGACACACACAGAGAGAGAGGCAGAGACACAGGCAGAGGGAGAAGCAGGCTTCCTGGAGGGAGCCCAATGTAGAACTTGATCCCCAGACTCCAGGATCTCCCCCTGGGCCAAAGGCAGACGCTTAACTGCTGAACCACACAGGCATCCCAGTTCATTTAGTTTCATGTTTCTAATTCTTGTTCAGTTTGAATGCAGCTTTCTGGTCCTGAATTTTTTTTTTAAGATTTTTAAGATTTTATTTATTTATTGACTGAGAGATGCAGAGAGAGGCAGAGACAGAGACAGAGGGAGAAACAGGCTCCTCACAGGGAGCCCAATGTGGGACTCAATTCCCAGACCTGGATCACACCCTGAGCTGAAGGCAGACGCTCAACCACTGAGTCACCCAGGTGTCCCATAGTCCTGGAAATTCTTATCCATTTTATTTCTATGATCTTTTTTTAAAGATTTTATTTATTTATTCATGAGAGACACACAAAGAGAGAGGCAGAGACACAGGCAGAGGGAGAAGCAGGCTCCATGCAGGGAGCCCGATGTGGAACTTGATCCCGGGACTCCAGGACCATGCCCTGGGCCGAAGGCAGGTGCTAAACCACTGAGCCACCCGGGGATCCCCCTATTTCTATGATCTTAAATGATTCATCCTTTTCAATGAATCTTCATGAAGACAAACCACGTTTTCAAGAGAATATGAATGATTATAACTGACAAAAACTCAAAAATGGACATTGTAAACAACCTAATATGAGTTCATTATGATGCAATTGACAAGGAAATTCAGTTATTTCTGTGACACAGAACACTTCAATAATTAGAATATCCACTGATGGCCTTATACCAGAATTTAACATACCAAATAAAGAAGCCTAATTCATCAGAGACTTTGTTTACAATTTAAATCTTAGGGAAGTTTGTTAAAGCTGAAGCAAGTTTTAAAGCACATGTCTAATAAATAGGATTATGGATTATCAAAGACTTAATAAAGACAAAACATAGAAATTGTTTTTTCTGGGTTGCCTGGGTGGCTCAGCAATTGAGCGTCTGCCTTTGGTTCAGGGCATGATCATGGATCTGAGGATTGAGTCTCTCATTGGGCTCCCTGAGAAGAGCCTGCTTCTCCTTCTGTCTGTCTCTGCCTCTCTCTATGTGTCTTTCATGAATAAATAAATAAATAAAATATAAAAAAAAAAAAGAAATTGTTTTTTCTGAGCAAAGAAAAGAGACAACAACTTTGTTTACATTTTCTTATCAAGAGCAGACCAATAATTTTAAAAAAAAACTTGTCTTTTTAACAGAGAGAAAGCAGAATTTGAATCTTTTTAATAAAACATATCTGAGGGACTGGGTGGCTTAGCTGTTAAGCGTCTGCCTTCAGCTCAGGGCGTGTTCCTGGGGTCCCGGGATCGAGTCCCACATCGGGCTCCCTGCAGGCAGCCTGCTTCTCCCTCTGTCTTTTTTTTTTCTCCCTCTGTCTATGTCTCTGTCTGTCTCACTCTCTCTGTGTCTCATGAATAAATAAATAATATCGTTTAAAAAAACATATATGGGGATCCCTGGGTGGTGCAGCGGTTTGGCGCCTGCCTTTGGCCCAGGGCGCGATCCTGGAGGCCCGGGATCGAATCCCACATCGGGCTTCCGGTGCATGGAGCCTGCTTCTCCCTCTGCCTGTGTCTCTGCCTCTCTCTCTCTCTCTCTCTCTCTCTCTGTGACTATCATAAATAAATAAAAATTCATAAAAAAAAAAACATATCTGCTTTTTAGGAGTGCCTGGGTGGCTCAGTGGTTGAGCATCTGCCTTTGGCTCAGATCCTGATCCCGGGATTCTGGGATCAAGTCCCGAATCAGACTCCGCACAGGGAGCCTACCTCTCCCTCTGGCTATATCTCTGCCTCTCTCTCTGTGTCTCTCATGAATAAATAAATCTTAAAAAAAAAAAAATGTTCCACCTGGGTCCACTTAAAAGTCACTTTGTTCCTCATTGTCAATTTTTCAAAATAATTTTTTTAAAGATTGTATTTATTTATTCATGAGAGACACACACACAGAGAGAGAGAGAGAGAGAGAGAGAGAGAGAGAGAGGCAGAGACAGAAGCAGGCTCCATGCAGGGAGCCCCATGTGGGACTCGATCTGGGGTCTCCAGGATCACGCCCTGGGCTGAAGGCGATGCTAAACCACTGAGCCACCCGGGCTGCCCCCCATTGTCGATTTTAACCTAGGGCACCAGTGGAGAAATCTGAAGTGGGTGGTGTAAACTCAAGAGGGTGCTCTTCACTCCTTGACAACAGGGTAGGAGAAGGAGCCAATAGTGCTGGAGGCACCCAGATGGTATAGGAGCCAGGTATGCAGGCTGCACCCAAGGTGATGCAGAAAAGGGTTGAGGGGGAGGGGGAAGCAGAAGAGGTGAAGTGCTGCCAGAAGGCAGAGAAAAAGATTTCCTGGTCCTAAACCCCATCATCTCAATCAGATGAGCAGATACCATGATTTTTTTTCCACCAGAGTGGAAATAAGCAGTCCATATGGGCCAGAGAAGATAGGAAACGTCCCTGAAACAAAAGTTTTGGCAGCTACTCAGGAATATTTCTTAAAGTCCCTGTTCTCAAAGTAGACAAACCAGAGATAGCTGGCTCTAATTATTGTACCCATTAACCTGGTAAATGAATGAGGGAGAAGCCCCCACATCTATTAGGAGGAGGAACAGTGAGAGAAGGTCAGTCCTTCAAACACAGGGATGGTCTGTGTTTCCTCTAGCAACCTGGATTCTATCAGGAGAAGGCCTATTTATTTATTTAAATATTTTATTTATTTATTTGATAGAAATCGAGAGAGCACAAGCAGGGGGAGCAGCAGTGGGAGAGGGAGAAGCAGATTCCCCACTGAGCAAGAAGCCTGACGTGGGGCTAGATCCCAGGACCCTGGGATCACAACCTGAGTGGAAGGCAAACACTCAACTGGCTGAGCCACCCAGGGGCCCCAGGAGGAGGCCTATTTAGATAATTATCATCCAATATATCAGACGGAGCTTACTGACCAAACATGTTCTGCAAGAGGCCCTTAGGTCCAGGTCCTGATTTAGAGCCATGAAGGCCTGGACCTAGGGTGCCTCAATCCATTTGCCCTGTCTCCAACAAAAGAGAGATCTAACTGATAGACCATACTGAGACCATGCAGTGTTACAGGAGATCAGTCCTTTCTTAAATTTTGCAATCTGAATGGTTTCCAGTGGTTCAAAGGCATCCCAAGGGAGAGCCCTTGGGAACTGAAAAAGAAGCCTAGCAGGTCCATTTCCAAGAAAATCCCCCAGACTCCCAGGTGGTGTCCCATGCAGGATATGTCAGAGGTTCCAGGTGTCAAAAGTGACTGGAGGCATCCCTCGAACAAAATCACTATGATCACTGTCCTGCTGTAAAAGTCTCTGCAGGAGAGATGCTAGCATTCCCCCCTTTCCCATTACATTCTAGGGTACAGACGGGTGCCTGGTGAACGAACCAAAATGCCATGCCATGCCATGCCATGCCATGCCATGCCATGCCATGAAGCCTTGTGCTGTGCTGTGCTATGAAAGCCGTGCCATTTTTAATCTATAGAAAACAGTAGAAAAGTTTTCCAAGGGGAAATGACCCAATTTTATAGTTTAAGTGGTTATTAGAAGACATTGATGGAAAACAGTCAAGATAGGGATGCCTAGGTGGCTCAGTGGTTGAGTGTCTGCCTTTTGCTCAGGGTGTGATCCTGGAATCCTGGGATCAAGTTCCACATCAGGCTCCCTGTGGGGAGCCTGCTTCTTTCTCCCTCTGCCTATGTCTCTGCCTCTCTCTGTGTATCTCCCACATATATTAGAATATAATAAATAAATAAATAAATAAATAAATAAATAAATAAATCTTAAAAAAAAGCAAACACAGTGAAGATAGAAATCTATCATGGTTTAAGCAACATTCCAACAAATGTAGTCTTTGCAACCAACTTCAGACTCCTTGCTGAGCAAAGAGGCCAATGTGGGAGACTCAGACAAGACTCTGAGATCATGACCTGAGCAGAAGGCAGGTGCTTAACCAGCTGAGCCACCCAGGTGCCCCTAAATAAATTTTTTTTTCAAAAAGGGCAAAAATATATAAAACAAATATTAACAGGCATAAAGGGAGAAACTGACAGTGATATAATAATAGTAGGGGGCTTTAACTCCCCACTTACATCATGGGGTAGGTCATCCCAACAGAAAACCAAAGGAAACAGTGGCCTTAAATGACACATTAGACCAGATGAACTTAACATACATTTTATAGAACATTCCAAATCACATGTTACGTCACAAAGCAAGTCTCCATAAATTCAAGAAGATTGCAATCATATCAAACATCTCTTCCAACCATCATGGTATGAAACCAGAAATTAATTACAAGAAGGAAACTGAAAAAATCACAAAAATATGGAGATTCAACAGGAATGCTGCTGAATATTCAATAGGTCATCAAATAAATCCAAGGAGAAAAAAATTACCCAGAGACAAATGGAAATAGAAACATAACATACCAAAATCTATGGGACACAGCAAAAGGGGTTTTAAGAGGGAAGTTCATAGCAATACAGGCTCTCTTCAAAAACCAAACTAAAACACACACACACACACACACACACACACAAATTAACAATCTAACTTAACACCCAAAGGACCTAGAAAAAGAAGAACAAACAAAACCTAACATTAGTAGGAGGAAGGAAATCATAAAGATCAGGATGGAAATAAATGTCTAGAGACTAAAAACAATAGAAAAGATCAATGAAACAAAGAGCTGGTTCCTTTAGAAGATAAACAAAACTTACCAACCCGCAACCAAGAAAAAGGAGGAGTTAGTGTTTCATGGGGACAGTTTCAGTTTGACATGAGGAGAAAGTTCTATGGATGGAGGCTGGTGATGGCCACACAATAATGTGAATGTGCTTAATGCCACTGAACTATGCTCTTAAACATGGTTAAAATGGATGTGATTTATATTAAGAGAATAAAGGATACAGAGTCTTCAAGTGTCAGATTCCTAGAATTTGAGGCTCTTAGGGGCAGTAACCTTGGAACGTGTCCCTCTGAGCTACTCCGGGCTCTGACGAAGGCCAGCAGCCTTGTCCATGGCAGCCATGTCTCAGGGGCCCAGCCAGACCCTAGCAGAAGTTCTGGTTGGACAATGCTGGGTATGTCGGTTATGGGCTTGCTGCAACAAGGGAGACATACACCACATGCAGACAAGAAGGGGCTTGTTTTTACTGGGTTCAAAGAAGAATAGTTTTACTCTGGATTGACCACAAACAGGAGGTGGGAGGAATGACTATTTGGGCATCTTGATTTTTATCTAGGAGATAGGAGGAACAGGGTGAGGATACAGCTATAGCTGTGACAAGTGACAGTTGCTCCTGGTAGCCAGGAAGGGGGATTTTTGGCCATTTTTGTGGTTTGTATGGTGTTCTTGCTTTTCTCTGTGCTCAGACATGGTTATGGAAAGGTCTTTTTGGGTATCTGGGTGGCTCAGTCAGTTAAGCAGATGCCTTCAGCTCAGGTCATGATCCCAGGGTGCAGGATGGAGCCCCATGTTGGGCTCCCTGTTCAGGGACGTGTCTGCTTCTTCCTCTCCCTCTGCCCCTCCCTTGGCTTGTGCTCTCTCCTCTCTCGCTCACTCTCTCCCAAATAAATAAACAATTTCTTTTATTTTTTTAAGATGTTATTTATTTGTTCATGAGAGACACAGAGAGAGGCAGAGACATAGGCAGAGGGAGAAGCAGGCTCCCTGCAAGGAACCCCATGTGGGACTCAATCCCAGATCCCAGGATCACACCCTGAGCCAAAGGCAGATGCTCAACCGCTGAGCTACTCAGGTGTCCCAATAAATAAAATATTTTTTTTAAAGTTCTTTTCTTCCCCATTTTTTATTTTGAAAGGTTAAAGACCCACAAGAAGTTGCAAAAATAGTACAGAGAGGTCCCCTATACCAATCACGCAGCTACCCAGAAAACTAACATCTTAGGTAACTTTAGTACATTTTCAAAACTGGGAAATGTTGACAAAATAAATTATGTGTATTTATGCACACAGAATACAGACACATGTACATTATATATTTATACATCGTGTTTGCATGTTAAGTAAAAACATGGCAAAAAAATAAAGGTACAGGGAATCCCTGGGTGGCTCAGCGGTTTAGTGCCGCCTTCAGCCCAGGACATGATCCTGGAGACCCGGGATCGAGCACCACGTCGGGCTCCTGCATGGAGCCTGCTTCTCCCTCTGCCTGTGTCTCTGTCTCTCTCTCTCAGTGTTTTTCATTAATAAATAAAATCTTTTAAAATTTTTTAAAAAGGCACATCACAATTATGTTTAATGGCCAGTATTTTCTCTCTCTCTCTCTCTTTTATATTTTATTTATTTATTTGACAGAGAGGGAGAGAGCACTCACAGTTGGGGTGGGGGGGATCTGGAGAGAGAGAGGGAGAAGCAGACTCCCCACGGAGCAGGGAACCTGACTGGGGCCTTGATCCCAGGATCCTGAGATCACGACCTGAGCCAAAGGCAGACACTTAACTGACTGAGCCACCCAGGAGTTCCTTGTATCTCTTTCTTACTTAGAAATGGAATTCTTTTTCCATTTGCTGCCACATCAAATGACCACATACTTAGTAGCTGAAACTTCTTATCTCAGACTTTCTGTGGGTCCAGAGTCCAGGTGCAGCATAGCTCAACAGGAGTTTGTGCTCACAGTCTCACAATACCAAAGTCAGGGTGAAATTCAGCAACATTTAATACATTCACCATGTTGTATAATCACCTCTGTCTAGTTCTGGAACATCTCCATCACCCCAAAAGGAGACCCCATCCCCATGAGCAGACACCTCTTCCTCCCCCTCCCCCAGCCCCTGACAACCACCAATCTGCATTCCCTGGATTTGCCTGTCCTACACATTTCATATACATGGGATCCTACAATGTGTGGCCTTTTGTGTTGGGCTTCTCTCACTCAGCACAAGGTGCTCCGTGTTCTTCTACACCACGCACGTGTCAGAGCTTCATTCCTTTTTATGGCTGAAGAATATTCCACTGTATGGATGAATCACATTTTGGTCATCCGTTCATCTGTTGATGGGCATCTGGGTTGTTTCCATTTTTATCCCTAAGATTTTATTTATTTATTAGAGACAGAGGGTGCATGAGCAGAGAGGAGGGAGAAGCAGACTCCTAGCTGAGCAGGGAGCCCGATGTGGGACTCAATCCCAGGACCCTGGGATAATGACCTGAGCTGAAGGCAGATGCTCAACTGACAGAGCCACCCAGGTGCCCTGTTTTCCATCTTTTGATGAGTGTCTACAGCGCTGTTATAAACACATATGTACAGGTTTTTGTGTCTTCTGGCCATTTTGTCCCATTTGCTGGAGTAGGCACTGAGAACACCCACAGAAAGACAATGATATTTCCATTAAATCAGCTTTTAAGTTTCCCAGGTGAGGAGAAAACGGAGAAAGACAGAAAAAAAGAATGAGGGGAATCATCTTCAGACATGACATTTCCACTGTCAACGGATCCTTAGGATCCTTAGGGGAGAAGTTTCGGTGGAGGAAAATCCATTTGGCACATGCATGCAAGCACAAAATAGGGTCATTATACTCAGTTTAAAAGATTAATTTGGGTCCTTGACAACCTTATGGAGCCCTAGAATGCAGAGCCAGCACTTATTACAGATGCCCCGAGGTCTGAAACAAACAAAGGGGCGTCTCTTATGTTTGGCCAAATGGTCTATTTAGACAGATGCAACAAATGATCTCTTTTTTTTTTTTTTTTTTTAACAAATGATCTCTTTGTGACAGTTTTTTCCTTCCTGTTTCTAGATCCCTGTCCAATGAAAGTCTCCACAGCGGCCATGGCAATTCTATACTGCATTCCAAATTGTCCCTGATGGGGACAGTACCAGCAGAGAGGGCCATGTCTGAGTTAACCTGATGGAAATATGAAAGACACGGTGCCTGGTCCAAAAGAGGACTAGCTTTTTTTTTTTTTTTATATATTTTATTTATTTATTCATGAGAGACAGAGAGAGGCAGAGACATAGGCAGAGGGAGAAGCAGGCTCCCTGCGGGGAACCCAACGTGGGACTCGATCCCCGAACCCCAGATCATATCCTGAGCCAACAAAGGTAGGTGCTCAACCACTGAGCTGCTCAGACGTCCGTCCCAAAGGGACAGCTTTTGATGAAAGGACAGCGCCTGTGCAACCTTGGATCTCCAGGACTTTGCTAAAGGCCAGCAGATACCTATCAGAGGGTGGACGCGCCCCCAGCTCCAGGCAGTTGGAGCTTAAAAAAGCAGTTCTCAGAAACACAAAGATAGGATTGATTGGAGGAGATGACCTTTTGGGGTATTCTCTTTTCCCTTTAATATTTCAGAACGGTGAACAGTTCGTCCAAAGGATGCTGCTCTGAAGAGAACTTCCAAACACCTCAGCCAGCCGAGCTGAGTCCAGGGTGATTTACTGGATCTAGGCCTCTCCTCTTCCAGCAGATCTTTATTCTCACGGACTCACAACCCTCAAGGCACTTGTATTGAGGTGATGATGGTTCCCAAATATGTTCAGGTCCTGACCTCCAGAACCTGCAACTGTGACCTTATTTGGAAAAAGGCCTCTGTAGGTGTAATTAAGGTACGGATCTCAAGATGACAGCATCCTGGATTTTTTTTCCATTGAGGCATTTTATTTGCACGTATGAATTACATCCCTAGAAAAAGAATCCCGGGATTTTCCCTCCTGTGTGTTTTCGTCTTGCTTCTTCGTGGTCCTTGATGCCAGCTGAGGTCATCAGGACAATGAAAGCTAACTGGCAGGATGGGAGCAGGTTATTCTGCCATTTTTCTAGATCTTTCAGTTGTATGTCAAATCTGGGGCTGATCACTCCACACTTGTTTAACCTGCCTGTGAGGTTCACAACAATTTTCCCAGCTCTGTGGTCATCAATGATTTCAAATTCGCCGATGTAACCACGCTTCATCATCACAGTGAGAAATCGGATGATGACTTTGGAGCATGGCCTAATAAGAACCTGGCTCTTACCTCTCTTTTCAGCATTGTTAATGCTCTTGAGAGGATCTGCCAGGACATTCATGCACACCATTGTGGTGCTCCAAGAGATGGCGGAAAGAGGACGGGAGGGGCGAGTGCACGGAGTTATGGGAAGCCACATCCTGGATTTAGAGTGGACCCTAAATCCAATGCCAAGTGTCTTTACAAGAGATTCAAGAGAAGGGACACCTGGGTAGCTCAGCAGTTGAGCGTCTGCCTTTGGCTCAGGGCATGATCCTGGAGTCCCGGGATCCAGTCCCACATCAGGCTTCCTGCATGGAGCCTGCTTCTCCTCCCTCTTCCTATGTCTCTGCCTCTCTGTGTGTGTCTCTCATGAATAAATAAATAAAATCTTAAAAAAGAGAGAAGGGCAGCCCAGGTGGCTCAGCAGTTTAGCGCCGCCTTCAGCTCAGGGCGTGACCCTGGAGACTTGGGATCGAGTCCCACATCTCCCTGCATGGAGCCTGCTTCTCCCTCTGCCTGTGTCTCTGCCTCTCTCTCTCTCTCTCTCTCTCTTTCTCAAATAAATAAATAAACTCTTTTAAAAATATAAAAAAAAAAAAAGAGAGAGAGAGAGAGATGCAAGAGAAGGCCATGTGAAGAAGGAGGCAGAGATTGCAGTGATGTGGCCAATAAGCTGAGAGACGCCTGGGGCTACCAGATGGTGTAAAGGCAAGGAAAGATGCTTCCTGCGAGCTCTTGGAAGGTCCCAGATGGGGGCAGGGAGGGTCTACTTGGTGGACCTCCATTCCTATTGACTCCCTTCAGCCAAAACCCACCAGAAACACACCTGTAGTCAGACAAAGTTGGGTGTATTGTCTTGTTGCAATGGGGCTCCACAGAGCATCCCAGAAAGACGGTGTGAAGAAGGGTTTGTTATAAAACTGAAGTTTATGTTAGGTGACTTGGGGGTGCTTAAGGAAGTGGACTTTGCTCTGGATTGGTAGCAAATAGCAAGTGAGGACAATTTTCTACTTATTTTAATCCTTTTTACCTAGGAGTCAGGGGAACCAAGTGAGGCCAATACTGTGATTAGTGAGAAGGAGCTGTCACTCACATTAGCCAGGGGACAGATGGAGAGGGCCTTTTTGTGATTTGGATAATGCCCTTGTTTTTGTCTGTGGTCAGATAAACAAGAGGGGTATTGTTTTTGTCTTGTTTCATGCTGGCCAGACTGGCCATTTCTGATAATGATATTCTGTGAAAGTATGTTCAACAGGAGAACACAGTGGTTTAGCTGTGGACATTGGGCCAATTCCCAGCTGCCAAAGTCAGGGTCTGCTTTCTTGTTTCTCACTTCACACTCATCACCCAGCCTTTGCATATGCTATTCCCTCTGTCCGTTTGCTCCATTTCTTCACCCAACACTGCTTAAATGATACCTCCTCTGAGAAGGCCTCTTTGATCACCCAGCCTCCTGGCTTCCATAACCCACTCTCAACATGGGGACTATCTTCTGACTATAGTTAGGATCATAATTTTTATTTTTATTTTTTAAGACTTTATTTATTCATGAGAGAAACAGAGAGAGGCAAAGACACAGGCAGAGGGAGAAGCAGGCTCCATGCAGGGAGCCTGACATGGGACTCAATCCTGGGTCCCCAGGATCAGGCCCTGGGCCAAAGGCGGCACTAAATCACTGAGCCACCCAGGCTGCCCCGGATCATAATTTTTAAAAAGATTTTATTTATTTGGATGCCCGGGTGGCATGTATGTGTGAGTTTTTTGTGTGTGACTTCCTGACTGTGAGCTCCAGGAGACCAGGGGCCATATCTGTCTAATTTGTCACTGTATTTCCAGCACAGGCTCAAAGTAGACACTCAATACTTAATTGAAAATGTGAATATCCAAAAGCTATAGAATGTCACAATGATAGAAGTCAAGAATCTTCAGGTCTAAAAAAAAAGAAAAAAAAGAATCCTCAGGTCTAAGAGCCGCACCTCATAGCAAGGGTGTCTGATTGATGGCAAAAGTCACCTTGCAGAAGATTGAGCTTGTTCTGGAACGATTCACTTGACCTATACCTCAAAGTTATGTTAATATGAAGTAAGAGGCTTCCTGCCCCAAGAAGGCGTGACAAGCCAATCTTTTTAAAAATTTTTATTATTTTTTTAAACCTGGCTCTTTACCAGTGGCAGGCTCACGAGGTGGTGTTGGCTTTGCCACCTCCACACATCCCACACCCTGATAATGAACAATACAGCTGACCCTTGAACATGGGTATTTAATCTGTGGGTCTACTTACCCAAGGATTTTTTTTTCTTTCAATAAATATAGTAGAGTACTTGGGGCATCTGGCTGGCCCAGTTGGTAGAACATGCAATTCTTTTTTTTTTTTCCTTAAGATTTTATTTATTTACTCATGAGAGACACAGAGAGAAGCAGAGACACAGGCAGAGGGAGAATCAGGCTCCTCACAGGGAACTTGATGAGGGACTCCATCCCAGAACCCCAGGATCACCGGGGTCTCACAGACGCTCAACCGCTGAGCCACCCAGGCGTCCCAGTAGAGCACGGAATTCTTGATGTCAGGGTCATGAGTCCGGGTCATGAGCTCAGCCCCACATTAAGGGTAGAGATTACTTAATAAATTAATAAATTAATTAATTAATTAATTAAAAAATACAATACTGTATATAAATGTATTTTCTCTACCTTATGATTTTCTAAAGATTTTATTTGTTAGAGAGAGAGAAAGAGAACATGAGTGGGGTGAGGGGCAGAGGGAGAAGCTGACTCCCCACTGAGCAGAGTCCCATGTGGTTCTCAATCCTGGACTCCAGGATCATGACTTGAGCCCAAGGCAGATGCTTAACTGACTGTGTCACCCAGGTGCCCCAACCCTACGATTTTCTTATTAACATTTTCTTTTCTCTAGCTTACCTTATTGTAAGAATACATTATATAATACATACAACATGCAAAATATATGTTCATCAACTGATTGTGATTGGTAATGCTTCAGATCAACAACAGATTATTAGTAGTTAAGTTTCGGGGAGTCAAAAGTTATAGACAAATCTTTGACTACATAGAGGTGGGTGCTCCTAAACCCTGTGTTGTTCAAGGGTCAGTTGTACCTATTTTATACCGAGCCCCTTCTTGCTGATAAACACCATTTCAGCTGCATGGATTCCATCCTCCAGATATCACAGACACTGGAGAAGCAGAAAACAAACAGGTCAACAAATGGATAAAGCAAGTTGCTGCTGTGACAGAAATACAAAAGGGAAAAAGTCTGGGGATGGAGCACCAACTACATGGGCAAGTCAGGGAGGTCCTTCTCTGGAAGGGGTATCTGGGTCAAAGCCTGAAGGAAGTAAAGGAGCTGGCTATTGGAAAAGCTGGGGGCAGAGAGAACAGCGCTGGGAAAACCCTTGAGGCAGGGTCATCCCTGGCAATTTGGAGAAAGGAGCCTGGTGTGGCTAGAGCTGAGGGAGAATGGAGAAGAGGGGGGAGATGGGATGGGGAGCTGTAAGGAGTTTTGCAGGACAGTGGGAACCCACCAGGCTTTAGAGCAGAGAGGTCCCAGCCGTGTCTCTGCGGTTGCCTTTCAGAAAATGACTCTGTGGTTAGCTCATCCTCCTGAACTTAGATCCAAAGCCTGCCTCCTCCCCACGGCCAGGTTCAGTGTAACCAACCTCAGACCCCTAGTACCACCATTTTTACAGATGAGGTCACTGAGCCTCAGTAAATGAAAAAATTCTACAGGTGCCTCGGACAATTTGGCCTCCGAACCCTATTTTTTTTTTCCCAAACCTAATTTTTGTTTTTTTGCTTTTTTTCCAAACCTAATTTTTGAATAAAATAAGCAAGGTATGTTTGGAGGGAGTGGGTGAAGAGGGGAGCAATTCAGGAGGGACAGGGGAGGAATCTGAGCTGCTTGTGGTTACATTTTTGGCTAAATCCAGTTCCTGGTGTCTCTCGGCCTGTTTTCCCATCTCAGCTGGGTGGAGTGTGTTAATTTCCCGGTTCCCTTCTCCTGCCCTCTCCTTCTCCAGCTTCGCAGGTGAGAAGCAGAGAGGGTGGACTAGAAGAGCGCCTTCCAAGCGCAAAGCGACAGCAAAGGCTTCAGAGGATTCCTCTGGGCTTGGCAGCTCTAAGGCCCGCGGGAGGACCGCGGGCTCTGGCGCGCCCTGGCGGCCGGGCAGCTCCCGCCTGGCGCCGCCGGACCACGTGTGAAGTGGCGGCGGCCATATTTCATCCGGGCAACGGCCATCTTGGTAAAGGCACTATTCTAAATTACAGTGTTTACCCTCCTCTCCTAGTTTGCCAGTATCTGAAGTGAGAGAAGGAGGTGGAGCCTTATGTAACATAGCCTCCGCTCGAAGAGGCAAAGAAACGGCCGATGACCTGGACTCGGGTTCAGGGAGGCGAGGGTGGCATTTCCCTTACCAAGATGGCGACGGCGCCGAGGCGTAATCAGCGCGCGCCTCCGGGAGGTCGGCGCGCAAGCCCGGCGGTGACATCACGGACTCGCGACCGGGCCGGCGCTGGGGGAAGGAGGTAGGAGCGGCCGCCGCGCGGGCGGAGCCGGGGTGTGGGGGGCGGGGTGCGGGTGGGCCCGGCGGGGCGGCTGGGTCTGGGAGCAGCCCCCCGACCCGAGGGCTGGAGGCGGGGTGCTCAGAGACAGGGGCACCTTTGGCGCCCAGTCAAGAGGGCTCTCGCGGGGTCTGTGCCCATTTCCCGGAGCGGGCGACTGAGACCCGGAGGAATTGCGTCCTGTACGAGGCCAGCTAGCTCCGGTCCTGACTCTGAGCACCTTCCAGGATTGGGGGTGGCCCAGCTGGGTCGGATGCCCCCCAGCCTCTTGCAGTAGGGTCAGGGCTGGGGAGAGGGACGACGGGCAGGGGGAGCTCAGGAGGGGTAGCTGGAGGGCTTCTTGGAACAGACGGTGTTGAGCTTCACCTTCTTTTACACCCAGTCAACCACGTGGGGCTTGATTCCCTCCTAAGTGTACCCCCTTGCCCATCCAGAGCCACCCCCAGCTTCCCTGCCGGAGCGCCCTGCTTATCTCACCCCTCCAGTTCACCTCAGCAACCCCAGGGCTCTTACTCGCAGATCTGCTCTTTCCGGTTCTAACGCGCTCGGCGGCATCTCCTCGTCGCCGCGGAATACAGATCGACGCTTCCCAGCGTGCCTCGCCCACCGCTCCTGGGGGCTTGGAGCTCCTCGCTCCTTTAGGCCTTTTCTTCGGTATCTTCTCGGGAAGCCCTTTAACGCCCCCTAGCCCCCAGGCTGGGTCAGAAACCCCCTCGAGGCTTGCCCAGCGCCCCGCAAGTCCCATCACAGTTCTCATGGCAAGTTGTCCCCTTTACTGTCTATCTCTCAGCTAGCCTAGCTGGCTAGTAAATGGGTGCTGCCTCTTTCCCCAGCGCCCCACTCCTACTAGGTGCTCAGTTCATGTTTACTGAATGACAGAAGTGTGTGAGTATTTGCCACACAGAAGAGCTGTCTGTATTGGCTGGGGCCACCATAAAAAATACCACAGACTGGGTGGCTTCAACAACAGACATTTATTTGCTTATTTATTTGACAACAGACGTTTATTTGCTCACGGTTCCGGAGGCTAGGAAGTTTAAGATCAAAGTGCCCACCAGTTTGGTTCCTGGTACAGACACTCTTCTGACTTGCAGACAACCACCCTCTCACTGCGTCCTCACAAGGCGGAGAGAGCAAGCGCTGGGGTGTTTTGCTCTTACAGGGGCACCAGCCTCATTACATTAGGGCCCCACCCTTATGATTTCATTTAATCTGTCACCTCCTTACCGGTCCTGTCTCCAAAGACAGTCACACTGAGGATTAGGGCTTCAACATATTAACATTAAGGGAAGATAAACACGTAGTCCTGGCCTGAAGAGAGGATCAAAATAGCCTGGTCAGGCTTTGGGATGAGGTTGGGGGTCTTGAGCAGCCGGATGTGGGAGGAGAGGAGGCTGGGGCAGAGCGCCTGTGAGCGGGCAGGATTTTCACAGGGGGGAGGGAATGTCAGAGGGTGTATTGGGTGAGGGCACAGCAAGAGCAAAGGCTTGGAGGCTGGAGAGGGAGGTGAGTGGGAAGAATCGTGAGAAGCTGAGCTTGGACACACCCCAGAGTGTGAAGTAAATACTGAGGGAACTCTGGAAATAGACACTTGTTCATTCATGTGCTCAGAACATTTATTGAGCCCTGACTGTACAGGGCACTAGGGACACAGCAGTGACCAAGGTAGTCATGCCCTCCCAGAGTTCCCAGCCTGCTAAGAAAGGTGGACGTTTGTCAAATAATCATATAATTGGACAGCTAATAGTGGTGCCTCAAAGAAGTTTGAGGTCTGAGAGAGGGTGTCTCAGGGAAGGCTTCTTGGAGGCAGAAACACCTGAATTCAGCCCTGAACTTTAAATAGGAGTTGAGTTAACTGGGTAAAAAGAGGAATGAAGAGCGGCCAGGTGGAGGGCACAGCAAGTGCAAAGGCCCCGAAGTAAGAACCTGCTTGGAATGTTTGAAAAATGGTAGGGAGGCTGGTGTGGCTGCCTCCCGTGAGTGGACCATGCGGAGGAGAGTAGGGGGAGGGTTCCTAATCTGTAACTTGGACAGTGACTCTCAATTCTTGGCACTTCCCTAGGAATCTGTGGTGGGGGTGTTCTGCTGAGTACCTTGTAGACGCTCAGTAATAAATGCTTGATTTAGGGGCCAAGGAGCAGCTGGGAGAAGTGCAGGATCAGGCTAGCATTTCCCCTGTGGCAGCTCATGCATCCCATGCGGGGAGCAATGGGAATTCGACCCTGTATCTCAGCTCAGGGGGAGCACTTTGGCTGTGATTGCAGAGCTGGAGTTCAACCCTGAGTCCTCTAGGTCCACTGACCTCTCCCACTTTGCCCTGTTCTGCCCCATGGGGCTCTCTCCTCAGTCTCAGCCTGGAGCACCTGGCCAAGGGGCCACCCCTTGATGTTAAGTGAGCAACCCCAGTGGTCTGTGCATTGATGTTCCCCCAGGGGGCCAGCTGGGACCCTGTGGTGGGGCAGTGGTTAGGAGCACAGAGTTGGGATTGAGGGTCCACTGCAGGGTCTTTGCATATCCTGTGCCGTCTGCCCAGAAGTCATCCCTTCATCCTCACAGCGCTACCTCTGACTGACCCACCCTTCAGGTCTCAGCTCTGCTGCCACATACCAGTGTTGGGAGAATTCACTCAGATGCTGTGTATAAAGTACAGAGCCTGGTGCGCACAGCTGCAGATGGGAGCTGATGTTAGAGTTTCCAGTGGGACCCTTGGTGGGAGCCCCCTGCCCCCCAAATCACACAGCTAGGAGGCTAGAATGAGGTGACCTGGTCCTGAATCAGAGTGGCCCCCATATTCTCTCATTCTTGGATGCCAGGTCTGTTTCCCCAAGGTGACTGTGCTGGATATGTTTAGGGGAAGCAAACAACCCAGGAATGGGGGACATCAGCCCATTTCCCAGATGAGGAAAACTGAGACCCTAGAGAGCTGAAGGTATGTGCCTGGGCTGCACAGCCTTCCCTTCCGCATCTGGAAGGCAGGCTTTGGAGGTGAGACCCTCAGCTCAGTGCTATGCAACCTGGCCAGGTACCTTGACTTCCCCACCTCAGAATGGGAACAAAGGCAGTCCCCACAGTTAAAGCTTTGGAGGCATACTATTGAATATAGGGGTTAGTGGAGGGAGGGTGGTGCCTGCCATCTGCGTGCATCATTTCCCCAGCACCCAGCGTGGGAGTCGTACAGACCAGAGGCCTGCTGGACAGCAGCTTCCCAGTTGTTAGACATCTTCAGCTGTGCGAACCTGGGCTGGGTCACTGGGAGCAGTTCGCAGCTGCTGCTGCTTACCCAGGGTGAGGAGCACTTGGCCTCTAGAGTTCTGGGGACTGAGGCCTCATCAGTGGCAGAGTTAGAGAGGCCACAGAAGCTTGACCCTAAAAGCCAAAATCCCAAAACAGCTCAGGTGTCCCATCAGTGGCAGATGGATAAGCAAAACATCAATTTATGCAATGGAATATTACTCAGCCCTAAAAAGGAATGAAGCTCTGCCACACTGAAAAACACAGATGAACCTTGAAAACATCACACAGTGAGGGAAGCCAGACACAAAAGGCCACAGGGTGTATCATTCCATGTATATGAAGTATCTAGAAGAGACAAATCCATGGAGACAGGAAGCAGATTAGCAGTTGTCAGGGGCTGAAGAAGGGGTTACTTGACTGCTTCAGGCTTGGGGTTTCCTCTTGGGAGGATGGAATTATTCTGGAACTAGGTAAAGGTGATGGTTGTACGACATCGTGAATGTTCTAAATGGCACCAAATTGTGTACTTTAAAATGGTTCTTTTTTTGTTGTGTGAATTTTACCTCAATAAAAATTTTTTAAAAAAGATCACTAAGTCTGCAGCCCTCGTTTTACAGGCAAGGTCATTGAGGCCCCAAGGGGGAGCCTGACTACAAGTGTGAGCCTGGGGCTACCAAGGGTGGATGCCCCCCACTCACTGGTCCTGCCCTCCTCCCGCAGCCTGCTGAGGGATGCCCAAGAAGTTCCAGGGTGAGAACACCAAGTCGGCAGCGGCCCGGGCGCGGAGGGCTGAGGCCAAGGCAGCAGCTGATGCCAGGAAGCAGAAGGAGCTGGAGGATGCCTACTGGAAGGATGAGGACAAACACGTCATGAGGAAGGAACAGCGCAAGGTGGGTGGTTCCCAGGCTCTGGCATCTGTGGCTAAGGTGGGCAGTCTGCCACGTGGAAGCATGGTAGAAGATGGCAGGAGGCCTCTGGGGCTTTGGCTTAAAGGATGAGAAAGCACTGGACGTGGAGCAAGGGCAAGGAGGAGGTGGAGGCAGTGGGTCATGCAAAGGCCCTGTGGTGGCCAGGAATGGCGAGGCAGCCACTACCCTGTATGGGCTTCTCTTCGTGTAATGTCGAAGAGTGTTGGGCTAGACTGGCACTTCTCACCCTGGCATGATTCTGCACTCAGCGGACACTTGGCACATCTGGAGACATTTTGGGTTGTCACAGCCAGTGGGTGGAAGGTGCTACTAGCATCTGGTGGGTGGGGGCCAGGCAGGCTGCTATACACCCTTCAGGGTATAGAACAGCACCGTAGTAAAGAATGAGCCAGTCCCCACGCATCAGCAGTGCCAAGGCTGGGAACTGCTGTAATAGGGCCTCCGTATCCACCCTGCTGGCGCCAGAGCTCACAGGCTCCTCCAGGTGTGTGTAAAAACACAGAAGAGTGCAGGGATGGCCATCTGTCCCCTGATGGGCCCCAGCATCACACACAGTGGCTACTTAGTGTCTGGGCGTGGATCAGGCCTGGTGCTGACTCGCTGGGTCCAGCAGGTGGCGCCAGAGACCCATTTTAGCTGTCGCTCCTCGCTTCCTCCACCAGGGCTGGTCAGAGCTCCTGCCTAGACTGGTGAGGGTGGCAGAAAATAGCAGTGGTGACATGCCATCCCTGCTTGCCCGTTCCTGGCAAGCCTGGGCACTTTTGTGAGTTTTTTTCCACCGTCTTTCTATGCAAGCCTGTATCCTGCCTTGTTTTTAGTTGGACATTGAATGTTACTGGTTCCCTTCCCACGGCCTGTGCTGTAGTGGGTCCATGGAGGTCTTCAGATTTTCTTTTTAACCGTCAGTATTTTAACAACACAGGAAAGTTGAAAACCCAAAAGAAAAAACAATGCCTGCCAAAGAGCCATTAGGCAGAGAGAAAAGCCGGAGACGTTTTAATAGTCCGGGAGGCAGCAGCCCAGGCCCCAGGAACCCTCCCCAGGCTGGCGTCTTGGGCCTTGGGGGGTCCCCAGATGAGAAAAGTGAGGCACGGATAAGGCAGGAAGCCCAAGTCACAGGGTTGTGAGGAAGGGCTAGTGCTAGCTGAAGCCATGGGTCTGCCTTCTGGGTTCTTACGAGGTTGGATTAACCAATGAGCAAGTGTCTGTGTCCTGGGTGTGTAGTTTAGGGAGCTGTCTGTTTGCTCAGCTGTGTAGTATGCATCTGGAAGAACAGAGATCAGATAGGGTACAGGGGCCAGATGAGCTCTCAAAACCACTTGACCCTGTCATTCTAGCACAAAGCTACCACACGCAAATGGGCTAAAACCTTTACTGCAACAGGTGGAGGGCCATCATTTGCCACCCCCT
Organism: Canis lupus dingo; assembly: GCF_003254725.2. Taxonomy (NCBI): domain Eukaryota; kingdom Metazoa; phylum Chordata; class Mammalia; order Carnivora; family Canidae; genus Canis; species Canis lupus. The sequence continues at coordinate 45,249,454 of NC_064262.1, read as the reverse complement.
GCTCTCTAGAACGTTCCTAGCTGCCACTCCCCTCCAAGGCAGTCCACTGTCTTGACTGGTTTACATGGGGTGGTTTTCTGCAGTTTGTCCACCCCTCCTCCTGCTGTGCAAGACCTGCCCCCCGCTTTTAAAGATTTGTTTGTTTGTTTGTTTGTTTATTAATGAGAGAGAGAGAGGCAAAGAGACAGGCACAGGGAGAAGCAGGCTCCATGTAGGGAGCCTGACTTGGGACTCAGTCGGGTCTCCAGGATCAGGGCCTGGGCCAAAGGCGGCGCTAAACTGCTGAGCCACCCTGGCCACCCCAGCTCCCCCCTTTTTATTCTTAAAAGACAACTACTTTAAAAACATTGTTTCTATTTAAAAAAAGCAAATCCAGGTGCCTAGCTGGCTCAGTCAGTGGAGCATGCAACTCTTGATCTCTAGGTTGTAAGTTTGAGCCCCATATTGGGTTGTAGAGATTATTTAAAATAAAATATTTAAAGGGCCACCTGGTGGCTCAGTTGGTTAGGCCTCCAACTCTTTTTTTTTTTTTTTTTTTTTAACATTTTATTTATTTACTCATGAGAGACTCACAGAGAGAGGCAGAGACATGGGCAGAGGGAGAAGCAAGTTCCCTGCCCAGGGAGCCCAATGGGACTCAATCCCTGACCCCGGGATCATGCCCTGAGATGAAGGCAGATGCTCAACCACTGAGCCACCCAGGTGTCCCAAGCCTCCAACTCTTGATCTCAGCTCAGGTCTTGATCTCAAGGTCATGAGTTCAAGCTCCATGTTGAGCTCCATGCTGGGCAGGGAGCCTACTTTAAAAAAAAAGAAAAACTAACAAGGAAAAAAATAGAATCTTAAAAAAGGAAAAGAAAAAAGCAAATTTATGCTTACTCCAAAACACTAAAAAATAAAACACCTCCTTCCCCAATGTGACACCAGAGACCTTTCTTACCCAATGTCCTACCCAAAGCCCATGTCCTCAGCTAAATAGGGTCCCACAGCCATTTTTCTCCTGGTCACCAGGCATCAGCCTCAGATGGGATTGTAATTCATCATCCCACATGGAAGTCAGCATTTCATCTCCACTTGTTCCATATTAAGCAACTGGGCAAAGAGCACCTGACTGTCTGAGTTCCATGTCAATTATTTATGAGACTCATTTCTTACAGCTCTGGAATATTCTGCAAAGTGGACTTATCTTCACCCATCACCAGATACTACCAACTGCTAATAGCTCTTTTTCAGAAACTGCAAAGTGACTTTTTCAAAAAATTTTGCTGAATGTCAAAGTATAAATGCTCATGCTCCCTCCTCAGTCCTGCATCCCTAGTGACTAATGGCCACAAGCTGCATGCCTTTCGTGAGTTATTGAGTTTTATGAGTTTTGTTTTCGTTTTTATTTTTTTAAAAGATTTTATTTATTTATTCATGAGAGAGACACAGGCAGAGGGAGGGAGAAGCAGGCTCCATGCAGGGAGCCCAATGTGGGACTCGATCCTGGGACCCCAGGATCACCCCCTGGGTCAAAGGCAGGTGTTAAACCGCTGAGCTACTCAGGGATCCTCAAAACCTTTTGGAATTCATGCATTCATTCAGCATACTTTTACTAAGCACCTACTGTATACTGGGCCTGGAGCCAGAAGGCAGCTGTTCAAAACCCAGGCCAAGGTCTGCCTCCGGGACAAATCACATAGTCAGAAGACTAGAAATGGGGATTTTTTTTTTTTTTTTAAGATTTTATTTACCTGACAGACAGAAAGAGCCAGAGACCACAAGCCAGAGGAATGGCAAAGGGAGAAGCAGATGCCCTGCTGAGCAGGGAGCCCAACATGGGGCTCCATCCCAGGACCATCACCCAGACGCTCAACCAACGAAGCCACCCAGGCACCACCAGAAATGAATTTGTGGAACACAGGAAAAAGCCATGGCATGGGGTAGAGAGGCCTGATAGGGAGCCAGGAGCTCAGGGGGAGCCAGAGTTAGCCAAGGGAGGAGGCTGCGTTTGGTGCACCAGGAGGAGAGAGCAGCCAGTGCAAAGGCCAAGGCAGGGCCCTGTCAGGGGAGAATGAGCATAGGTTGTATGAGCACCACGCAGGGGTGAAGGGACCTTGGGGGAAGGACATTACCTCTGATTGATAAGTAAACTGAGGCTCAGAGCACAATGGCCCTGCCTGAGGTGCCTGAAAACACAGGGGCACCTCCTGTGTGCCCAGGGAGTCCTTAACCTTTAACCTCTCCCTCACCCTCCTGCTGGACAGACCGGATGAAGGTCAGAGGCCCAGTGGGTATCCTCAGGCACACTGAGGGTCTTCTGGGACTCTTAGTCCCACGGTAGGAGTGTCACACAGAGCACTGAAGGAGTGGGGACCATCCCAAGCCAAGGGAGTCAGACGGCAGAGTTGCAGGCTGAGGGCAGGAGAGTGGGGGTGCCTGGGCTGCAGGGCCCTATGGGGATGGGGGTGGGAGGGAGGCAGAATATTCCAGGCCCATGACTACCCTGCATTACAAATGGTCTTGAATGTGGCTCTGCCCCCTGGATTGGTGGAGGGGCAATGGCCAGATGGCATCAGGGTCTCCCTGGGGAGCAAAGGTGGGACCAGTCCCTTGTGACACTTGGCTGGGGACACTGCCCCTGCCCCAGCCAGCAGATGTGTTCAGACCCTCTCTGGCTCCTGTTGCCTTTGAAATCCAGTACAAACCCCTCCCCGTGCCCTTGAGGATCCTGGTAGCAGCACCCTCTGCCCTCCCCACCTCTTCTACATTTTCCCTCCCTGTTCTAGCCACATCAGCCTCTGTGCTGCTCCTCTGTCCTGCTGGGAGGTTCCTGCCTCAGGGCCTTTGTACCTGCATTCCCTCCTCTAAGGACTTTCCTGTCCTCCAGCTCTCCTCCTGGCTGGCTCCTCCTCCGGCCCAGGTGTCACTTTTCCTTTAGGAGCCACCCAGCCACCTGCAGTGGGCAGGGTTCCCTGTTGTTCCCATAGTGGTGTAGGCTGGGAGCCTCAGGTAGTCCCATTGTACTGCAGCTGTGTCTCCTGTGCCCAGCACAGGATCTAGTGCTCAGCAGGGCCTCAGTCCACCTTGGCTGAGACGAAAACCCAGACCCCATGCCAGTGGTGGGGTCCACTCCTGATCACCCCTTTCCCCCAGGAGGAGAAGGAGAAGCGGCGCCTGGAGCAGTTGGAGCGCAAGAAGGAGACACAGCGCCTGCTGGAGGAGGAGGACTCCAAGCTCAAGGGTGGCAAGGCCCCCCGCGTGGCTGCACCCAGCAAGGTCACCCGGGCCCAGATTGAGGAGACACTCCGCCGAGACCACCAGCACAAAGAGGCCCCAGAACCAGGTGGGGCTGCGGCCCACTCTGGAGCTGCCGTTTTATCCAGTAAAGGACAAGCTGTGGGACTGACCCTGGCTGAGTCTAGAGCCCCTTCTCAGCCCCAGAGAAGCTGCCTGGGCTGCATGGTGAACCTTGGGTGGGCATTGGCCTGGCAGGCCTGGCTTTGGGCACAGAGAGCATGGGCACACACACGTGAGGATTTACTTGCTCTGCATCCAACCTCAGCTTGTGCCCATGGGGTCCCCAGGGCATTAATGGGGTGCTAAGGCTAAGGAGACAGCAGCCATGAGTGGGGTGCCTCCTATGTGCCCAGTTGCAGGGAAGTCAAGAGAGCAGTGTGGCCTGGGCAGAGGGCTCCCCCATCATTCTTTGCCTGCCTTTCTCCTGTTCTTTCCCTCTCTTCCCGCACTGGGTCTCTCTCGTCTTTCTGGAACTGTGCATCCCTGCCTCTCTGTCTCTGTGTATGTCTCTGTCACCTGACTGCCTCCCGCCCCAGCCGAGAAAGCCAAGAGCCACTTGGAGGTGCCGCTGGAGGAGAATGTGAACCGCCGAGTGCTGGAGGAGGGCAGCGTGGAGGCCCGCACCATTGAGGATGCCATCGCGGTGCTCAGGTAACGGGCGGGGCTTGAGCAAGGGGGCGGGGCTGCGTGTCTGGCGGCTGGTACCTGACCCACGCAGGGGCGGGGTCACAGCTTAGACCCGCTCTTTAACGCCGCTGTACCCCTCCCAGTGTGGCAGAAGAGGCTGCAGACCGGCACCCAGAGCGCCGCATGCGGGCGGCCTTCACCGCCTTTGAGGAGGCACAGCTGCCACGGCTCAAGCAAGAAAACCCCAACATGCGGCTGTCGCAGCTGAAGCAGTTGCTCAAGAAGGAGTGGCTGCGGTCGCCAGACAACCCCATGAACCAGCGGGCCGTGCCCTTCAATGCCCCCAAGTGAGCCCAGAACTGGGGGAGCCGCCCCACAGGCGGTCAGAGTCTTGACCTTACACGCCCTCCCGCTGGGTCAGCTACATGGGTTACAGTAAGAGGTCCAGGGCTGAGGCAGGTGTCCTGGGGGCTACGTGGCATCATTGGCCATTCCTCCCGCTGGAGAGTCCCTGCTTCGAGTGACACCCACTACCCCCTTCCTGGGCCTGTGGAGCCCGTGGGCTGATGCCCAATAAAGGCAGTTGGTGAGGCAGGGTGTGCTCTTGAAGTCTCTGTGGGCAGCAGGTGGGGTGGTAGGGAGGTGGGTGGCAGGTGGGTGGTGGAATGAGGGGAATGTAGGGGTCACAGCCAGAAAAGATCAGAGCCCCCAACTACCCTCGTGTTGCAGCAAAGCCAACTGAGACCTGTGTCTGGCTCTTAGGCATCCCCATCTGGCTGGGCCATTTAGGGACTTGTACCACCACCCCTGGAAACCTTGCTGGGCTGCTGCAAGGGGACTGCTTAGAGAGGTTGAGGCACCGGCTCTGGGTCATGGAGCACTTCAGGGCAAGCTGGAGGCGATGTAGTTAGCATCCTGAGATTCTGCTTCAGAGTCAGCAGCCAGGTCACATACTGTGCTTGGGGGTCAGGAAATGCTGGCTGTTCTGGTGTTATTCCAACATGGGAGGCATCTGGGTCAAGTCCTGGGCAGGCTTCCCAGTGGAGGATTTCTTTGGAGCGGGCCTGAGTAGGAGATGAATCAGATTCCATTGCATAGGCAGGCAAGGGCCTGGAGGCTGGAGCACTCCAGTGGCTCTGGGTAGGAATAAGTGTCCCATCAGAGGCCACATGTTTGGGAAGGGCTGGGTGAGATCTGTGCCTAGTTCTCGCTTCCTAGAGCTTGGTTGGTCATAAGAGAGTTGGCAGAAAGGGAGGGCTGCAGCCAGATGGGCCCACATGTGTTCAGCAGGTTCCAAACATTTACCAGGTCACTGCTGTGGCTCCTACTAACATCCTGGCAGCCACAAGCCTGCTCTTGTGACCTTTGAGACCCATTTCCCCCCAACTGTGTGGTGCCAGGGCTGGACCAGAGGCGGCCATGACGGTTTCTTGGAGGGAGGGACTTGAAGGATGCATAGGGGCAAAGACAGGGGCAGAAAAGGCTGAAGGAGCCACCTGTGCAAAGGCCAGGAGGTCACAACTCTCCCGTTCAAGGGAGGGGCACCATTAACAATTGGGTACAACTAAAATGCAGAATGGAAGGTGCCTGAAACGATTGTAGCTGGCATAAAACTAACCAACATATATGGAGCACTGGCTTAGTGTGGAGATCCTGGTGCTAACTCTAAGACAATGGCCAGAAGGCATGTGAGGAAACCAGGAAGTACCCCAGAAAACCCTGTGGGGGTTAGGAAGTGAGGCAGAAGGCCACCAAGAAACCTGGAGTGGATAGGGAGAGGGAAGATGGCCACTGAATGGCACCTAGACCAGCTGTGAGAACCATCCCTTGGATGCGGGGCCCTGGCCTAGCATATGGTAATATTTCACTGAACCCTAGGGACAGCCCCATGAGCCATTTATCCCCTTTACAGATGAGAAAACTAAGTCACCTGCCTGTGTCACATGCCGGAGAAAGTACCTGTGGCTGCAGGGGAGCCAGCAGGGGCAGCAGTGGGATCTGGAATCAGGGTTGAAGGTGTCAGCTAAATAGTGGGTGGAGGAATCCTGATGTCTCCCCACAAATAGAGTCTCCTGGGGTCTTAGGCCAGGGCCTTCATGGGTCTAAGCCTCAGTTTCCTCTTAAATAAAATGGGACTAAAACAGTGTCAAACCCCAGGCTATCTCGAGAATCAACGAGATGGTGCCTGGGAAAGGCATATTCTGAAGAAAGGCTTGGCAAAGGAGCCTCCTGCATGACCACGTTGAGGCCTTTGTGGCCAGGAATTAGGGAGGACTGGCGACCAATGCTGATTAACCAGAAGGAAGGTGCCAGCGGGGCGTGCAGGGCCCCAGACGCCTGGCTGAGGAACGGGGATTCACCGCAGGGCGATGGGAGCCACGGCGGGTGTGTGAGCAAGGTAGGAAAGGCATCGGAGCGGCGTGTGGCAAGCTCTTCTGGAGAGGGACGCTGGGGGACCAGCAAGGAGATAAAACTCAGGACGGGAGCTGAGAGGACCGCCTTCGGTCCTCTGACAAAAGGACTGGACTTCGGCAACAGCCTTTGTTCCCTTTCACGGAAAAGCCCCTTCTCTCTCCGGCCCCGCCCCCGCGGAATCCCAGCCCCGCGCTTGCGCGCGGGCAGCAGGGAATCCCCGGCTCCGCTGCAGTGCGCGGGAGGGGGCGTGAGACGGGAGTTCCGTGCTCTCCCAGCCCGCCCCGCGCGCGTTGCCGGGACGACCGGGCGGGGCCGTGGGGACGCCGGGCTCACACTGCGCCTGCGCGGGGGTGCTCGCTTCACGCGCCAGGGCTTTCCCGTCGAGCGCCAGGCGGGGAGGGAAAGCCTCGCCTGGCGCGCATGCGTCGATCCCTTCCCGACCCCCGCCCAGTGGGCAAGGGAATCCTCACACGCCGCAGTGCGCACTGGGGGCGGGGTGGGGAAACCGGCTCAAACCAGAGTGGGGTTTGCTGAGGAGGTGGCGTGGGAGGGAGGGAGAGCGGGGTCTTCCGGAGGTTCCCGCTCCGGCCCTCGCCGTCGCCTTGGCAACGGGGCGCGCGGGCCGCAGCGAGGGGGGCGGCGGCCTCAGGGAAGCCGGGCGGCTCTGCGCCTGCGTGGAACTCGGCGCGGGTGGCCGGGGTTCCCCCTCGTGCGCCCGGAGTACCCGCGGTGGGCGGGGGAGACGGTTTCGCGAGGAGAGGAGAGGGTGGGCATCTGGGGAGGAGGTTATCTCGGAGAGAGGGGCTGTGGAGGAGGGAGAGGACGGTGGAGGGACGAGGAGGAGGGGTGGGCGCCGGAGAAGGGGCGGGGGAAACGCGAAGGGCTGGGGGAGATGGGGAGTGGGGTGCAAGAGGAGGAGTCGGGGGATGGGGTAATGAGGGAGTGTGTGGAAGGAGGGGGACAACAAAGGAAGAGGGAGGAGGGGGGAAACGAGCAGTTAAGGGACGTGGACAACGAGTGGGGCACAAAGAAAAGCCTAGGAAGGGAGCACGTGGGGAACGGGGTGGGGGATGGGAGGGGAGCGGACTGACACCTATAGAGCCCCTCCTGCTCTGCCTCCCAGCGAACCCCAGGTTTGCTTGGCCAGAAGATCTGGGCCTAGGGTTTCCAGATTTAGAAAACTACAGGTCGCCCCGTTAAACTTGACTTTCAGATAAACAACGAATAATTTTTATTTTTATAAGTGTGTCCTATTCCCTACCCTGTATTTTATCTGGCAGCCCTAATCTTGATTGAGCACCCCCCTGACTGCCCAACCTCCACCCCCCCCCCCCCACCCCCCGCATCCTTTGAGGCTTTCTGAAACCTCTCAGATGATTCCTTTGTCTCTTCCCTCCAATGTTCCCCATATCCCTGCATGCTGGGTCCCCCCACTTCCTATGCCATCTCCCACCCTCTGGCCTTCAACACCAGCCTGAGGTTGAGTCCTGGCCTGGCAGTGAAATACACAAAGAAAAGGCACTCCCCCATCTTCAGGGGCTTTCCCTCTGCCTCAGCCCACACAAGGCCCCCCCAAACCCTTGGCTTTGGGCCTGGCCCTGCTGAGGCCACACGTTCCTGCTCATCCCAGCTGTCACCTTTTCCCAGAACCCCCAGGGCTCTGTACTCTCAGGAACCCCTGAATCCCCACCCCTCCGAACTCACCCTTAATCCCTGGGCATATAAATTTATAGTAGGTGCTCAAACATTTCAGGGTAAATTTATGGAGGCAAGTATTGGGGGGCTGGTGTTTTATTTCTCAACACAGGCAGCTGTGTTTTCTGTCCCATGGGGGCATATACCCTCTCAGCTTTTGTACCCTCCAACAAAGCCTTTTATCCTCCCCTTAGGTTTCAAAAAGTAGAAGATAAGAAAACATGATGGAAAAGCTAATAACAAAGGAAAGGTCACACCCCTCCCCAGGGCCCATGCCCAGGGCCGCCCCAGTGCCTCCCCCTCCCTGCAGTTCTCATCTTTGCTCTTCATACTTATTTGCCATCTGAACAGACACACCTCCGTACTGGCTTCTGCCCGACAGGCCCGGAACTCGGTACCTGTGGGCCATTTTTCCTAGAGGCGTGTTATTCTGGAAAGGAGCTAAGCCGTCCCCTGGTGGGGAACATTTGGGCGCCTGTGTTTTTGGTTTCACTGTGGAAGATGACGCCCCTGCAGAAGCAAGTGCTAGATCTTTTGTGCCATGTCCTAGGGGTGCTTTCCAGGGTGGCTTGCTGAGCACTGGTGCCATCTGTTCATTTGGAGCTGGGTAGCTTCTGGGGTGGTGCTGGGTAAGAGTTGGCCCCTCCTCTCATCAGCCAGACCTAAATTGCTGGGGGGGGGTGGGTGGGGGCATTCCCTGGGGGAGGCAGAAGGTTAATGAGGCAGAAGGAGCACACCAGGAATTGAAGACCATAAACTAGAGGGATGTGCCCAGAGCCTGAGGTAACTTCAGACCAGGCTCTGAAAGACAATAGGGGGTGAGGGAAAGGCGATGCTGGCAGAAGGAACAGCGGATGCAAAGGCCCTGAGGCTGGACAAATTAAGACCGAGGCTGAGTGTGGCCACAGGGTGGTGGGTGATCTAGGGAAGTAGCCCTAGTGCTGCTGGGACAAAAGGGAGCGGGAGCCAGATCACTCAGGACTTGCAGGAGGGGGAGAATCAAGTCCTTCCTTAGGTTCAAGGAGGAGGTGCTAGTTATGACAGAGACATGATCAGTCACGTAGCTGAGGACAGATTTCTGTAGCTGCGTCATGGAGAAGGGACTGGAGAGACAGTGGACAAGACCAGCCGCAGGACTGGGTGGGGCGTTCTGGGGGCTCCACAGGGCAGTTGTCTGGGTTCAAGGGCCGGGAACTCCCCTCCCTCCATGAAGCCACCCTGTAACTGCTGGCTTTTGACTCTCCCTCCCTGTGTCCCACCAAGGTCCCGACCTCAGACTCTCTCCATGGGTGGAGAGTCATTCCCACAGAGGTACTGGGTGAGACCCCTCTTCAGTTGAGTACCCGCGGTTCCCCCAGACCTCCCTCTCTTAGCCTCCACAATGCTACCCTAGAGGTCCCCTGCCCCTTTGTTCTCTTTCCCTCCACACACGGTCACGGTCACGCCGGCGGCTCCTTCTGAGCATCTCACACACAATGGAAAGTGGGGGGGGGATGCGCTCCCAATCGTCCCTCCCCCGTCCCCCCCCCACCACCGCGGTCCGCATCCTCCAGCCCCGCCCGCGCCGCGGAATCCCAGCCTCGGGGACCCCACCCAGGGAGTGCATTACCTTTCAGGAGACGCTCCGGGCGGCCAGGGGGTGTGGGGGGGGAAGAGTTGGAGAGGGAGGGCTATTTTTAGAATGAATGGAAGAAAAGAGGGGGAAAAAAACAACAAAAAAAAAAGGGGATGGAGGCTGGAGGAAGCCTCCTGGCTCCCAGAGGAAACCCCCTCATCCCAGGCCAAGGCAGAAGGTGGGTGGGGGTTCAGACACTGGGCGGGTGGGGCTGCGGGGGGGCAAGGGGCAGTGAGGGAGAACACGGAGGCCTGGGAGGGCCCCACTCCTCCTGGGGGGGAGCTGGAGGAGAACAGCAAAACGTAGCCGGCAGCCCCAAAGACCTCTGAGCTGGAGGGACCCCAGAAGTGGCTGCTGTCCACTCGTAAGAAAGAAAGAGGCTCCGAGAGGGGCCTGGGCAGGGCCAAGGTCGCGGGAGGGGCTGAGCCTTGCGCAGCGCCCCTTCCGCCCTCCCCCCCCCCCCCCAGTGACCCAAACCCCGGGAGCCGCATTCTTGTAATCTGGCGGAGTGACCTTCACAATCTCGCTGCCCAGGCCCCTGCTGTTCACGTTCTGCGGGGTCCCCCGAATCGTGCGGGGAGAGGGGAGACGTCACAGCCCAACAATGACATTAGAGAAGTTTTCTGTGGTTGGTTTTGTGGCCACCCGGGTACCCCTCCCTCACTGGGACCTTCTAGCCCCAGCAACGTCACCAACTGCCTGAAGCCTCCGGGTTCCCCCCTGTACCTCCCAGGCCCCACGACCCGCTCAAGGTTGAGGGGTAACTGCCTTCCTTTCTCTCCCTGGCTCCGTTCCTTCCCCGGACGCGGAGAGAGACCCCCAGAGAGAGGCGGGCAGCCGCATTTCTAGGCTGCTGGGGCGCTGGGCCCTGGCCAGGGGCTCCCCATCTCTGGGTCTCAGTTTCCCCGTCTGTAACATGAACGTCGCGGGCCCGCGGCGGCCGAGGGTCCTCCCAGCTCTTGGAGCGTTCTTTGGGATTGGCTGTTCCACCCCTGCGGGGAGGGGGATTCCCTCCCCACCCTTTCTGGAGAAGCCTTGCGGGAGAGGGGGTCGCCCGGTGGCCGCCGCAGTCCGCCCGCCTCGCTCCACCGGGTAGGCGCCCCTCCCGGGCGGCGGGGCGGGGCCCAGGTCGGCGGGGAGGGGGTCAGCTCTGCGGCGGCGCGCGCACACCCTCCCGGCTCACACGCCCTTGCCCGGCCGTGCACTTGTCTTCGCGCTCGGGCCGGGCGCTGGGGCTCCGGCGGCGGCGGCCGTCCCCGGCCGGTGAGTAGGCAGCAGTGGGCCATCGGGGGGCGGGGGGGCGGTTTCAGGGCGGAGGTCCCAGCGGCTCCCCCCTTCTCCGTGGTGGGCGTTTCGGTCAGGGTTTGCCCCGACTTCGGGAATTCAAAGGGAGAGATGCGGGAGGGAGGGAAACCCCTTCCATCCCCCAACCTCCTCCCCCCTACCCCCTCCTCCGCCCAACTCCTAGCCCCGAGTCACTCCCGACGCCCCCTGCAGACCCCTGTGAGGAGGGGGTGACCGTTCTCGGAATTTGGAATGCGGAGACGTCCTCCCACAGAGGTGAAGGTGGAGACAAGGGGACCCTCCGGGGCTCGCAGGGGGGTGAGGCGGGGGAGTGAGGACCGGATCCAATGCTTCCTTCCCCTTCCCGGCCCCTCAGTGCTTCCCACTTCACGGCGTGGTGGGGATTCCCCCGGCTGGCCCACTGCAGAGTGGAAGGGAACCCCCCCTCCCCACCTGCCAGCCTACTGTGCGTGGGAGCTCCTGCTCTGTTCTCTTCCCTAAGCTCCACCCCCCCCTGCCCCCACCCCCATTGACTGGGAAAGGGGCTGAGGCCAGGGAGGGTGAGCACTTACCCAAGGTCACCCAGCTGGGCAGAGAGGCAGAGAGCTGTGTTTGTGGTGGACTCACTAACCCCCAGAACTCAGCTGGTGGTGTCAGCTCTAGGGTCCTGGGCTCCCTGCGTAGAACCGTCAGGGTGGGGCTGAGGGCCCTGTCTGGAACTGAATAGGGAGGGGTGGTCCCTACCCACTCCAGGTCTCTCCACTCTGCTGGAGGCCCGACTGAACAGACCCACTAGCCCCTCACCTGGCTCCCTCCAGGTTCCCAGGTCTCTTGTCCCTGCTAGACCCTCTCCCCCCAGCCTCCTCTGGCTGCCCTAGACCTCAAAGGAAGTCTCGCTGATGAGGGGGAGATGGGGAGGGAGGGCAAGGGGTACTTCCAGAACTGGTAGAGTAACCTCCACTCTAACACACTGACCCACTGGGTGACCTTGGACATCTCCCTGTTCTCCCAGGGCTGGAGTTGGAGTGAAACAGGCAGCCCCTGAGCTGCCCAGGGGGCCCCTGGTCCCACTCCAGACCCTCAGCAAGAGGAAGGGCAACTGGGACTGCCACTTCAGACTGTGTGTCCCCTTCAGTCCCATTCTAGGGTCGTGCTCCCTCACCCCTCTCTACCATGGGGCTGCTCTGTGTCCTCTTTGGCCCCCTCCTCCAAAGTGAGGCCTGAGTACTGAAGGTCTTTGGCAACAACCCAGTGCAAAGTGAATTTTTGAGGGAGTTACAGACCCCAGGGGAGCTACAGACCAAGGAGGACTTGAGGGTGGCCAAGAATGTAGCTTGTCAAGTCAGGGAGCCAGGGATCCCAACCTCCTTCATCCTTGCACCAGCCTGTCCCAGCCTCACCCATTTAGATCTTCCTGTGGTGAATGAATTGTGGGTAGGGGGAACCGGGAGGGCAGGACAGGGAACAGCATGAGGAAAGGCAGATAGAGCCTTTAGTGTCCAGTGTCCAATGGAAGGAAGGGGGGTTTTGAGGGAGGGTGCCTGATAAGGGGTAGGAGTATGAGCAGGGGCTCATCAAGGTGCCTGAGCAGGGAAACATGGCCCCACTGGACAGACAACACCCACCACTGATCTTAAGTTTCCTTAAAACTTACAAGGCAATTCAGCTAGTCAGACGACAGATCTACTCTAAAGACTATTGTAGTCTCGGAGCTATCTGCACCCCACCCTCCTGGGGTCATGCCTCTACCCCATACCCCATGTCTGGTCCTTACAGGTCAAAGAGAGAAGAAAGGCAGCTCAGCCCCCTGCCAGCCAAGTGGTAATCCAGCAGGACTGAAAGGGACAGGCCCTTTGGTGGTGGCTCATCAGGGAGACCCCTGCACACCAGGGTGAGTGAATCCAGACTCAGGTATTGTTTGGGAGTAGAGGTGGCCCAGGAGCTGGATAGAAAAACTGGCAATTTTAAAAAAAGTGCCTACCTTTGACATCATACTAACAAAATAAAACAACAAAACAGCTATGCCTCCTAGAGCCCCCAGAGAGTGACTGTCTGTTTTCTCCAGTCACTGGTGATGGGGAACCTGCTCAGACAGGCTGGGTGACCTGCTTTCTGTCACATAGCCAGGAGGGGGGCATTGAGCCAGGTTGGAGGGTCCCGCACCCCCATAGCCTCTACCACCCAGATTCTGTGGTCTTACTCCCCGAGACAGCTGTTTGGGAGCAGCTTCTTAGCTCCTTCTTTCCCCTGCAAACATTGGCTGGTCATGGTCAACAGTGAGCTCCCAGGGGGCAGGTGTGTGTGTGGGGAGAATGGAGGCAACAGTTCTAGATACGTGTGGTCATTTAATCAGTCAAGGAACACTGAGCAGGTATTGTGTGCCCTGGACTGGGCGCTACGGACATAGCACGGACTGAGGCAGGACCAGATCAGCCCTTGTGAGATGTACTAGGAGGAAAATAAAAGATAGTGATGTGATAGATAGAGAATGACGGAGGCAGAGGGACCTCTCCAGGGAGGTGACCATGAGCTGACACCTGAAAGAGGAGGAGCCAACCAGGTGGGAACTGGTAGAACAGCATACCAGGCCACGGGAACAGCACGTGCAAGGGTCCTGAGGCAGAGATGAGTTTGCCATGTGTGAGGAACAGTGAGGAGGCTGCTATGACTGGAACAGAATGAGTGACGGGGAGAGAGGACGGAAGATGAAGACAGAGGGGTCTGCAGGCAGGGACTGAGGTGAAGGAACGGACTGCAGAACAGTGGGGAGCCAAGTAGGGTGTGTGAGCAGAGGAGAGACATGGTGGTCTGCTTTAGGATTCTCAAAAGCCTCTGTGACTACTGGGGAGCAGGGACTATTTGGGCAGGAGTGGAAGTGGCAGAAGGCCAGAGGGGAACCCAGGAGACAGCTGGGTACAATCAGGGATGGAGAGAGATGGACAGATTCTAGGACTGAGCCGGGCATGGAGGATGGCCTGTGTGTGGCCAGGTTTCTGCCCAATGCTGAGGAACCATAGGGAGGGACAGAGGGAGGGGTTGGTCATGCCCTGGGAAATCTGGGAAACCATCCTGGAAGAGGTGTTCTTGCTCTTTGAGCTACGTCTAGAAGGGCAAGTAGGCGTTTGCTTGGTGTCCACCTGGAGTCGTGCTGACGGTCTAATTGTACGGATGCTGTGAGGGCCACCGGGAGCCACAGAGCACTCGGAATTAGAAGCAACATGATGAGATTTTAGCAAGTAAAGATCTCTCTGTGGGGGCCTGGCAGAGACTGGACTGGAGCCCGAGAAGCCAGGAAGGCACTTGAAATGGTTCAGGTGCTGATCAGGCCAAGACTAGGAGCATCCAGTGAGCGCTTGTTGTGTACCTAGCACATTTGAGGGGGGTTAGCTGCCTAGCTCCCCTCACTGCCCTCAGAGGGCCCCACTGCCCTGCTGAGGTAACCGAGGTTCAGTGAGGGAGGGGCCCTTGCCTGTGACCACTGCCTGACTTTCTAGGGGTGCAGGAACAAAGGCCCACAGCCTTTATTTTTTTTTTTATTTATTTTTTTTGGCCCACAGCCTTTAAACAATGGAAATGTCTTCTCTAGCAGTTCTGAAGGCCAGAGCCTGAAGTTCACGTGTGGGTAGGCCCACATTCCCTCTGGAGGCTCTAGGGGAGGGTCATTCTTCTTGGCTCTTCCCCTTCTGGGGGGCTCCAGGTGTCCCGTAGCTTCTGGCTACATCACTCCAGGCTCTGCATCTGTCTTCACGTGGCCTTCAGCTGTGTGTCCGTGTCTGTGTGTGTCTTCACATGACCTTCTTATAAGGATCTGGCCATTGGGTTAAGGCTCACCCCAATCTAGCGTGACCACATCTTAATTTCACTGTATCTGCAAAGACCCTGTTTCCAAATAAGGTCACATTCTGAGGTCCTGGCTGGACTGGAGTTTGAGGGGGGAGACTCTTCAAACTAGCACAGCCACACAGCCACACAGCAGGCTGGCCACACAGCAGGACACTGCGGCCCAGTCATGTCTTTGCCCCCAGGGCCTTTGCTGAAGCAGGGACAAAGGGGCATCCCAGGGTGAATTCAGGGGCAAGGATGGACAAGCCTAGGGTCCCGTTGGATGTAGAGTGTGGCTAGAAAGGGAGAGTAAGTCTGGAGCCTTCCAGTCTGTGTGTGAGAAGGGAGGGGATGCTGGTGTCTGGAACGGGCCCGCTGAATGGACAAGACAGCCCCAGGGGAGGTCCCCTGGTGTGGGTGGAATTGGCTCCTGGGCCTCAGCTGCTAGTGGGGAATCTATGCTTATGATAGAGCTGCTTCCCTGCCTGCCTGTCACCCCTAGGCTCCTACCACCTCCTCTAGAGTAGGGACCGAGGGGCTGCCCCTGGTGACAACCACCACTCTGGATCCTCATTTCTCCTGTAGACAATATGCAGGGGCCAGTTGTATTTATTTATTGGCTTCAAGATCTCATCTTGCCTGCTGAAAACATGAGTTTGGGGGGATTCCGTGTGTCTTCTTCACCACGGTATGTCCACTTCAGGCACATGTCTTGTATTTAGGAGATGCTCAATAAAAACTTCTCTAAGTCCCTGAATCCCAGCGAGCCCAGGAACAAGCCTGCTGAGATGCCTGTCCCTTGGGCCTTCCTATTCCCCCTCCTGCCCCTACAATTCACAGAATCCTAGAGGGCTTAACCCTCCATGACTTCCATTTGGCTCTGTCCTCACACATGCATCCCTGCAGGTGGGACCCCTGCCAGGGCTTGACTTGGTCCTTCCTTCTGGCCACACTGGTCTCCCTTCTCTTCCCCACACATGCCCTCCTTGGTTCCCCCTCAGTGTCTTGATCCTTGCAGTGCCCTCCACCAGATGTCCCCTTCTGTAGCTCTTCCAGGTCTGGCTCCTTGGCTGCTTTTGAAAGTTCCCTCTCCTGGGAGCCCTGCTAGCACCATCCCAAAGTCTCCCCATCTGTTCCTATCCTCCTCAACTTCATTGGATCTCTTTCTAATACTTTTGTGTATCTAGAATTCTTACTGGTCCTTTTGTTTGGAGAGGGTTGTTGCCAGAGTTCTAGAAATTCAGCTCCAAGGACAGGTTTCTATCTCAGACTCTATGTTCCCAGCACCAGACACAGAAAAGGGGCTCAGTGGCTATATGAATGGATGAATGAGTGAGTGAGTAAGTGAGTGAAGATCTTCCCCCTACCCTGCCATTTCCACACTCATGGGAGATTCAGGGTACAACCTCCTCCTGGGCAGCCATCTGTTAGGCCCTGGGTGGGTCTGAGATTTCTGTCGGTCCCTCAGCCCCTGTGAAGCTCTCCCAGGTCTCCTGCACCTGGACCCTTGGCCACTACTCTAGACTTGTGGCCCAGCCCTCAGGTCCCTAGAAGAGGGGCCTCCTGTTTAGCCACTACCCCATCTCCTGCCTGCTCTATAGACCATTTCCTGTGAGTCCTGAGGGCATCCCAACTGACAAGTTCCTTTGTAGGCTCCTTGGGTCTTTCAGCCAACCATGGGCTGATAAGAGGCTCTGTCTGGAATGAAATCTCACCCTGACCCAATCCACCTCAGCCAGCCTTGTCTCCAAGGGGTGAGATTCAAGCTGGCAGGAGGGCAGACTTGAGTGGATGGTGAGCATTCATCAGGTCAACCATCCTAAGTTTAGCCCCTTGAAGGGGGTCCCCAATCCCTCAGGGCTGATGAGCCCAAAGGGGAAAGAGAGATCTTTCCAGAGAGAGAAGATGGGTACAGAACCTGCAGGGCCTGTTCAGGGTGGGAGGCCTGGAGAAGCCTCCAGGGTCTGTGGCCGCTGCTTTTGTGAATATCTGGACATTTACATGTTGGACTTGAACTCAAAAAGCATCAGATACTGCGAGGACTCCGCAGAAGCCTGCACAGGCCGGAGTCAGCTTGTGAGCACAGTGTGAGTGCTTCTCATGGGGCAGGGATCTGCATAGGGGCAGGCTCTGGTTGGCAAGGGCTGGGGCACTGAATGCAGTGCAAGGATATGTGCCGGGTCCCGAGGGGATGTGGGTGGTTCCATCACCACCCTGCTTTATAGAAAGAGCCCCCAGCAGCTCTTTCTACCCTGGGGTGGGGGGCTGGTGAGTGGGTGGGTGGATGGAAATAAAGAAGGCATAGCTGCTCTTAGAGTATGGCTGAGAATGCATCCATTTAGGGTTCCCGCTCATGGCACCCATGCGGACCCCTGTGTGGCAGGGCATGAATGGTCCCCAGGCCTCCACTGCCACCACAGCCAGGACTTCAGGGTGTCCCCAACAGGCTGCGATGAGAAAGAGAAGTCTTATCTGCTGACCCCAGGCTATCACCTGGCCCTGCTCAGCCTCTTCACTGGCCCATGAGATCAGCCCCTGCCCAGGCAGGCATCCGATCACGTATTCATTCAGTCTAGCTATTTTCCAGACACCACAGCGGAAACAGATCAGCTGCCAATAGGCAGTGACGAGCAATCAGATGCTCCTGACCCCATCCCAAGCTCAGAGCTGGGAAGAAAACAGTGGGGGCCTGGGAGAGAGATGAGGGGTCAGAGCTGGGCTTAGTCACCCCCAGCCAGGCAGGGACAGGGTGAGGCCTAGGTAGTTAGGCAGCCTGGGGGAGGAGGAGGAGGAGGAAAGACAGCCCCATGCCACCACCAACACCCCACCCCACCCCCACCCACCCCCGTCCCCATCCCCAAGGTCCCTTCCAGCCATTATTAAGTTGAATGAATGAGTGGCCCAAGGACACCCTCTGTGCCAGGAGAAAAGAACATGGTTTTGGATACCCCCAAAGCAGGCTTCTGCTGGCCTGGCCTTCCTAGTATTGGTGGTAGGGGTTAGAAATGGAGGTGGGGGCTCAGTCCCAAAGAGGCCCATGGCCTCTTGAACCCATGGCCCTAGCAGGCACCCCCTCAACTGCTAGGACCCCACGTCGGGGTCCTAGGCACGCACCACTTGGCAACATCCTGCAAGCAGGATGTCTGAGGAGGTCATTTCAGGAGGGAGATGTCCAGTCGCTTTTGCAAAGTTATCCCCTCCGCATATGCGTGTATTTGAAGGGTTGCGGGGATGGTTGGAGTTTGGAGCCCCGATTTTGGAAAGGGGGTGGCTAGGAGTTAGCGAGAGCTGTCGGGGGCGGGAGTTGTCGCTTCGCTAAGTAAGGTCCCCTCCACTGAGCCCCTCCGGAGAGCGAGTTTGAGGACCAGCTGAGCGCTGGGGGCTGAAGGGGGCTCCCGGGAATGTGGGATCTTTAAATGTAGGCGGGGCTTGCGGGGTCGCCGAGGGAGGTGCCAACCCGGACTCGACCAATCGGCGGCGCCGCCCGCGTCGCACCGCCCCCTCCTCTCCCGGCCCGGGCGGGCGCTCGCCCCCGGCCGGGCCCGTGGACAGGGCGGCGGGGGATGCACCCGCCGCCGCCCCCGGCCCGGCCGCCTCCTGGCCCCGCGCCCGCCGTCTGCTGCCCGCCCCGTCCGCGGCCCGGCCCCGGCCCCGGCCCCGGCCCCGGGCGCCACGCGAGGGTCTGCGGCCGCGCGGGACCCTCTCCCCTCCAGCCTCTTCTGCCCGCGGGAGCCGAGCCCTGCAGGTACGGGGTGGGATGGACGGGAGCGCCCAAGGAGGGGGGCACGTCCCGGAGGGGGACGCGGTTTGGGACAGGACAGAGGGTCTCCGTAGGGTCCGCAACCCAGAGGACACGGAGGGGGGGAATGTGTGTATGTGCACTGCCTGAGTGAGCGGAGATTCACGGACCCCCCATTCCGGAGGGGGAAGGTACTGGGTTCACTTTGGCGGGGGTAGAGCAGTGAGTCTCTAAACTCCATAGATACGATGGGGGGAGCTCTTGGGGTGAAGGCAGTGACCGGGGACTGACTTGGGAACCGGAGGGAGGAGACCCTCACCACTGGCCTTTAGACACCGCTGTCAGTCGCCCCTGCCGGGGCCAAGGAGCCGGGTCTCCCAGCTGTCCCTGGACAGACGCTGGGGCACTGCCTCGGCTGTCCTGGAGGGCAGGGCTGCAGATGTAAGTGCTGGAGGCTGGGGGCCAAATGGGAGATGGCGATGGAGACGGGTCAGAGTGGAGGGTCAGAGTGGAGGGCGCTGTTGGAGGCAGCCATGGGGAGGGCAGGGCAGGCTAATTGCACCCCGCTGACTGCTGGCAGGTTCTTGACTGGTGGTGGTTGGGGGGAGGGGGCGCCAAGGGAATTGGGCAGTCACAGCCTCATGTACCCACTTCCGGGCCACCCAGGGGTGGGAGGGCAAGTGGATCCTGTTGACCCTGCAGAGCTAGTGCTCGAAGAATGCTGATGGGGCTGTCTTGAGGTCTTTACCCACTCTCCACAGGGACACATGCCCCACAGCTTGCCGCACATTCTGGGAGGTTGTGCCATGTGCTGCTCTGGCCATGGTTCCTCAGAGTGGTTGGGTGGGCATTTCACCCCAAGGGGGCTCTGCCTTGGAGAATGACAGACTATCTTCTTCTGGTTCAGCTCCGAAGGACAGACTGTGGCATTGGGCAGCAGCACCACCACAGGCATACCCACAGCCACGTGCTAAGCATTTTCTCTGTGAGATCTCACATCCATCCTGGCCGCTGACCTGCTGCAGGGGGCACCAAGTTATTCCTTTACTGAAAGAGGCAGCTGAGGAGGGGCCAGTGACTTCCTCCTGGCTAGGACGCCCAGGGGTCCCTCTCAGGCGGCCACTGCACCAACTTGTCATTGGTGAAAGGGCTCACTTGAGGACCTCTGGGGTCTGGCCAGATTATATTTCTGTTGGGTGGGAAACTTTGGAGGAGCCAGCTGCCCTGTTCCCTGCCACCTGCCTACCCTTTCTCATTCCTCAAGAGCCCCCCAGGGGCCCCATGCCCCGTGTGGCTCACATTCCCACAGTTTCTCTTGGGATGGTGTGAAAAGGGGGCTCGGCTCATCCTCCCATCCCAGCCTTCAGTGAACAGAGGTCTCATGCCTCAGACACATTAGGCAGTTTTGGCGATTCTAGGGACCCTCAAAACCAGATGTAGCCCACAGAGTGTTTCTAACCTTTTAGAATTCATTGGTGAATCCAGAGCCTTCACCCAGAAAAATACACCCTTTCATAGACACCCAAACCTTGGCCAGAGTTTCAGAGGGGCTCCTGGTTCTTTGAGAATTTCCGAAGGTCCCAGGGACCAGCTTTAGGCCCACTTGCAATGGGGGAGGGGAAGGCAGACATGGAAAGGTTGGGGTCTCTAGTTGCCTGGGCCCTCTGGTCCCACCCAGACTTGCAAATGTGGGCTGCCCCCTTCTATGGAATCTCAGGGGGGCCATTCTGTCCTTCTGTGTCCTCTGAGGTCATGGGAAGGGTCAGACACCTACCATGCCTGTGTCCCGAGCTCTGTGGCCCCTCAAGGTCAGGGCCAGGCTGGCTCCCTTCCCAGATAGTGGCCAGATGGTGGCTTGTCAAGAGGGAACTTGGCAGATCCTGCCACCCACTGCCCCCCGGGTGGGACCAACTTAGTCCTTGCCCTTCCTGGCTTTGTGACCTTGGGCAAGGTGCTAAACTTCTCTGAGCCTTGCCTCCCATCTGTAAAATGGGAGCAGGAATGCCACTGGTTTCACTGAGTGGCAATGGAGATTCAATGTGATGGTTCTGATAAAGAGCCCAATAAGCACACAGTAAGCGCCAGATGCACATTAATGCTAGAGGCCCTGGGAAGCCTCCCCTCCTTCCCCCGCCTTTCTCCCTCCCAAAAGCCATCTGCACCCATCCCTGCAACCCCTTCCTGCCCAGGGCACCTTAGGACGAGGCTGCCAGGCAAGGAGGAGCATGGCGGACACACGGCTGAATTTGGCCTGTGCGTCGGCCGGCTGAGTCACATCCCCAAATTGCATCTTCATCAGTGCGTTTCGGAAGGTCGTTTACAGCACCCCCACCCCCTCCAGGCTGTGTCTTCCAAGCCACTCGCCTCTCTTGCCTGTGCCCCTGAGCCCTGGGTGAAGACCTTTTGCACTCTCAGGAGTGATGGGAGGAGTGGTGCCTGGGGTTGCCCCATCTCCTGGGTGAGAGCAGGGTCTGGGATTCCTGCATGTGTCCTGGTGACAAGCTCTCGGCCCTACCTGGCAGCTGCTGGACCCGCGAGTGGCAAGCAGGGGCCCCAGCCCAGGAGGAGAGTGGCACCTGAATGTTCATGAAGGTGGTGGCAGAGAGAGATCAGGGCCAAGGTCAGCCTTATAAACTGTGAAGTACTGGGCCTGCAGGAGACCAGTCCGTATGAAGCATCAGACCTGTGTGAGGCCAGGCCTTAGGAACTGAAGTGTCAGGCCACAGGTGGCCATGGGCTGGTTGATGTCATGGATGGGAATGGCGAGGGAGGGGACATGTTGTAAACTCATGAGGTCACTCTGCCATGGAAGGAACATCTCTTGTGCTCCTGCTGGGTGCTGGTACCAGCGCCTGGGGCTGGTAGGGAGCAAGACAGATACTGTCTGGGTGGGGTGCCAGACAAATGGCACAGGTAGGTGGTCCTGTGGTGCATGCGGTGGATGCCCTGGCCAAGGTGGCCTGTGTGCTGCTTGGTAGCATGGCTCATCCTGATGGGACAGTTTCCGGGTCTGTCACCCGCAGAGTGTGAGGAGGCACCCTGTCTGGGCACACAGCCCTCTCTCCTGGGCCTGGAACATGGGGCCCACAGTGCATGCCAGGGGACAACACTTGGCCCACTGCCTACCACTGCCCTGCTTGTTGGAAGAATCTCACAAGGCAGCCCAGTCTAGAATCTGCCCTATAAGGAGATGGCCCCTTCACAACATGTTGCCTCAGTTTCCCTATCTATGAAACCTGCCAAATTCTAGGACCCCCTTTTTGGGGGTACATTGAAGCTGATGGAAAAAATTTGTGAGGACAGAGCCTGGCATGTAGTAGATGTTCACTAAACAGCAGCTTGTGGGAGAGGGAGTTGGCGGGGGTGAGGTAGGGCAGGGGAGTATCTAGCAAGTTGCAACCCTGGCGAGACTCCAGGCAGCCTCATCATATATGTGTCACTATCATCAGGGTCTTTGCCCTTTCCAAGGGCAGAATCCAAGGATGTCGGGGCAATCAGTCTGCTCCCTGGCAGCCTGGTGGGGAGACCGAGGCTGACCTGAGGTCACAGGGCCAGGGTGAACACATCTCACAGGGCCCTACAGAATCCTCTCTGGGATCTTAGAGCTAACTACCGGGTTGCCACCTTGGTCGTGGAATCTCTTTGGAGATCTCAGACCTTCCACCCAGGCAGGAGGTAGCTGGGGGGCTCTGTAGCCACAGCCATGGTCCTCATGTCCCCACACTGATGTGTGTTCAGGCCTTTGGACAGCTCTAGGGGAAGAACTGGAGGCTCAGTAGGGTGAGATTAACTTGTCCAAGAGCCTAAATGTCAGAAGGACTCAAGCCTGGTTTGGAACCACCTCCTAACCACACTCTTATACAGCCTCTGGTCCTCCCAGGCAAACCTGCTGGCAGGTTCCGTCTCCAGACATTCAGAAGCATTTATGGAGTGTCAGCTATGTGCCAGGCATTGTTCTAGGTACTCTGAGACAGAAAATCAGTGGGCAAAGTTTCCGTAAGAGGGTTTTCCAGGCAGAGGGCATAGCAGGTGCAAAGGCCCATGGTAGGACCAGGCTTGTCAGGATCTGGTGATGAGGATGCTTATGTGGCTGGAAGGCAATGACTGGGGAGAGTGAGAAGGTTGAGGTAGGTAAGAGCCAGACCCCAGAGGACCTAATGGCCAGACTGAGGAATTTTGGTTTTTATGCAACAACCCTGGGGAACCTTGGGAGGCTTTTTGAGCAGGGGAGAAATGTAGGCTGACTTGGGTATTTCTGGGAGGCTGGTCCACGTGTTAGCCCTTCTGGGTTCAGGGCTTCCTGAACCTCAGAATGTTTTGGGGTGGTGGCAATGGTCCCTGGCCCTCTGGTCAATTGGCAAGGCCCCTCCATGACTGTGTCCCTTATGCCCCCCCAGGTCAGCGCAGGAGTCCAGTCACTGAGCCATGCTGGGCCCCGGGTGGCCTACAGTGAGCCCAACCCCGGCACCCACATAGTCATGAACAGCCACAGCCACAATGGCTGTGGGGGGCGGCCGCTGGGCAGTGGGCTAGGTGCCTTGGGCAGAGACCCTTCAGAGCCCGAGGCCAGCCACCCCCCCCAGCCCCCACCTGGCCCAGGCCTCCAGGTGGTGGTGGCCAAGAGCGAGCCAGCCCGGCCTTCACCTGGCAGTCCCCGGGGGCAGCCCCAGGACCAGGAAGAAGAAGAAGATGATGAAGAGGATGAGGCAGGCAGGAGGAGGGACTCAGGGAAGACCCCAAATGTGGGCCACCGCCTGGGCCATCGGCGGGCACTCTTTGAGAAGCGGAAGCGCCTCAGCGACTATGCCCTCATCTTCGGCATGTTCGGCATTGTTGTGATGGTGACCGAGACGGAGCTATCCTGGGGGGTCTACACCAAGGTAGGCACGGCCCTTCCCGTCGGCACTCCAGGGAGTCCCCTCTGGGCCCACCTGGCTCCCCACTGCCCCTTGGGCAGGGCCTCAGGGACCACATTGGCCCCGGGAGAAACAGGTGGAGGAAGCTGGGGCGGGGGGGACCTGGAGGTGGGGTCAGGTGGATACTGGGCCTCCCACTGTGTCCACCTCCTGGGAGAGTTAGGCTCCAGCCCATTCCTTCTGCCCTATACCAGGAGGGCACACACGCTGGCTTAAGGTGGGGAAAGGGGGCTGCCCCCCAGGCCAGGCCCAGGACAGAAGAGCCTCAGAGAAGGCCTGGGCCACAGAGCCTGGAAAGAGCTGCTGCTTCTGAGAGTCATCAGGCTGGGTTATGAGCCTGGCTGTGTGTCCCCTCGTGCTGCCCAAGCGTGTATGAGGACAGAGAGAGATTGGGGCATATCAGCCTGTAAACTATGAAACAGTGAAGGTGGATGAGGCTAGGCCTTATAAACTGTGAAGTCCTGTGCCTACGTGAGGCCAGGCCTTATAAACTCTAAAGTATAGGCCAGCCTTGCTGTCAACCCAGGCCTAAGGAGTAAGGTAGGAGCATAGCTTCCTTAGTGGAGAGCCCAGGTGGGGGGTCAGGAGGGCTGCCCACCCCTCAGCATTCTTGTCCTCCTGTCCCTCTGCTCTCTCTTTCTGCTCAGGAGTCCCTGTACTCATTTGCACTCAAATGCCTCATCAGCCTCTCTACAGTCATCCTGCTGGGCCTGGTCATCCTCTACCACGCCCGGGAGATCCAGGTCAGTGTCCAGCTGGCCAGGGCAGCTCCCCTCCCTGTGTCCCAGAGATCCCTCGACACCAGCCACCTGGGACCCTAGCCCCCTAAAATGTAAAAGGACCAGTAGTCTCTTTGTAGAAAAAAGAAAAAAGACCTCTGTGAAGACACGCCCTTTAGATCCCTCTAAATTTCTTTGGAATGCCTGTCTATGTTTTACTTTTCACTGATTATTTGGGAAAAAAAAAAAAAAGAACAGTAAGGGAGCCGGAGGTAAGCTGGGGTATGGCACACATAAGTCGCCTTCACAGCCCTGGGGCCTTCCGAGGGTTTACAACCTTGGAAACCAGTGTTTGTAACACCAGGCTTCTGTTCCTGTTCGATCAGACCCTGCACTTGAAGGATTTATTACCTGTCAGGGAGTTTGTTCTCCTATTTCAGGAGTTGATCGAAACCTCAGTGGGCCCCAGAGAGCCCAGCTCAGAGCACGTTGGGCACCTGTGCCCACAGTAGGCAGAGATCGCCTGGGGGTGCCAGAGGGTGTCAGAGCCGGCTTCTGAGTCTGGCCTCTGACCTCTGAGTTCAGGGAGCCCTGGTCTGATGGAAGACAGGTGTTAGGGATCCCTGGGTGGCGCAGCGGTTTGGCGCCTGCCTTTGGCCCAGGGCGCGATCCTGGAGACCCGGGATCGAATCCCACATCGGGCTCCCGGCGCATGGAGCCTGCTTCTCCCTCTGCCTGTGTCTCTGCCTCTCTCTCTCTCTCTCTGTAACTATCATAAATAAATAAAAATTAAAAAAAAAAAAAAAAAAGACAGGTGTTGGAAAATCTTGCCTGGGTTGCATCACCCACAGATATCCCTGGGGACACCCAGGGTCTGGCACGAAGGAGGGGCCCTGGATGTGCCTGGGGGCAGTGGAGGGGACTGTGATATGTGAGCTGGGAGGAAGCAGTTCCTCAAATAGTGAAACTTGGAGATACCATATGACCCAGAAATTCCACGACATCCAAGAGTGATGAAAACCTACATCCACAGGGAGCTTGTACACGTGTGTGCATAGCAGCCCTATCCACAATAACCAAACAGCAGAAATAACCCAAAGCAGGTGGTGCATGTCCTGTGTCCTACAATGAAATAGGATTCAACCCTTAAAAAACGAAGCCCTGGGGCGCCTGGCTGAGTCAGTTAAGCATCTGTCTGACTCTTGGCTTCAACTCAGGTCTTGATCTCAGGGTCATGAGATCGAGCCCTGAGTTGGGCTCTGTGCTCAGTGTGAAGTCAGCTTGAGATTATTCCCTCCTTCCTCCCCCGCTGCCCCCTGCCCTGCTCGAGAATAATCGTCTTGGGCTCTGGGGACATCTGGGTGGCTCAGCGGTTGAGCGGTTGAGCGGCTGTCTTTGGCTCAGGGCGTGATCCCACGGTCCAGGATTGAAGTCCCACACTGGGCAATCTATCCCACTTCTCCCTCTGCCTATGTCTCTATCTCTCTTTCTCTCTGTGTCTCTTATGAATAAATAAATAAAATCTTTTAAAAAAAGAATCTTGGGCTCTGTGCTCTAGCTTCCGAACCCCCTGGATTGGCAGTGTTACCCCCTTGGCTCTGGGTGGTGACCTTTTATGACTGCCTTCTTCAACTCAGTATGTTTTCAAAAGGTTCTTCCGAGTGGTAGGAAGTATCAGAGCTCATTCCTTTTTTTTTTTTTTTTTTTTTTTTAAAGATTTTATTGATATGTGGTGCCTGGGTAGCTCAATCAGTTAAGCGACTGCCATTGGCTCAGGTGGTCCTGAGATCGAACGCTACATCGAGCTCCCTGCTCCGTCCCCACTGAAGCCTGCTTCTTCCTCTCTCTCTTCTGCTCCCCCTGCTGTGCTCTCTCGCTCTCTCTGTGTCAGATAAATAAAATCGTTTTAAAAAAAAGATTTTATTTATTCATTTGAGAGAGAGAATTGGGGGGAGGGGCAGAGAGATAGAGAGTCTCCGGCAGACCTTGCATCCAGCGCAGAGCCTGAGGCAGGGCTCTATCTCACGACCCTGCCATCATGACCTGAACCAAAATTAAGAGTCAGATGCTTAACCACCTGAGCCATCAGGTGCCCCTGGGTGGCTAATAATATTCCATTGTGTGGAAAGACCTCATTTTGGTAACCCATTCATTCATAGATGAACAGTTGGGTGGCTTCCACTCTTGGCAATTGTTCGTGTACAGGGATTTGTTCCCATGCCTGTTTTCATTTCTCTTGCATATATGCCTCGGAGTGAGATTGCTGGGTCATTGGTCACTCTGTGTTTTTCTTTTTCCAGAATGCCTGTTCCACATTTAATTGGAATTGTGGCTAACCCCCCCAAACTAGGGAGTTTCGCATCTGAGGCCGTGTTTCTCATAAAAGCAAAGCCGGTGGGGCTGGGGTGGGGGTGGGGGTGGTTCTTGGGCTGGGGTCTCGTGGTGGGGGGCAGAGGCACGAGTACGAGACCCACCACCACTGCCTGTCCCCCACCCCCCGCAGCTGTTCATGGTGGACAACGGGGCGGATGACTGGCGCATCGCCATGACGTGCGAGCGCGTGTTCCTCATCTCTCTGGAGCTAGCCGTGTGCGCCATCCACCCGGTGCCCGGCCACTACCGCTTCACGTGGACGGCCCGCCTGGCCTTCACATACGCGCCGTCGGCAGCCGAGGCCGACGTGGACGTGCTGCTGTCCGTCCCCATGTTCCTGCGCCTCTACCTGTTGGGCCGCGTCATGCTGCTGCACAGCAAGATATTCACGGACGCTTCCAGCCGCAGCATCGGCGCGCTCAACAAGATCACCTTCAACACGCGCTTCGTCATGAAGACGCTCATGACCATCTGCCCCGGCACCGTGCTGCTCGTCTTCAGCATCTCCTCCTGGATCATCGCTGCCTGGACTGTGCGAGTCTGTGAGAGGTATGGTCCTGGCCCCAGTGACCACCTCGCCCACCCCTGGCTCCAGAGCCCCAGGGCTCCCCCGGCCATCAAACCCCCACACCCTATCCCTGGGATAACCCCCCACCCGCACCCACTTCCTGGCCTCAGCCCTCGAGCACAGTGCCCTCATCCCTGGGACTCCAGGGGGTACTCAACCCTTACCTCAATCCACACCCCTCTGGGGCCTTGGCTCTCTCCCCCTGGGTAGGGGGGGGTCTTGTGCTCCTCCACTGCGAGCTGCCAACCTCTGACCTCTGGCCCAGGGCAGTGGAGGCAGCAGGAACAAGATAGCTCCCAACTGCCTGTTTCCCCCCAGTTTAACCTGCTCTCCTTCTGCCCTCTGCCCGCCCCACCGGACTGTAGGGAAAACATGTGAGTCCTACCCTTGGCCAAGCTGTGTGTACAGAGCTGCTGCTGTCCCGCCCGCCAGGAATTTAAGATTAGCTGCCGCAAGGGGAGGGCATAGGGAGGTGAGGTGGGGTGGCTGCCACCAGCCCAGAGTCCCAGCAGGGCCGGGGCAGGCAAGTTTGGAGTCGGGCCGAGGACAGCAGGCGGCAGGCTGCTCTTGGGCCGCGTCCACTGGGCATCCTGGAGGTCCTTGTGTCCAAGGCCGGGGAGGGTTTTGTTTGGGCAGTGGACCTTGGGGGACTTGGACATCTCCTCCCAAGTGTTTAGTGGGTCTGGGATAAATAAAAACCGGCCAGGCCTTTAGTACCCCTCCCTGCATGGGGTTGGTTCTGAACAGCCCTGGAATGTGCAGACCACCAGCCCAGCTTACAGATGAGGAAACAGAGGCTCGGGAGCAAAGGGACACTCCCAAGGCCTGATTCCTGGTCAGCTCTCTGGACCTGCAGGGTGCTTCAGGAAAGGGAGGGTCTCCACTGGGCCTCTCAGAGCATGGGAGTACCTTGCCTCGGAAGGAGCCTCTTCTACCTCATGCCTCGCTGGGCAAGGCCCTGGAAGGGTGTGTGGCAGGTGGTACTGGGACTGGGCTTCCTGGGTGGGGGTGGGGGGTCCCTGGGCTGGACCGGCCTCCCAGGGGCCCCAGTCTTCATCCCTTTAAGCCCCCCTCCATGGTCCTTGCCTCAGCCTGATGTGGGGCTCATAGGGATGAGGGCCCAGCTCTTATTGTCATCGAGCCTACCGTCTCGGGACCTGACAGGGTTTCCTTGGACTCCTGATATACCACCATGCCAGTGTCCACAGCCCACCCCCCGACCCTGTCAGGGCAGGGTCAGGATTGTGTTCTGGGGAGTGAGAGGGGGTATTCCTCATCGGGAGTCCTTGAGGTGCAGTCTGGGTCATTGTAGGGGTCCCCAGGTTGGGGCAGGGAACGGGGCAGGACCGGGGGGGCAGCCAATCCTAAATTCTGAGCTCTCTGATGCTGCTTGAAGCCCCCTCGCCTGCCTCGCTCCGCCCCTGTGGCTCTGTCCCATCCCCACCCTGCCTCCCGCATGCCCCCCACTCCCTGGTCCTAGGTAGTCCCGGGGGTCCCGCAGCCATCACCACAGCTCCAGCCAGGCCCAGGGCTCCCCTCCCCACTGCTGAAGGGCCTCCCTCTCCTCTTGTCCCCTGGGCGTGGGGTGCTGGTCTACTGAGAGGGGGAGGTCAGGGAAACTTGGGGCTCAGGTGCCCCAGTGAAAGATGGGGTTCAGTCCCAGCTCCCCTGGAATGGCCATCTGGCCCCCAGGGCTGGGCAGAGACTCCCAAACATCAGACCTGCTGAGGTCTCCATCCCTCCCACCCACCTTTGGGCTTCTGTTGCCTTCCCCTCTCTAGGCCCTGACTCCAGTCCGGTCTGCCTGGAGCAGCTCCCCTGCTCCCCAGTTCCCCTGCCCTGCCACTGCCCACAGAAGAGGGCCCACCTTCTCTGTGCCACCTCAGTTGACCTCTAACCTTGAAACACCCCCCCACACACACACTCAGAGCCTGAGGCGTGGGAAGGAGTCCCCTGGAAAGGGCTCCCTGAGCTGGAGGGGCTTTGCAGGCTGGGGGCAGGGCTGGTGCAGAACCTGGCACTGACCCTGCAGACCCCCAGCCTGGGCTGACCCTAGGTTGACTTGTTTGTGACCCACGTGACCAGGTTCCCAGGGCTGGCTGTGACCAGGGACAAAATCAGGTCCTTTGAGGCCTGCCCCAGACCCAAAGGTTAGCCCTAGGCCTCCCCAGGCTCAGATTAGGGCAACTGGTGCCAACCCAAACATACTGACTTCCCTTTTTCTCCCTAGCCCTGCAGTCCTGCAGTCCTCCAGCGTCCTACGTCCCTAGTAGTCCTCTCCCCACTCCCACCCCCCATGGGGCCCTGCTGGCTGGGGGAGTTCTTCCTGGGGTCTGACCTGAATCCTCACCTCCACTCCCTGCCGCTTCTGGTACCCGTGGCCACCTGTGTCTGCATCTGTCTGTGTGTCTGTCTTTGGGAGAGGGCTCGTGGGCACACGTGTGGACACGTGGACCTACCCTCACTCGGACCGCTCTGCCCCATAGCCAGGGCCTGGGGACAGAGCACAATCTGGGCAGCAGCTTGGGGTCTGAGTGAAGGGAAAATGTTGGAAGGAATCCTGGGAGGGGAGTGTGGGTGCCCTCTGCCCTGTGGTACCCTCGGGAGGGTGCTAACCACCCCCTTCTCCCTGCCCCAGCAGTGGAGCCTTTATTACTTGGAACCCTCAGAGTGATCAACAATTTGCAGTGAGGGTCCCCCCACGCTGGTGGAACCAGGGCCCTGGTGTCCCGGTGCTGCTGGGCCCAGGGCTGTGACGAAGGCAGAGAGACCAGTGTGGACTGACTGGGCCTTCCCCGGCTCCCCTCAGGTACCACGACAAGCAGGAAGTGACCAGCAACTTTTTGGGGGCCATGTGGCTCATCTCCATCACCTTCCTCTCCATCGGCTATGGTGACATGGTGCCCCACACCTACTGCGGGAAGGGCGTGTGTCTGCTCACTGGCATCATGGTAAGGGTGGGGGGCCCTTGCATACCCTCTGCTGAAAGGCAGCTCACCCTACTGCGAGCTATAATGCATCAGAGTTCCTCCTTGTGTCATCCTGCCCCTTCGCTTCCCTCCTCCTTACCTCTGCCATGACCTCAGAATCTCCACCATTGGGCTTCCTGGAGGCCTCTCTTCTTGGCTTCTTCCAGCCCTGGGTATGTAGTTCCTGTGGTGCCCACAGGGCTATATGCTGTGGTCCACTCTTAGCACCGAGTTTTCTTTGCCCTTTATTCTCTGCAGCCTGCTGAATTCACACCCTTGGGTCCAGGCCTAAGGGCTTGATGCTTCCATGCCTCAGTTTCCCCAGCTGTAACCAGTGCCCACTTCTGCTCGTTGTAGGGTTCAAGTCTCTTCCTTTATGTGAATGCTGTGAACACCCAATCAACACCCTCTGGGTTGTGCCATCACAGCCCAACTCCCCCCATCCTTGCATGACTTTTGAGGTATCCCAAGCACCCCACGGAGAGCCGCCATGGTGTGAAGTTTGTTTCATGTGACTCAGTGGGCCCTGGCAGCACCCCATCTCCCCAAAGACTCCTCAAGGCCAACTGTGGGTGAGGGTAACCTTTGACATTGGGTATCTCCTTTCCCTGATTCCATCACCAATTTTCCTGCTCATCCCTTCCTTCTGGAACCTTCTTTTTCCAAACTTCCACCTCCTTCACAAACACTTCACCATGTTTTGGATTATGAATTGTTGAATGCACAGTCTCCTACTCCTCTCCCCAGCCCCCAGTGAATAACATGTTCATTTCTGAAACTCAGTGAACACCAGTAGGCCAAAGAAACCAACCTGATCCCACCCCAGGTTCGACCCCAGGCCACTCCTTGGACTGTGTCCTTCCTTTTCTCCACACAGAGAGATGCATTCTTGGGAAAATAAGACACCATCGCCACAAGTTTCCTTTCTTCTCGCAGATGGAGAGGTTGTCTTGTCGTGGCTTTGCCCGTCCTGTTTCATGGCTTGTGGATTGCTCTCAGTTGTCACTATCTCCCAAAGGCCCGTGTCTCCTCTTCACCTTTCATCCCCTCTAAGCTGTTTGGGCATAAACTAGGGGTCCTTGTCCTCTCCCTTGCTTCCACTGGGGCCGTCCTTCTGGCCAAGCTGACATGGCCCCTCTCTGGCAAAATGGCCACACACCAATTTATTACACTATTTTGCAAGAGAGGGGAGGGGAAAAGACTAAAAGATCGGCCACAGTCTAGCCCCCACCACAAGCAAGTAAACTTTACAAACGAACAAAGAAAAGTACTCAGGTAAGGTGAAGTCAAACACAGAAAGCCCAAGATTAGATGGAAAAGCTGAGTTCTGTTCTCTGGAACCTTGGCTTCTGCCAGAAAATGAATTCCTTGTGTGTCCTGCAGCTTACTTGCTGCCTCTGCTCCTGGCGTGCACGCCAACAGTCATGCTTGGGTCAGTCTTGAGCTCGCTCTTTCTTTGAGAGAGAACACAAGCGGGAGGATCAGAGGGAGAGGGACAAGCAGATACCCCACTGAGCTCAGAGCCTGACATGGGGCTCGATCGATCTCAGGACCCTGAAGATCATCACCTGAACTGAAATCAAATTGGTGACTTAACCAGTTGAGCCCCCCAGGCGCCCTGGTCTCAAGCTCTTCTTCTTTTTTTTTTTTTTTTAAGATTTTATTTATTCATGAGAGACACAGAGAGAGAGAGGCAGAGACACAGGCAGAGGGAGGAGCGGGCTCCATGCTGGGAGCCCGATGCAGGACTCGATCCCGGGTCCCCAGGATCATACCCTGGACCGAAGGTGGTGCCAAACCGCCGAGCCACCAGGGCTGCCCTCAAGCTCTTCTGTTAGCTCCCTCCTCTTCCACCCTTGCCCAGGTGTGTCCCCTCCTTCCAGTAATTCAGCAGCTGTGCGTTTGGCTGTTGAACTCCAGGGCATCCTCGTCAGGCCCCCTCTGAGCCCGGTGTCTCTGGCCAGACGTGGTTTCTGTGCTCTTGTGTGGAATTGGCAGATGTCCTTTTCCCTTGTGCATAGTATGCCACGGGAACTTTCCAGCATGTTTCTGTGCCACAGTGGACAGGGCTTTTTCCCGGAACCCATGACAGGGTTTCCTCAGAGGGTAACCTTGAGCATGTCCTGCCCAGGCTGGGCATGTGGGCATCTGTACCTGCCCAGGACTGTCTGATGGTGTCCCTAGCCCTTGCCCAGCCCTCCCCATAAGTGTCTCCCATCCCCAAGCAAGACTGAACTACAGCCCAGGCCCCCTAGGCCCCCAGCCCCCCCAGCCTAGGAGCTGAGCCCAGCCTCTCCCTCTTTCCTTAGAGGTAGCAGCCTGGGGAGGAAGCACCTGGTCGGTAAGGCACCAGGAACTGACTTCAGTGCAGGTGGGGAACACCTGGCCTTGCCTGCTCCTGCCACCTGCCTTGGGCACCTCTGGAGCCGATGACACCTCCCAGATGTTCTAGGCTCCCAGCCCCTACTCCTTTGTGGCAGACTCTGCCTCCCTCCCATGTCCCTTTTTGCTGCCTCTTCTTCCACCTGTCAGCCCTTTCCTCTCTCTTGGGTCCTCACTCCTGCCCTTCTCTCCTAGGCTGCTTGCTCCCTGATAGACGAGCAAGTCCTCTCTGACCTCTTTCACTAGCTGGGAGGTCTGGCTGCCACTTTGGGCACCCTGGGGAATGTGGTTGCATCCAGCAGGGAGCTCACCATGGGGGAGGCATCCTCCCCTTCCCCACCTCCTGGGACCTCCACTTTGCTCTTTCCTACCTGCAAATGCTCCCCCCCCACCACCACCAATAGGCAGCCAGCCTGACCCTTCGCTCACACTGCCTTCTCACGCTGCCAGCTGACCCCTCCCTTGAGTGTGGAAAAACATGTCTTCTGGGTCTCTATCCCCAGCACCCAGACCCCAAAGCCTTGATGGAAATGCTTCCAATCCTCACTCCTCCATGGTTGTCAGCCCTGGATGTACCTGCAGATCTTGCCCTATTCTCTCTTTCTCATCTCTGAGCCCCTCTGCCCAATGGAGGAAGAGTGGTCTTACCTACCAGAGCTCTTGGGGGACCAGATAAGCTAATCAGTGGGACACATTCCCCAGACTTTCAACTGATATTAAGCAGGTGGGGCTGGGAGTCAGTGAGCTTAATAACAGGTGGGATCTGCCAACGCTATTATGGGCTTGGAGGGTAAAGGTGAGGGTGGAATCAGGGCATGCTTCCTGGAGGATGGAGGGTGTCCTCTCTGCGGCCTGGGACTACGTGAGGCAAGACACTGATGTGTTCCTCATCCTCTGCATGCAGGGGGCCGGCTGCACAGCACTCGTGGTGGCCGTGGTGGCCCGGAAACTGGAGCTCACCAAGGCAGAGAAACATGTGCACAACTTCATGATGGACACTCAGCTCACCAAGCGGGTAAAGACCTCCCTCACGGCCGCACCCCCCCTCCCCAGTCCTCAAGAGTAGAGCCTCCCCACTTTACTCCTGAATACACTGGGCATGTCCACATGCCCACAGGTCATTGCACTGCCTTGTGCCCTGTTGCCCATGTGAATGCTCATGAGCCATGCACAGAGAGATGGCAGTGGCCCCAGGTGGCCACCTCTGTGCCCAGTCATAGCCCCACCCTGAACCACACAGCAAGAGGCAGGCATCTTGGGGCCAGGC
Source organism: Canis lupus dingo (assembly GCF_003254725.2). Classification (NCBI taxonomy): domain Eukaryota; kingdom Metazoa; phylum Chordata; class Mammalia; order Carnivora; family Canidae; genus Canis; species Canis lupus. The sequence continues at coordinate 45,215,784 of NC_064262.1, read as the reverse complement.
AGGCCTCCAGGTACAATATATAAGCTGTCTGATCTTGGCAGGTTGCATTCTCTGTGCCTCAGTTTCCCCATGTATAAAGTGAGAGAGATATCAACATCTGTAAATTCATTGATTTAACATTTGTAGGGTGTATAACAAGGGTCTGGCCTGTACTGAATGATAGAAATGACATACATGCACACACACACAGATTCATAGAGCACAGATGTGGACATGTAAATATGGCCGTGCCTTACAGGCCCAAGACCCCAGAGGGGCATTTCCAGGAGTTTCTAAGAGTTTCTGGAAGTTTCCAGAACTGTCTACAGTTTTGTGCCTACCTTACGGAATTGTTCTTTTTCGGGCCCCAGGTAAAAAATGCCGCTGCTAACGTTCTCAGGGAGACGTGGCTCATCTACAAACACACCAGGCTGGTAAAGAAGCCAGACCACGCCCGGGTTCGGAAACACCAGCGTAAGTTCCTCCAAGCCATCCATCAGTAAGTCCAGCACCTTTCCCACTCACGTTTCTGTGTCCACCTGGTGCGGAGGCAGCTGTGGTCCTCAGGAGGAGGCTACAGGCCAGGCCAGACAGCTCAGTGTGGCTTCGTCATGGCCCCTCCCATTCTGGGTGGTCAGTTGGTTGGGGCTTGCAGCCTCTGTGCTGGGTGGGATGGTCAGAAGGAGGCAAGAGATGGGCCCAGCTATTATCCAGGGCAATCACCTTTTGATAAGTTAGGCAACCCACACAACATAAATGGCAAGAAGCATATTTTATTCTCCAAAATAGCCAAAATTATTTTACCTTTTAGATGTTAAGCAATGCAATTTCCCTCTTTTGCTTTGGCTGCCAGAAAGCTCAGAATTAACTTTGTGTCCTGATTCATGTGATCATGTGGGGTAATTGGAAATTACTTGATTTCCTCTCTTGTCCCTTTGCCCTGAAAATTATTTAATCAAGTAGTTCTCATCCTTGGCTGGAATCACCCACAGGGCTTTAAAAATTCTATAGGCTGCACGTAATGCCAGTTAGCACAGACAGACTCTGGAATGCACCTTGGCTTTAAGTTTAAGTTCCTCAGGTGAGTCCAGTGTGCAGCCAAAGTTGGCAAAATTTTCCTATAAAGGGCCAGAGAGTAAATATTTGAGGCTTTGTGGACCAGACAGTCTGTCATAACTACTCTACTCTGCTGTTGTAGCAGGATTGCAGTGAAGAGGAATGGGTGGATCATGCTCTAATAAAACTTTATTTTCCCAAATAGGCAACTAGCCAGATTTGGGCTATGCCAGGCTCTAATATGTCAATCACTGTCCATTAGAAATACCATGTAAACCACTACATAATTTAAAGTTTCCTAGTAGCCACATTTAAAAAAAAAAAAGTAAAAGAAAACAAATGACACAAATTTTAATATATTTATTTAATATATGGAAAATATTATTTTAACATGGTTAATATAAAAATCAGTAATGAGATATTCTAGAAAGTTTTGGCACTAAATCCTCAAAGCCTATTGTGTATTTTACATTTACAGCCCATTTTTATTCGGACCAGCTACATTTCAAGGCTCAGCAGCCACATATAGAATGTATGGGACAGCACCCAGTCTAGAATTTAAACAGCTCCAAATCCTGTGGAGTGTGGCACTTTTAGTTTATATTTACAATCGAGTCATGTGGTACCTGACTTAAAATTGCAAACAACAGAAAAAAAATGTATTTAGGCACTTCTCAGAATGAGCCCATGGATTCTCATCTCTCACTTTGTGAGAAAACCTATTCACTATTGGGCTCCCCTAAGAAAATCAGATGTTCCCTGCCTGAAGAGCTCCCAGGCCAGACACAGGGACCAGTGAGTCACAAAGTGAAGTGAATAGTGTTCAGTCTGAACTAGTCCAGCAGGAAGGCTGCTGATTCAGCCGTGGAGAAAAGAGACAAGAGGCAGCATGGAGAACCCCAGTGTGAGTGGCGGAATTAGGGAGGTTGGGCTGGAGGAGAGTTTAGGGTTGTGGCTGGGGCAGCCCAGCTCCCGGGGTGCCAGAAGGTAAAGGAGTGAGCCCATGAGGAGACCAGCCCACAGGAGAGGAAGCTCAGCCAGCTGGACTTCAACTTTTGAATCCTGTTAAATAATCTTTGCCTCAGCTTTATCGATGTATAATTGACATGTAGTCAACTGTATCTACTTAAAATGTACAGTCTGGTCAGTGTTAACATAGGTACATACCCATGAGATAATTACCACAGTCAAGATAAAAAACAGATCCGTTGCCCCCAGTTTCCTGGGGCTCTTAACAGTCTGTCTTTTAGCTGGAGAATTTAGTCCATTTACAGTTATTGTGTTTACTATTATAATTGGATTGGTTTCAAATATTAAGTCTCTATATCAGAAGACTGCAAGGAGATCTAAATGAGAGATCTAAATGAGATGATATGCAGGAATGCCCAGCACAGTCCCTGGCACAGAACTTGCACTAGTGACACATGGTGGACCGACTCCCAACCCCTACTCCTGCTTCTGCTTCCACCATCATCTAAAAAGCAGAGAGAGGAGCTGGTACCACACTTACTCAGTCTCACTGTGTCCCGGTCTTAGTCCTCACAAGACCCTAAGGCCCATGAGGACAGAGACCCCTCACTTATTGATGCTCGTACAGTTGTTCACTGACCACTGGGACCCAGGCTGCTGTCTGCCACTGACTGTGGGGCCTGGGCAAGTGACTGTGCTATTCCAAGCTTCATTTCCCTAAAGTGGAGACAGTGGTAATTATAATTAATGTGCCTTTTCTCCAGGGATGAGGTGTGGATCGAACACAACTGGGGTTTCAACTATGCCTACCTGCCATACAGTGTTTTCTAAACATGGGAACTATCAGTGTTGCCATTTCCACCCTTCATATGTTCATTTGGTGATTGCTCTGGCATTTCCTTTGCCAGCTTGTGTGCCAGGCATGGGGGACACAGATGTGGCCCTGCCCTGGACTTTGCCCCAATGGGTGTTCCAGACGGTTGTTGGGGGTAAGTGGGAAGATGAGAATTGAGGAGAGCCAGGTTTGTGGAGAATGTACCAGCTCTGTGAGTTACCTGTGTCCCTTTGTTCTGGGGCAAGACTGCCCCACTCTTTTTTTTTTTTTTTTTAGGACTGCCCCACTCTTATATATTGATTCATCTATCTATTCATCTCTTTATTTATATATTTTAAGATTTTATTTTTAAGTAACCTCTACACCCAACATGGGGCTCAAACTCACAACCCCGAGATCAAGAGTCACATGCTCCACTGACTGAGCCAGCCAGGTGCCCCTCACTCATTCTTAGGTCCCCCTAAACCTACTCCCTTCCCAGCCAAAAGAAAAAAAAGGTGCCCTGTAAAGCTGATAAAATCAAAGAAGTTTGAACTAGGGCCTGAAGGGTGGTTGGAATTTGGTTAAGAAACCAAAAGGTGGGTAGGCATACCAAGGATTGTCCACAGTTTGGGCAATGGTGGGAAGGTAGGAATGAGCATGGTGCTAGGGAGACCGGAGGTCTGATATGCAACCATGAGGGAGCCATGGCATATTCTTGAGCTGGGGAGTCTCCATGCCAGGAGCACTGTATGAGCAGCCACTGAAAAGGAAGAAATGGTCTCAGGACGGATTGAGGAGCATAGCATGGGTTTGGAAAGTATATGAATTTGCTGGGGATGCAAAGTACCACAAAGTGGCTGATTTAAAACAGCAAATTTTATGATCTTCCTGTTCCAGAGTTCAGAAGTAGAAAACCAATGAGTTAGCAAGACTGTTTTCCATCTGAAAGCACTAGGGGAAGATCTGGTCCAGGCCTCTTTCCTAGTTTCTGGCAGCCTCGGGTGGTCCTTGGCTTCTAGATATGTCATTCTAATCCCTTATCTTCACATGGCCACCTCCCTGTGTCTTCTCATCCCTCCCTCTGTGCATGTCTGTGTCCAAATATCCCCCTTTTTATTAGGACACCCATCCTTGCATTCAGGCCCACCCCGAAGACCTCCTCTTGATTAAATCTAGAAAGACCCTATTTCCAAATAAGGTCACATTCTGAGAAACTGGGTGAGGGGGTAAGGCTTCAAGATACCTTTCTGGCGGAACCCTGTTCAATGCATAACATGGAAGGTTGCCAAGACATCAAGACCAAGTTCCCCGCTAAAGGCATTCCTGAGCTTGGCAGGCCTCTACCCGCACTCCGGGGCAGCCTCATACCCCCAGGGCTGGAGTGTTTGCGTCCACCGCATTTCTCCAGACCGAGGGCTTGGTCCTATCAGGGATCCCGGAAGTACCCAGCATGGGTGGGCCCTAAGGGGCTTCCCTGAGCATCTGTCACATGTGGGCACGCAGAGATGGAGTTTGGACCAGTGGAGAGGAGTCCTATCTGGTATAGTTTCCCTAGGCTAGTTTAACAACACAAGGGATGGAGATGAGGGACAAGGACACTCTGTGGCCAATTCCCCACCCTCCTACCCACAGGCAGCTGTTGGGAGGCCCAGGTGCAGAGGCTAAGTGGCAGGTACCGGTTCAAATCCTGCTGGAGTGCTGGTGGGCACTGGCTTTGCCTCTCTGAGCCTCATTCTCCCTCTTGGGAAACATCACGGGCAGAGTTCTCTGGACTGAAGGCCACCTCTGGGGCCAGGTGCCCGGCACAGACTAGAATACAATGGGACCACAGGGTGAAAGCAGCCGCATTTGCTGAGTGGGCACTACTGGAGGGAGTCCAAAAGAAGAAATGCATCCCCAAGGGGCTGGCATTGCCCCCTCAGCCACACAGGGCCCCCAGCCTGGTCCTGGGGTTGTGCATGCGGGAGGCGGACAGGGTTGGGCACATGCCACCCAGTTGCACTGAGATTAAAATTGCCTTGTGATTTCTCTCTGCTCTGCCGGGTCCTGCCAGAGCTCAGAAGTAAGTGTCTTCCTGGGGGCGCAGGGTGCATGGTGGTCCTGGGGCAGGGCACACCCCCAGGGCAGCTTGTGGAGCACTGCCCCTGGCCTCAGGACCTCAGGAGGTGGCCAGGGCTTGTATCCACCCTGCAGGCCTGTGAAGTCTTCACTTGGGCTGGAGGGAGGCGGGGGGGGGGGGGGGGGGGGCGTGCAGGTCCAAGTTCCCAGGACATCCTGAATCAGGCCACTTAGATGTGGCCAGAAGGTGGACACTGGGAGACAGCTTAACCACCCCCCAGACCCTGCCCCCTGCTGTGTGCTAGGAGGGAATGGGCTGCATGGGGCCTGACCCTAATTCCCACCTCATGCCCCCTCCACACGTCCCACAAGGCCACCTCAGGCAGGGTGGGTGCATGAAGGACCCCACTCCTCTACAGCCTCCACCCAGCCCCTACCCACCCTCCCACCTGTCCTCCAGGCTCCGGAGTGTGAAGATTGAGCAGGGGAAGCTGAATGACCAGGCCAACACGCTCGCCGACCTGGCCAAGGTCAGTAGGGCCGGGCTGGGTGGGGGGTTCCCTGGGGCCAGCAGAGGCTGGTCAGGCCCCCACAGGAGGATAGGGGGTGTTCAATAAAGAGAGATGCTAGGAATCTATATCTACATGTAGACCACTTTTTAACTTTGGCAGCTATTTTATTTTTTTTAAATAGTATCTAATAAAATAGCTTAATTCAGAATATCTAATTAGTGGGCTAAACTGATAAAGTACCCTTTTGTTTTATTTTATTTTTTTAGGCATATCTACATAGAGGCTTTAAAATTGGAGAGAAAACAAGATTCTTTTTGGATATATGGATACAAATTCAAATGATAGCATTAGCAGAAAGCTTATTTGTGCAGCAGTTAAATATCTTTCAGGAAATTAAAGTTGGCTGCAGGAGCTCTCTAAGACCAGTTTCTGGAATCTCTCTGTTGGTTTCATTGTCAAGCCCGACCCTGTTCCCCGCTTTTTATTCATCCACTACAAGATGGGACAGGTGACCCATCTTTAGCCAGGCAAGCTCTTAGAATATCTGCCACGTGATTCTGAGCTCCCTTCTGAGCAGCAGCAAACCTTTCACGAATGGTTCACATGTGAACTCGGCTCACTGGCTCCAACCCATAATCAGTTAATTAGTCTGAGGTTAATTTAATATTATCTTTGGAAGATGTTAAGTCCTATTCTCCTTCTTATACCCAGAGCGTTTTGGACTCATTCTCTTCATCATTATCAAGAGAATGCAGTGTGATATTAACCTACATATATTTAATTTGGAAAGAAACATTATAGATAGGGGGAAAAAAAAACCATATTGTAGAGCCCTGAAGAAATCACTTGGTGGTAGCAAGAACATAATCCTAAGAGCATACAGAAACCCTTGCCAAACTAATTTGATGTCCTATGAGATTATAGCTAGAAATACATACGAAATGCCTTTGAAAAGCTCAGGTACTAGTTATTATAATTGGGATTATCCATATCGCACTTCCTTCCATTAGTATAGATGATTGAAGTTTGAATTTTTCAGAGTTATTTAAACCTCTCAATCATGGTAGTATAGTCCTCTCCGTACATTTAACAAAGCCTCCTTTGAAGTAAGGCTTTAATTGGATGGGATTATAGGGTTCCTAATTTTTAAAATTTAATAAGGTTAAAATGTTTTCCAGTATTAAACTTTAATGCGCTCCTACCCAACGTCGCTGATTTAATTTGTGTATCTCTGACAAAAGTAAAACGCATATTCTACGTTTTGAAGAATTTAAACCTCAGGCCAGAAAAAAATCATCAGAGACCAGGTGCCTTCAGATGTTCCCCTAGGCCCTGGGGACTGTGGTGCCCTGATGCAGGCCAGGGTGAGGGTCAAGTGACCCTAAGAGGGGACCCGGGAAGACCTACCGAGGCTCAGGCACGGAGGCTGGAAGGCAGAGGCTAGCGGTAGAAGGCGGAAGGCAGCAAGGCGCCGCGCTAGGTGCCTCATCTTGTCCCCCTGCTGGGCAGCGGGAGGCTGGGGGCTCTTTTCCCCTCAGCACCAATCCTCCCACTCAGTGCTGCCTGCCTGGGGGTCCGGTGGACACCCCACTGAGGTTAGAGATGAGGAACAGTGTTCTGTCGCCGTCTGGTGGCGAGAGCGGCGCTGCGCCCAGGTCTGAGTGGCCGCCTCCCCTCCGGGGTCCAACTGGACGTTGGCAGAACCGGCTCCTGCTTGTTGGCTTGTGGGGAGCAGGCGAGGCGGTGGGGATACCTCATCGCCTGTACGACTGTTACAGTCCTTGTTGTGGCTGCTGTGCTCCCCGATCTGTGATTGGGTCAGATCCTTGGACTGGTCACTGCCCCCCTGCCCTGCCCCACCCTGCCGCTGACCCTTGTCCCTCCCCAGTCTAATGTGGGGTGCGGGAGGGACGGTGGTTTACAACTGGGCCTCCTCCCCCTCGACCATGTTCCCAGCCTGGAGCAGCGTGAGCCCAGAACCGGCATGCCTTCCCCCATCCCGGGACCACCCCAACCTTCCCCAGGCCTGGGGGTCCCCAGCCTGGCATTCAAGACCTGTCTCTCCTCTCGCCCATTCCCTGCGGTACAGCGAGAGACCTGTGGGGCAGGGGTGTCCTCGCACTTGTCCCCCACTTGGGTCCTTCTTAGTGGCCTCCCACCCAACTGGGGCTGGTCACCCATCTCTCTGTGTGTCTGTCCTCTACTGTCTCTCACTTGGCCTCTCCTTTCTCTCCCGCTGTCTCCGGCAGACCCAGAATGTCCTGTACGACCTCATGTCCGAGCTGCACGCCCAGCACGAGGAGCTTGAGGCCCGCCTGGCTGCCCTCGAAGGCCGCCTGGATGCCCTGGGCGCCTCCCTGCAGGCCCTGCCCGGCCTCATCGCCCAAGCCATACGCCCGCCCCCACCACCCCTGCCGCCCCGGCCTGGCCTCGGACCCCTGGACCAGGCAGCCTGGAGCCCCCCGTGCCAGTGGCCCCTCATGGCCCCTTCAGACTGTGGGTGACAACCCTGCCTGCCACCGGACCCCTCAATCTTGGCCATCGTGTGGCCGCCACCTCCACGCCATCCAGGAAGCCCTGTACAGCGGCGCCTCTTGGAGTTCAAGGAGCCGAAGCTGAGTCGGGCTGAGCGGACCAGGGCCCTCCCCACCCAGACTGTCTGGGCAGAAGACAGGGCCAGACTGCAGGCGAGGGTAGGGGTGGGCCACTGCCCGCTTCCTCCCTGATTGGAGCTGGGGGAGCTAGGAGCTTCCTTTGGCCCCCGGGCCCCCTGATTCTCCCCAGGCCCCCGGTGGGCATGGAGCAACCAGGAGAGGGGTCCTTGCCTTCTGAATAAAGCAGGACCCACCCAGCTGCCGCCTGTTTTGCATGGCTCTGGGACGTTCATATTCACTGCATGGGAGGGGGCCACCTGACTTCAGGTCCCATGACGGATGTGGGGATCTAGAGCCCATCCCATCACTGTGCTGGCCTGGTAGCCCTCCAAGTCCCAGCTCAGGTGGGCACACCTGAGGTCATCAGTCCCGACTGCTATTGACAGTCCTGGCCTGCAGGAGGCAGCAGATCCTGGGGAGGTCCTTTCCATCCTGGAGTACCCAGTGTGGGCCAAGCTCCAGTGAGGCCATGGGTCATGGTCAGTGGAGAAGGTGACATGTGTGAGGACCATTCAGGCTTCACTGGACATAAGCTGAACAGAGTCCACAATGTAAATGACCACTTCTTCACCAAAACCTGACCAGGGTAGGATGGGGAAACAGGGTCAGAGAAGGAAAGCCACTGCCTGGGGCTCCAGAATGGGGGGGCGGGGGGATGAGTCAGGATTCAAACTCCCGTCTATAGGCCAAAGTGAAAGAGCCTGGACTTGGTGGAGGATGCTCTGTGGGGAAGGGTATGGTGTGATTCAGGGGTTAGAGTGGCCTTGGGGCAGGCTGGAGGGGAAGGATCTGGACTTGAGTAGAATCAGAAAGGTTCCTCCAGGCGTTGGGTTCAGGGTGCTGGGGTGAGGCAGGGGTGGCAGGCACTTGGCAGCGGCTGGGCTCAGCGTAGTAGGGAGACAGAAGCCTGGCTGGGGGGCGGGGGGCGGGGGGGGGGCTAGGTCTGGACGCAGCTGAGAGCCTCAGGCCCTGGCAGTCTCTGATAAAGCTATCAGCCATATGGCTCAAGAGATAACCTGGGCCCTGAGACCAGGAAATGGGGAGGTGCCAGGGGCTCCAGAGCTGTGTTGGGAGTCCTGATTGCCACCACTGGGTGCTTCTGGGTGAAGGCTGCTCCCTATGGGGGGGGGGGGCTCAGTTTCCCCATCTGTAAGATCTGGTGTGGGGAACAGCGTACAGTGCCCACCTTTGGGGAGCACCTAGTCTGATGGAGGAGGAGGCACCAAAACCATGTCACAGTCACAAACAGCGACCAGAACCATAAAGAAATAAGGCCCGAGTATGATTAGGGGGCTCTGAGGAAGTGGCATTTGGGCATGGGGGGCAGGTGGGGGGGTGGGAGAGCGGATGTGGGGAAGGGCGTTCCTAGCAGGGGAACCGTCAGTGCAAAGGCCAAGAGGCAAGCCCTGAGCTTGGTGTGTTTGGAAAACGGCCAGGAGGTGGGCGGGAGGGGGAAGCTAGGGCGAAGGTGCCGTAGGCGACAAGTGAAACCACCGGGTAGGCGGGTGCCTCTCCGCGCCGCTCCGGGCCAGCCACATCCGCCCCGCCCGCCCGGCCGCCTCTGACTCAACAGCGCCGACCCTACAAAAACAGGGCCCGCCCCGCGCCGGGTGGCAAAGTCAACAGCGCGGGCACGCGGGCGGCACGTCCCCGGCGGCCCGGGCGCGTCACGGCGGCGGCCGCGGAGGACCAGGAAGTCGGCGGCCGACGAGCCGGCACGAGTTCGCGGGGCCGCGCCGTCCCCGCCGAGCGCCCAGCCCGCGCCATGCGCCCGGGGGGCGTGCGCAGCTTCGCGCTGGAGCTGGCCCGGGGCCCCGGCGGCGCGTACCGCGGCGGGGAGCGGCTGTGCGGCCGGGTGCTGCTGGAGGCGGCGGCGCCGCTGCGGGTCAGGGCGCTCGAGGTGGCGGCACGCGGCGGGGCGGCGACGCACTGGCTCGAGGGCCGAAGCGTGGGCATCAACGCGGTGTCCAGCGACTACGCGGCCGCCGAGACGTACCTGCGGCGGCGGCAGCTGCTGCTCCGAGGTGAGCCGCTCGCTCCGCACTCCGCAGCCGGGATCCCCCGGCGCCCGCTCCCCGGGGCCGGGAGACTTTGGGACTTTCGCCTTAGACGCTGTGCGGTGTCGGTGACCCCTCTTAAGTGAAGACCTTCTCTCCGGGGCCTGGACCCGCCCGCCAGGACACCCACCCACCCACCCACCTCCCTCCCTCCTTCCCTCCCTCCCAAACTCTCTTTCCCAGGAACCCCTCTCGGGGTCTGGGCGACCCCCTTTTCAAGGCCGGGAAGCCCTCCACCCAAAGGCAGGGACCCCCCCCAACCCGACCCAGAGTCTGAAGAACCCCTGGGTAGTCAGGACATCCTCCACTCTGAATCCAAGGATCCGCCCTTAACTCCAGACCTGGGGTCCCTTTTTTCCCAAAGAAGACCCCCCATCTCCCGTTCTACTAGTGCCTCCTCCCTCAGTTTACCTCTAGTGTTTGCAGGAATGAGCTCACACCTGGGTGGGTGGGGAGTTCTGGTGGTGGTTGCAGGTCCCTGTGCATCCCCGGGAGGGAGGAGACTTGGGGTGGGGTGGGATCAGGCTGAGAAGACTCCCAGCTGGCTCCCAGCTCTGAGCCTCAGCCCCTCACACCCAGGCCACACAGCCGGTCAGGAGCAGGCCAGGGGTGAGGCTGTGCCTCAGCACTGAGCTGTGTTTGCTGTGGAAGATGTTGGCTCCCGGGGTTGCCTTGCCCCCCCTCCGTCCCCCACCTCAGCTAAGCCGGACTCGTCTGTAAAGTGGGCAGAGGCAGGAGGCAGCTGAGACCTGGTCTCCTGCCCGCGGACTGTACACAGGAGATGCTTTGCCCGCAGCCGTTCGGCCTTAGCCCAGCAGCCCCAGATGTGGGGACTCTCCTTACTAGCTGTGGAAACCCAGCCCTAGAGGGCCCTAGGGCGGGACAGGAAGAGGCCCCCCGAGGCACTTCCTTTCCCCTGAGTCTCAAGGGAAATTGGGGCTGGTTGCACCCAGCTCCCACTCACCACCTGCTTCATTAAGATACTGGGGTGAAGCTTGCAGAACTGCTGTGTAACCTTGGGTGAGGTCCTGCCCCTCTCTGGGCCTCTGGGGAGCCATCTGTGAAAAAGACTCACCACATCCGCCGCCCCCTCTTCTGGGGTTACGGCCTCCAGGGCTCCAGGTGGCCCTGGGAGAAGATAGGAGCCCTTCATTTCAGTCCCACAGTCCCCTTCTCCACGCAGCCTCCCAGGGTGATCGCTGCGTCTATAGCCTCTGCCCCTCCGTTAGGTATTGCTCTGACCCCCATGCTGCTGTGGTCACTCTGACTGCAGGGGACCGTGTCCGGCTATGGCCGCCCCCCACTGAGGGTTCCCAGGGTCGTTCTAAGGCACCTCAAAGGTGGCGTCGCCTTCAGGGTAGGGGGTGGGTTGGAGCAGCTGTGCATCTTGCTGCCACCAGAGGGCGCCGGCGCCCTGCAGACCGCGACTAGGAAAAGTTCATTGAGGTTCTCGGAGTAAACTGAGGCCCAGAGAGGAGGACAAACCGTCTGGAGGGCTCGCTGCAGCCCTGGCCCTCGGGGTTCCTGGGACGTCCCCTCCACTTGCATCTATCTGCGAGGGGACTGAGGCTAGGGGGTGCCAACAGCCGGCCCAAGGGCTACGCCGGGGCGCGGGGGGCTTGTAGGAGTTTGCTGGGGCCTCAAGTTGCGACAGGAACATGGGCTGGTGGGAACAGCTTGGGCAAAAGCGCTGAGGGAGCCTGGGTGGCGGCATGTGGGGAGTGGGTTGATGACCTGGGAGCCAGGCTCTCGGGGGGAGGGGGATGCCCGATGCCCGAGCACGGTTGTCTACAAACCACAAACGTGGAACCTTAGGTTCCAGAGGTTGTCACTAGCCCGGGGTCACCCAGCTGAGCGGGATTCGAATCACAGGCAGGGGGCAGGGGCGCCCAAGCAGAAGCAGGCCCTACCTACTTCCTCCTCCTTCCCCATCGCTTAGAGGGGGTGAACTGACGCCCAGGGTGGCCCTAGGCTCTCAGGGCCCCAGTGGGGCCGGGCCATCCCCCAGCCTTCCTGCTCGGGGCAGAACATGCCTTGGGTCAGATCTGCAAGTGGTGACCCGCTGATGATTAAACCTAGTGGCAAAATGCTCTAGCTGGGTGACCTCAAGCCCGGGGCCCGCCTCCGGCCCTAAGCTTCCCCACTGTAGCCCCGAGGGTCCCCGAGAGACCGGTACTGGACCGCGACGCTTCGGTTTCACTCTGGGGCCCACCAGGGCAGAGGGCACTTGGGGGTTTGTTATTTTGCTCCACGCCTGGGCGGAGCCCCGCCCCTCGCCGCGCATTGGCGTATTCCTCTCTGGGGGCGGGGCCCGCGCGTCGCCCCGCCCCGCCCGCCGTATAAAGGCAGCGCCGGCGCAGGGCGCGCAGGAATTTTTGACCTGGTCGGCAAGTGCGCCTGCGCGCCCCGGGCAGGTTCGCGTTCCGAGGCTGTAGCCTCCGCACCTCGTACCGCCGCGTCGCGGGTTCGAGGCCAAGGTCTGGGCGTCGCGGGTTCGCATCCCGGGCGCGATGCTGTTCGACAAGGTGAAGGCGTTCGTGGTGCAGCTGGATGGCGCGAGCGCGGGCGCCGAGCCGGTTTTCAGCGGCGGCCAGGCCGTCGCGGGCCGGGTCCTGCTGGAGCTGGCGGGCCCGGCGCGCGTGGGCGCCCTGAAGCTGCGCGCCCGGGGCCGCGCCCACGTGCACTGGACCGAGTCGCGCAGCGCGGGCTCCAGCACCGCGTACACGCAGAGCTACAGCGAGCGTGTGGAGGTCGTGAGCCACCGTGCCACGCTACTCGCGCCAGGTACGGGCCGGCTACCCGGCTACCCGACGCGGCGCACGTGCCCCGCGCTCCTGGAACTCCGGGCGGCAGCTCAACCTCCCCCTCTTGCTCCTACCTGCAGACACCGGGGAGACCACGACGCTGCCTGCGGGTCGCCACGAATTCCCGTTCAGCTTCCAGCTGCCTCCGTAAGTCCTGCATCTGGGGCGCAGAATTGTGGGGGATTCCCTAAGCCTGCAGCCCCTTTCAGGTTTAGGGCTCCATAGCTGGGTATGTGGGGACCCTCTTGACCCCAAGGGGAGGGAGGTCCTTAGTGTCTCTTTCATCCTCCTAAGTCTCTGGGACCACCCCTCAGCTGCGAGTGTCTGTTTCTTGCCCTTTGAAGTCTCCTCCTTCCACCCCCACCCCCAGGACCCTGGTAACATCATTCGAGGGTAAGCATGGCAGTGTCCGCTACTGCATCAAGGCCACCCTGCACCGGCCCTGGGTCCCTGCCCGCCGGGCGAGGAAGGTGTTTACTGTCATTGAGCCTGTGGACATCAACACCCCTGCCCTGCTGGTGAGTGGCTGCCCCCAGGGGAGGTGGGGGCCTGGCTACCGGGTGACCCCAACTGGCTCCTCAGTCCTTCACTTCCTCACAAAGTGGGAATCACAGCTGGGCCCTGGCAGGGAGGGAGGGAGGGAGGCAGGCAGGCAGGCAGGCAGGCAGGCAGGAAATGTCCTTGGAGCCCAGGGGAGCTGGGTGCAGATCTCAGCTGCACCCGTTTGCTGGGTGGCTCTGGGCAACTGCCTCACTCTCTCTGAGCCTAGTTCATCTGCAAAATAGGGGACAGCTAGGGCTTGTAATGATAATGGCTGCCGGAGAACTAATTGCACACTGTAGTAATTAGCTTGTTCACTTCATCTTCAGCTTTAAAAGATGGGTTTTACCTGTGGAGTTATTTTACAGACGGTACCTGGTTGTTAAGAAAAAACCAGGAACCCTGCCCCAATTCCTCCCTCAGCTTGGGGTGGTTTGGAAGCTCCAGGGGGTCTGTGGTTTGCACAGAGTGACCTGTTCCTATCCCTTCCTCCAACCCACCAGGCCCCTCAGGCGGGAGCTCTAGAGAAGGTCGCCCGATCCTGGTACAGCAACCGTGGTCTTGTCTCTCTCTCCGCCAAGATCGACCGAAAGGGTTACACGCCAGGTACCAAGCAGGCAGGGTTGGAAAGGGAAGGGTGCCAGCATCAAGGCTGCAGATGGGGAATCTGACGCCCTGCTGCTCCCCACTACAGGTGAGGTCATCCCAGTCTTCGCTGAGATCGACAATGGCTCCACGCGCCCAGTGCTTCCTCGGGCCGCAGTGGTCCAGACGCAGACCTTCATGGCTCGGGGCGCTCGCAAGCAGAAACGAGCAGTGGTGGCCAGTCTCGCCGGCGAGCCTGTGGGTCCTGGGCGGCGGGCGCTGTGGCAGGGCCGCGCGCTGCGGATCCCCCCTGTGGGCCCTTCCATCCTGCACTGCCGGGTGCTACATGTGGACTACTCCCTCAAGGTAGGGCATCCCACTGGTCGGAGGAAGAGGGACGGCCGCATCTGCCTGGGCGCCCTCCCTCATGGTCTGTACCTCCAGGTCTGCGTGGACATCCCTGGCACATCCAAGTTGCTCCTGGAGCTGCCACTGGTCATCGGCACCATCCCCCTGCACCCTTTTGGGAGCCGCTCATCCAGCGTGGGCAGCCACGCCAGCTTCCTGCTGGACTGGGGGCTGGGAGCCCCGCCAGAGCGGCCTGAGGGTGAGCTCAACGTCCTGCAGGGAGCTGGGTGGGTAGAGAGGCGGGTGCTTGGGTGACTTGCCCTCCCCCAGTCTCAATGCCTCCATGCATAAAAATGCACAGTAGTGATTATGCTGGCGGCCACAGGTCCCCCCCAGACTCTCAGCCCACAGCCCCAGAATTGGCACAAGTTCGGCTCCCTGTTCATTGTCCCCGATTCTGGGGCTCCCCTCCTCTACCAGCCTCACCCACTCTGTCTCTCACTTGCAGCCCCTCCCGAGTACTCAGAGGTGGTGGCAGACGGGGAGGTGGCAGCCGTGGGGCAGAGCTCCTTTCCACCACTGCAGGACACTGACTTGAGCTTCGAAGGCCCCTTCTTCGCCTATATCCAGGAATTCCGCTACCGCCCGCCACCCCTGTACTCCGAGGTGAGCTTGGGGGTCCGAGAAGCTCCCAGGCCCTGGGAGCACAGGTGGGGGTGGGACTCAGATGAATTTGGGCTCAAGCCCACCTTGCCCCAACCCCATCGGCTCTGCATGTTGCCCCCTGGCTGAGTGTGGGAGTTGGAGATGATAAGTGGGTTGTTTCTGAGCCTCTGGTGCCCCCTGAGGCTTAATGGGACTGTCTCTCTCAGGAGGATCCAAACCCACCCTCAGAGACCATGAGGCCACGCTGCATGACCTGCTGAGCAAGTGGATACCTCAAGGGATGAGGTCGCCCACATGCTTCCGGCCACATGGAGAGTAGCTGTCTCCAGAGCAGACCAACCGGACGGCATTGAAGTTGGGGAATCCGAGTCTCAGAACAGGGCAGGGCTTTCCAACATCACAGGGGACAGAGGAAGAGCCAGGCGGGAATCTGATTTAGCTGGCCTGGTCCTCACAAGGCAGTGAATGCCCACTGTCGGAATCTGTCTGTCTCCGCTGGCCCGTGAACAGGGCTCGGCAACCCCAGGAGCTTCTAGTCTGGGAGAGATGTAGCCAGACATAAATACTTCCAGTCTCATGGGACCAGAGGAAGAGACCCAGAGCTGGGAGAGTCCAAACAGGAGCAGAGAAGGCTTCCTGGAGCAAAGGGCATTCTAGCTGAGGCCTTGGCATACAAGCGACAGCTCAGCGCGCAGACAAGCAAGAGGAAGAAGTCGGAGAAGGTCAGAGCTGAGTGATATTTGGAGATCACCCCCTTCGTCTTAGAACCGGGGCTCAGAGGGCAAGTGCCTCAGTTGAGGCCACGCGGCAAGGTCCGGCAGGCGAGAGGGCCCAGGAACCGGTGCATTTGGGGAAGCAAGTCCTTGGAACTCTGTGGGACCTGTGGGTGGCAGGGGCAACTGCTCCAGCCTTTGGAAGCCAGAGAGACTCCTGGTCCAGGCCGGGACTGTCTGGGGGCTCCTCCAAGTGCTCCAGGACATGAGACCTGTCTGCATATCATATGACCCAAAAAACCCGGTTCAAAATATTCAGCCAGGCCCTGGGGACAGAGGTCAGCCTGGGGTAACAGAGCAGGGCCAGTGCAGCTCTGGAGACCTCCTGTAGGGAAGGAGGGACAAAGTATGAGGGGGCAGCCGGACCAGCCCCTGGTTGCAGAGTCTCACCCGTGGCTGGGGCGGGGCCCCTGCCTGGGACTCAGCATTTCTGATAAGCCTTAAATTGTTCTCTTTTTTACAGTTTTTGTTTTTGTTTTTTTAAATAAAAGTGTGGGGGAAGAGACTGGGTTTACCGGTTTATTTTCCTCAGCTGCCAAGAAAGCTGAGTGGCCTTGATCTCTGTCTTGGGTCAGGATCTCTAGGGCTGAATTGGCATTCAGGCCAAGGAGGGTTGAGGGGCCCATTGTCCGGAAGGAGAAACGAGGCCCAAGGACGCACGGCAGGGGGCAAAGAGCTCAGGTTGGAGCTCGATCCCGTGCCCCTTCCCTAGCATAGTCACAGAGGCTGGGAGCGTGAACGGGGAAAGGCTTTTGTTTTTAAGACACAATTTGTTTGCCTTCAAGTGAACCGTTTTAAAGCTTCCGGTTTAGTGGGATTTAGTGCATTGACGGTGTTGGGCACTTGTCACCTCCCTCTAGCTCCAGGACACTCTGGGCACCCACTGATTTGCTTTCTGTCTCTGGATTTCCCTGTTCTAGGCGTTTCATATACGTGGGAGCCTACAACACATGGCCTCATTGGTGTCTGGCTTCCACCCAGCTTAAATTTTCACAGGACGTTTCATCCGAGGGTTAGCATGCGTCAATGTTTCGTTCCTTTTTATGGCCAAATAATATTCTGCCGTGTGGACAGATTCCATTTTGATTGTCCCTTCACCCACTTGATAGGCAGTTGGGTCACCCCCACCTTTTGGCGATTGTGACTGGGGCTGCTGTCTGTGGACACGGGCGTACAAGGATTTGTTTGAATGTTCCCTGGGCCTTGAGGCAGCCCTGGTGGCACGGAGGTTGTGTCTGCTGGAGCAGAAGGTAGAGAAAGTGAGTCAAACAGAGTGAGGCGACTGGGGCAGGGTCTGGAGTCACCACTCAGAACCCCCACACCTCACAGGTCAGTGCCAGCCCTGGTGGGGCTCCTGGCCCTGCCCCAGACCGAAGGCCCCTCCCCAGACCAGAGGCCCCGCCCCTTGGGATGACCATTGGCAGGGGTGAGCTCGGGGGAAGGACCCCAGGGTTGGACACTGGCAAGTGGGGGTTCAGGCTTAGTTCTTTGAGTGATCACAGACAAGTCACCTGCTCTTGAGCCAGTTTCCTCATCTGAGACTCTGGGATACCTCCCCACCACAGCCTTAATTGCCCCCCCATCCCTGGCCTGAATTTGGGTTCTGATTTGCACCTGCTGCTTGGCCTGAGGTTTGCCTGGCCTTCCCTGTCCAGCAGCCGCTGACCCGGTGTCAAGTTCAGAACCTGTCAAACTTAGGGTTCTTTGGGCCCCCCCAGAGGGGAGATGTACCCACATAGCACAGTCACCCCGGGCCCCCAAAATAGCAGTCTCAGGAAGTGGTAAGTTCCCTGTCATCTGGGTGTTCAGGACACAAAATCCCAGCTTCCGGATCCATGTTCCCAAACCAAGAAGAGTCTAAGGTGTCTATTGCAACAGCAGATGTGAGTAGTTCTACAAAAGGTTTCCCCCGGCAGGCTCGGGAGGACGAGCCACCTCGTGTCCCAGACTCCTACATCTGCAACTGTCTGGAACCTTATCCCTAAAAGAGGTGGATTATCTGGTTCAGATAAATGAAAACCAGAATGGAGCTGGCTTGGGTCATTCAGAATTCAGGGAACTCCCTGAACGCAGAGTGAGGCCCACAGGGTTGAGAGGAGAGTGGCCAAATATTCTTCTAAGATAAAATCCCACCCCTCCCTCAGCCCCTAAGATCTCTCACCCACCTCTCCTTCCAGCTTCCCCTGGATCTCTGACTACTACTCAGGTACCCCAAGCCGACTCCTACCTCAGGACCTTTGTACATGTGGTTCCCTCTGCTGAAAGTTTCTTCCCTATGACCCACTCCTCTCTTACCTCCTAGCCTCATCTTTTCAGGAACACCCCAACTTCCTGGTTAATGGTGCCACTCCTTTTACTCCCTCTCCTATCCCCCTATCCTATTGTCTTTGTAGCCCTTGTCACTCTGAAATTTTTTATTTAGATATTCACTTGTTTGTCTGAAACTTTGAGGGCGGGGCTGGGGCAGGGCTGTGTCCCTGGCTCCAGCACATAGCAGGCATGGGAGGCCTGAGGGGGCTGTTGACTGGTGGGGACTCCTCCCTCCCCAACTCAGGTGTAGACCAAGATTCTGATGGGGGTGGGGGTGTTACTGCCTGACACTTGTTCCCAGGACCGCCTAGAGTCAGTCACCCGTTTGGAGAGTCAAGCATCAGGTCTCTGACTCACCCTCCTTGTCCCCCCACTCCGCCTCTCACATTTTCACGCTGTCTCTTTTGCCCATTCCTTCTGTCAGTCTCTCATTGTCTCTGTCTCTGGCTCACCATCTCTGCATCTCTCTCTGTCATTTCTTTCTCTATCTCTTGCCCACCATCTCTCTTGGCTATCTCTCTGTCTCTCCCGGTCTCTGACTCCTTCCCCATCTCTGTCTCCTTCCCCAGCCTGGCCGGGCCCTGGGGCCACGGGGTGACAGGCAGGCCGGGCACCCTCCGCTTGTTTTCCGCCCTGGCTGGCACGGGGCCCAGCTGGGCTGCTGTTCAGGAATCCTCCAGCTGCCCTGCTCCAGCCACCAGGCACAGCCACTGGCCTCTCCTCCCAGCACATTCTGTCCCGAGCAGGGAGCCCTGGGGGTGGGTGGGGTGGGAGTGGAGGGTTCCTGTCTGCCTGTCGTTACAGGACAGTCTGTCCTAGTGGCCTTGCTCCCCACCCATGCTGCCCCCTGATGCCCCCCCTCCCTACTTTGGGCTTAGATCTTCCTGAATGGGGCCCCTCTATCAGCTCACTCCTACCTCAGGGGCTTTGCACCTGCTGTGCCTCCTACCTGGAGCACCCTCTCCCCAGATATGCCCAAGACCTTCTCCCTGGCAGGCTTCAGATCACAAATCACCTCTTCAGGACATCCTCCCTGTCTCTAGGCCTGAACGCGCCTCAATTCCCCTCCTGTCCCAATGCCTTTTGCTTCCCGATCTTTCCCCTTCCTCAGAGTTCTAGATTTCCTTGTTTGTCAGTATGGTGTCAGTATACCCCAGAGCCCTGCCGTATCCCCAGCCTTGGAGAATATTTCAGAGTTGATGCCATTTCATCCCAAAGCTCCGCTCGGCCTTAGCCACCTCGGCTCCCGCACGCAGCTCCCATCCCTTCAGCCTGGCTGACCAACCCCAGGCCCGGCCTCCTCCTGTCCCTGCGGCCGCCCCAGCTGTTCCCTGCACACACTCCCGCCACTGTCCCCTGCGCCCCCGACAGGCACAATACCCCAGCCCTGCCGTCTGTCCCAGAGCTTTCCTTCCCCTAGCTGCGCCTTTCCCGATGAGGGGCAGGGTCTCACTGGGCTGCATGTGGGGGCTGCTACGACGTACACACACACACACACACACACACACTCAGAAATGGATGCACACGTGCAGAGACAGAAAGGGGCCAGCCGACACCGGGGCGCACAGCCTAGACCTCGATGAGCACGGACCCACGTGCATGCGCGTGCACACATGCAGAAAGCACGCTGACACCTGTCTGAACAGGTACGACAGTATTGCCCCCCTGGGCACCCCCGGCCCCGGCTGAGGGCTTGCAGGGTGTTCAGATGTGGAGGCCCCCAACTCTGGAGGGAAGCAGGTAAGATGCCCTGCATGTCACAGGGGGTGTAGGACGGGGGCTTGGACCCCACGCCAGGGTGTGCACAGACCTGTCCACACGCACCTCTGCCCTCACTCCCCCGCCTCCCCCCGCCCCCACCGCCTTATTTCTGACATTCGAGGAAGGCCAGGAAAGTCCCCAGAAAGCATCAGGCTGGGCAAGGGGCCCAGGAGGAAGAAGTGACTCGGCCAGTAGCCATCCGTGCCTGCCTGGCTGGGAGGCCCCGTGAGGGGCTTGGGGGATTCACAGAGAACAATAGAGGGCTGGGGGGCGGGGACAGGGTCCACAGGGCCTGCTGAGCAGGGTTGGGGGGTTGGGAGGGGACGGATGGGGCATGCCTCAGTGGGTCTCCGGTGCTCTAATACCTCCCCTCTGCGGAGCCCGATTCGCAGGTGGGGAAACAGGCACAGAGAACAGATGACTTGCCCAAGACCCCCCAGCCAGGATGGGGCAGGCAGAGGACCCCTCAGGCCTTGGTAAAGGGCTTTTGGGGGCATCTACTCTCCCCGCCTGTTTCGGTGGGCAAATGGAGCCAAGCCGGGTCCACTTTGTGGCACCACGTGTGGCCATGTGACTGGGTCTGGCCAATTAGAGCCTTTGGTGACCGCAGACTCAGGGATTGGCTCAGAAATAGGCATGTGACTCAGCCAGGGCCAGTCACCCTGGGGGATTGGGGGCCCCTGGAGGTGATAATGCGAGCCATCTTTGCTACCACAAGTTGCCACAAAACAGAGTCCCAAGGTCCTCGTGGTGAAATCCACAGACACCCCCAGCCCTGTGGAGTGAGGGTGGAGCCCGGGGGAAGGATGAGGGCTGGAGGGCCCTGGAAGAGCTTCCAGGAGGAGAAGACACTGGAGTGGGGTTTTGATGGATGAAGAGGAGTTTGCCAAGGAGCTAGAGAAGGGCATCCCAAGCAGAGGGAACAGCCTCTGCAACCACAGCAGGCGAGACAGGGCCAAGTGTGTCCTCAGCCACTCCGGGGGCTCCATGGGGCTGGAGCACAGAGAGGGTTTGGTTATTTGCTCCTAGGTGCCCCCACCAGCCCCTTAAGGAGGAGACCAAATCTTTGCCGGCAGCTTCGTTGGCAACTGATGTTCCTTTGGTGTTTGTAGTGTAGATGGCCTTTCTTTGAGGACCTGGATGAGGAGCCATGGTGAATGGGAGAATTGGCTTCGTGGGACAGGAAAGCCTGGAGCTGGGTGAGGGCAGTCCCGGGAGCCCGGGGAACAGGACCACAGTCCAAGGCAGGAGGAGGCATTTCTCGTCTCCCCATATGTGAGCCCCCCCACCCCTGGGCATTGTGTGCCAGGGGGGACAGGGTGGGGCTCAGGGTCTGCACTCCCAGCACCACCTCTCCCTTCCTGTGTGACCCTGGGATAGTGGCCGTAGGTCTCCAAGCCTCAGTTTGTCATCTGGAGCCTGACTTCACCATGGGATGGGGGCAGTGCCAGGCAGAGAAGCAATCCAAGGTCTGTGGGACTGGCTGGGGTGTGCAGAGCCAGGGGAGGGGGGGCTGGGTCTGTCTAAAACATTCCCTCAGCAGTTCTCGGCCTCTTTGAAAACAGGAAGCCAGCTCTCAGGGGAACCCCCAGCAGCGCTTCCTGAGCCTTCTCATGACGCGTGCTGGGGCGGGGCGGGGGGGGGTGGGGGGCGGAGTGAGCACACATGCAAGTTTGCAGGCAGCCTGGAGATAAACAGAGCCCACGAGACCGTGCATACGCGTTTGCGTGTCAGCCTTGTCTGCAGAGTTGCCCTGAGGCACATGCACACGTGTTGCATGTGCTTGAATGCAGGTTTGCACATCTCGGCCCGCACAGGAAGCAAACGTGGGCTGGTCTGCGAGTCTGGGTCTTGGTGTTGGACACAGGGGTCTACCGGCAGTGGGTACTGGGGGGTGCTGGCAAGAGCTAGCTTGTGCTGGGGTAGCCTGCTCTCCTCTCTTTCCATCTGCCTCTCACTCATCAGCCTCTGGCCCACTTGCTCTTCCTGGAGACTGTTAAATATGTTTTTACCTTAGGGCCTTTGCACCTGCTGTGCCCACTAAGCTACTGGGTCCTCCATTCCTCTCCATCTCTGGGGCCTCAGGATAATGGCCTTGGGCAGGTCACTCTCCCTGCCCCCACTTCCTACTTCTTGACTGTTCCCTTGCCCTTCCTCTGAGTCCTGACTCAGCTCTGACCACTTCCCTCTGCATCCTAGGATGTGTGGGCTCCCTCTACAAATCTCAGTTTATTCTCCTGTAAACTGGGGCCAATCTTGGTGGGGTCTCACTAGCGAGAGTCACCCAGAAAGTGGAAAAGGCTGAATTTAAGCCTGGGCTGGCCAGATCCGACAATTCGTAGAGCCTTTGTCCTTGCTCACATCAAGTGAAGAAAATACCTGAATGTCAAGGACAGGCTGGGGTCACTCAGCCACAGGGGTCAGATGGGGCCAAACTGGGGCCTCCTGTATGCCATGTTCCTGGGATGCTTTTCTCCTGCTGGCAAACTTCTACTCATCCTTCAAAACCCCATCCTCAAAAACCCCTTTTCTCCAAGCCAGTCCTGACACCATGGGCTGAGGGTCCTTGGTGTCTGGCCATGCCTGTCCCCTCCAGACAGACAAGGGCTGAGGCCTCTCAGTTGCATAGCCAGGACCACAAGATGCTGCTGACTTTCTGGAACTGGCCAGGTACCTTTGCCTATGCCCGATGCCCAGGAGGTGACTCCTGCTGCCATATTGCCCTCAGGATCTGCCAAACTGTGTGATTTAGAAGGGAAGGCAAGACATTTCCACTTGATCCAGAGGCCCGTGTGTTCTGGAAACTCTCCTGCCCAGGCCTGTGGTCTTTCTGACCTTGGGTCACAGCAGCTCCACACAAGCCTGGTTTATCTGTGGAATGGACCAGAGATAGTCCAAGGCTCCAACAGTGTAATGAGGGTTTCGTGCTGGTGTCTCAGTGCTCTAACCCCAGGGAAGCCATGGAGGCTTTGAAACAAGGCTCGGGGGATCCCTGGGTGGCGCAGCGGTTTAGCGCCTGCCTTTGGCCCAGGGCGCGATCCTGGAGATCCGGGATCGAATCCCACGTCGGGCTCCCGGTGCATGGAGCCTGCTTCTCCCTCTGCCTGTGTCTCTGCCTCTCTCTCTCACTGTGTGCCTATCATAAATAAAAAAAAAAAAAAAAAAATTGAAACAAGGCTCGGATTCCATCCCTTACACACCCTCCCCAAAGCCCACAAGGTCCTGCATGGCCTGGCCCTCGCAGCCTCTATCACAACCTCAGGCCCTTTGTAGTTGCTGTGCCTTCTGCTCAGATAGTCCTTCCCTCACTCCTCACAAGGCTCCTACCTTCTCCTCCTCATTTTTAAAAAAATATTTTATTATTTATTTATTCATGAGAGACACACAGAGAGAGAGAGAGAGAGAGGCAGAGACACAGGCAGAGGGAGAAGCATGCTCCACGCAGGGAGGCCGATGTGGGACTCGATCCCAGGTCTCCAGGATCACACCCTGGGCCGAAGGCGGCGCTAAACCGCTGAGCCCCCTGGGCCTAAGTTCAAATGTTCCCTCCTCAGAGGCCCCTGAGCCTCCCTGACCAAAGCTGCCCTATTCTCTCAGGCCCTCCCCTGTGCTTCTGGCAATTCATAATTACAACCTATTGGTGGCTTCACGGCCGTCCTCCACCTCCCCTCTGTAATAGGAGCTCCAAAGTTAGGGTGGGGATGCAGGGTGCAGGGACAGCACCCCTCCCCAAACTGGGAGAGTCTCCCAGCATCATCTCTCACCCTTTCTTTCCAGAATAGGCCTAGAAGCTTCCTCATGCTGGCTACATCGGCCAACAGCATAGACGGGAAGTGCAAGGTGAGGAGAGGAGGTGGCCCCGTGTCCAGGCAGAGCGTGCTCCTCCTCTGCTCCCACAGGCCGGAGCTCCGCCTCACCCTCAGGAGAACATCCAGCTCTTGGGCTCAGAGTTCAAGGTCCTGGCCGTGAGTGGCGGAATCTTTCCTTTTTCCTTGGCCAGATTCTTAGTTACCCTTTGGGTTTCATCTTGGTTGCCCTTCCCAGTATTAAGTGTTGACACAGGACACATCAGCTGTCAGAGTCCAAATACTCGCTGCACCCAGCATGTCAGCACACCAGGCAGCCTGAGACTCTTATAAGGGAAGGGGACGCATTTGTGCAGCATATGAACCTGGTGGACCTTTTAACTCGTTGTTTGCACACTATGTGAACGGTGTGTGCACCACGGGTGACCGGCAGGATGCTGAGTGCAGTACAGAGAACAGGGACCGCCCATGAGCTCAGAGCAGGAGCTGATAAACTTATAAAAAGTCAGATGATAGGGCAGCCCGGGTGGCTCAGAGGTTTGGTGCCACCTTCGGCCCAGGGTGTGATCCTAGAGTCTCAGGATCGAGTCCCACGTTGGGCTCCCTGCGTGGAGCCTGCTTCTCCCTCTGCCTGTGTCTCTGCCTCTCTCTCTCTCTCTCTCTCTCTGTGTCTCTCATGAATAAATAAGTAAAATCTTTTAAAAAAAAAGTCAGATGATAAATATTTGAGGCCCTGTGAGCCCTGCAGCCACTCAAGTGCTCCCCTGAAAGCAGCCTTAAGCAATACGCAAATGAGCGGGCATGGCTGTGTCCCCATAAAACCGTATTCGTGAACACTGAAACTAGGGCGCCTGGGTGGCTCAGTTGGTTAAGCATCTGCCTTCGGCTCAGGTCAGGATCTCGGGGTCCTGGGATCGAGCCCCACATCGGGCTCCCTGCTCAGCGGGCTGTCTGCCTCTCCTCCATCTGCCTCTCCTTCAGCTTGTGCTCTCTCTTGTTCTCTCTCTCTCCCTCTCTTTCAAATAAATAAAATCTTTCTTAAAATGAACCCTGAAACTTGAATTTTCATGTAGTTGTCATGTGTCACAAAATATTCTTTTGGAATGTTTCCAATCACCCAAAAGTGTAAAAGCCACTTCTAGGTTGTGGCCAGGGCTGCAGCCTCTGGATGAGGCACTCAGAGGGCAACAGAGAAAGTATCAGGAGTCGCTGTTGATAAAGGGCCGGAACTCTGCTCCAAGGGCTTCCAGGTCAGCCAGCTAAGAATGGGACAGGGGCTGAGACCCCAGCGGTGTCTGACCATTGATGAATGACAGCTCTCAGGGCTCGACGTGTGCAGCGTTAGCACAGAGCAAGTGAGGACGGCTCGCGAGGTGTCGGGACCCGCTTTAAGCTACACCCCAGCCCCTGGCTCGAGCACCACACGGACCCAACGGGGCAGTGCTGCCCATTCTCCGAACACTGTTTACCAAGTATCAAGTGACGGGAGCCTGTGGCAGGGTATCGAGTCACAGGGCAGTCACACTGAGACTTGGGCACTGTGACAGCAACTCTAGACACCAGCTGTTTACAGTGACATGGGGCCGGCTGTTTACAGGGGACCAGCTGACCTGCTTCCGGATGCCAGAGTCCAGATGGCCTGTGGGATGGGTTCCTGTGCAGGTGTTTGCCGAAGGCCCTGGGCCTGGGGACCCCTCGAGTGCGACTGCCTCCGGCACAGGGAGTGGGAATGTGGAAAGAACTCTGGGCCCAGGCAAGGCGAGGCTTTTGCTGCCTGAGGACCCCCACGCTCATACCTGCTTTTTGGAGGCAGGAATCAAGCCCTGAAGGTGTGGGGTCCCAGGGTCTGGCTCACATTCTGTCTCGGCTCAATCCTGGCTGTGCCACCTTGTGCCCATCCCTTAACTTATCTGAGCCTCTGCTTCCTTGTCTGTAAAATGGGTATGACAATGGATCAAGGTTCCAGACCATACACAGGATACCCAGTGAACATTGAATTTCAGAAAACAACAAATACTTTTTCTTTCCTTCTTTCTTTTCTCCCTTCCTTTTTTTTTTGCACTTGACCTGATTTTTTTCCATGACCTGATTTTTATATTGTAGTAAAACAGGTGCTATGGAAAGGGGACAAATGGAAGCAGGTGATTTCTTCTGGTGAGCACACTCATTGCTTTTGTTTGTTTTTGTTTTTTAGGTTTTTATTTACTTATTTGAGAGACAGCCCACAGGCAAGCACAAGGAGGAGGGGCAGAAGCAGACCCCCCCCACCCTGAGCATGGAGCCCCAGTGCAGGGCGAAATCCCCGGACCCTGAGATCATGACCTGAGACAAAGTCAACCACTTAACCGAGACGCCCCTCACACCATTGTTTATACTTGTTCCAAGGCTTCCAACATGATGATACTATTTCCTCATATTACCATTGCTCCGATCTTCTGGAGCCCGTCAGCTGCCATCCCCACAGATTTGTCTATCACAGGATTCCTAAAGGGATCGAACCCCCACGCTATTCCTTGGGCATGTCTGTCACCATTTGATTTCAAACGATGTTTTCTTGTCCATAAATTGTTTCAACTCGAGAGGGTAAGCTTTGCTTATGGAGTCTATTCGGTGAGCTCAAAGATCAAAACCAATACACTTTGAGTATAAGTATATCCCAAACGTTGCATGGGATTGACTTATACTAAAAACCCACAAAAGACAAAAACAAGAAAACAAGATGTTTATTTGTCAAATCTGCCTCTCCTCTGATGACATCTCCCCGACAGGAGGTCGTGAAGGTCCTGAAGGGATCTCAGGCCAGGCACGAAGGGGCCTCATGCATCATGGCACAGATGTTCACCGTCCTTGTCTTCCCCAGGACCTCATCACGAGGATGAGCCCAAGTAAGGTCTGGTGATGAGCTCATAAATGCATCACGTGTCTCTGGGGAACAGGGCCTGGGTGACAAGAATGGCACCATTATTCAAGAGTTTCACTAGGATGTCAGCAAGAGGTTCTGGGCCACAGGAAGGAAGGAGGGGGGCTCTTCATTCGTAGGATGTCCCCTGCACCTGGATGCCCTGAAGAGCTCAAGGGAGTTGTTGATTGAATATAAGATAATATTTGATAAACAGCTGTTGAATTCAATGTTTGGTTTCATCACCTTTTTTTTTTTAATTTAAAGGTTTTATTGATTTGACACAGAGAGAGAAAGCGAGCGAGCGAGTGAGAGAGCACAAGCAGAGAGAGAGAAAGAAGCATTCTAAGCAGGGAGCCCGATGCGGGGCTCCATCCCAGGACCCTGAGATCATGACCTGAGCTGAAGGCAGATGCTTAGCCCACTGAGCCTCTCAGGTGCCCCTGGTTTTTTGTTTTTTTTTTTTAAGATTTTATTTATTTATTCAGGAGAGATACACAGAGAGAGAGGCAGAGACACAGGCAGAGGGAGAAGCAGGCTCCATGCAGGGAGCCCGACGCGGGACTTGATCCCGAGGACTCCAGGACCATGCCCTGGGCCGAAGGCAGGGGCTAAACCGCTGAGCCACCCTGGGATCCCCGGTGCCCCTGATTCCATCATTCTTTGTTGAATACTTACTGTATGCAGACACTCCAACCCCATGGGTATTGATGCAGTCATCACCGTAAATGCAGAGTATCAAGTCACAGGGCAAACCTGTTAAAGGGAGACACCTGGTCCCAGGACCTCCTGCATAGGGTCCAGAAGGGCTTTCTGAGGGAGGTGACACTTGACAGAGACCCAGAGGCAGAGCTTTCCAGGTACAAACAGGGAACAGAGAATCCTAGGCAATGGGCACAGCGTGTGCAAAGGTCCTGGGGTGAGAGGGAACATAACGATTTCAGGGCCTGGCTTTGTGCCACCCTCAGCTCCCTTTGAGAATTTGCAAGCTCCAGCAGATAGTCAAGGCTAAGTTTAGGATGGCCAGGTTTGCCTGGCAAGTCAGGCAGGATGTGGTGCCCTCAACCGTCCACAAGAAGAAGGACAAAAGTCTGGGCACATCCTTGGCCAGAGGGCAGGGAGAGAGGGACAAAGCGGGGGGTGCAGGTGAAACGAACAACGGCCTCTGCACTGGAACTTCCTGAGCCACCTGCCTACCCAATGCACCCTCCTCTGTCCCATCGCCATGGCTACCTCCCAGGACACAGGGCAGGAAGAACGAGATAAGACCACATGCTGCCAGGTGGAGTCAGGATGCAGACAGAAGAGCTTTGGGGTGCCCAGCTGGAACCCTCAGGACTGAGAACCAGGGCTTGGATGGCAACAGTAGCACCCACAGTCATCATAGCTGCTAAGGCCGAAAAGTGCCCAGCTGAGCCTTGCTGGGAGCTCCCTCTCACAGCCACAAAATCCCCAGCAGGTTGATCTCAGGTGTATCCCCATTTTACTGACAGGAAGACTGAGATTCAGGATGAAGCCCCTGGCCGAGGGCTCGCGGTGACCCCGCGAGCGGGGTGCGGCAACTCTTCGTTCAGGCTGCTGTGACAAACACCACAGAATGGAGGGCTTACCCAGCAAACATGTACTTGGCACAGCTCTGGAGGCTGGCAAGTCCCAGGTCAAGGTGTCAGCAGATCTGGTGTCTGGTGAGGGCTGCTTCTGGGTCTGTGGACACCCACCTGCTTACCGCATCCTCACATGGCAGAAAGCAGGGAGAGGAAGCCAGCTGTCCTGTGTCTCCTTCTAAGGGCACTAATCCCATCATGGGGGCCCCCCTCATGACCTAATCACCTCCTAAAGCTTCCCGCCCCCAACACCACCCCACTGGGGATCTGGGCTTCAATTTATGAGTGTTGTGAGGACATAAACATTCCATTATAACAACACCCACCTTTCCTTTTTATTCTCTTTTGGGGCAAGAAGATGGAGGGCCAAGTCCAGGGCTGCAATCGGGGCCACTGGACCCTCTGGGTCATTTGTCTCTGACCTCAGTAGCCCTGGCTATAAAATGAGACTTTGGCCAATTGCCAATATCCATGGGCTGAGCTTCACCCCAGCCTCCTGGGCCTGCGCTGGGCTCAGCCCAGGGGGATCTTGGCAGGAGAGGTCTCTATCGCCTGCCAGTTGAATTTGTAACTCACTGTTTCCAGCTGGTAAAGGCAAATGTGTTCATTCAGTATTTGTTACTTACTGTATACCTAGGGGAGGGGTTCATCTGCAAAGGGGGCCCAATGGAGCTTTCTGGGTAATGGAAATACATATACCCAGATTGATAGTTTCGGGACTGTGTGCCTTTGTCAAAACTCATCCAGCTGTACTCTATTGTATGTGAGTTAGGCCTTAACAGAGCTGACCTTTAAAATAGTTATATGATATTTTATTTTAAGACTGTTGGGGAAAGGCAACATCATAACAAAATCCAAATGCTTTTATACAGTCTTCTGTTCCAGGAACTTGTGTTATTGGCTATAGCGATGGAAGGATGAAAAATGCTCTTGCTATAGAGTCTAGCTGTCCAGATGTGCCTGTTAGTGTTCTTTTTCTCATTTCGAAATAAAACACACCAGTATTTTTTTTTAAGATTTTATTTATTTACTCATGAGAGACACAGAGAAAGGCAGAAACATAGGCAGAGGGAGAGGCAGGCTCCCTGCGGGGAACCCAATGCAGGACACAATTCCAGGACCCCAGGATCATGACCTGAGCCAAAGGCAGACATTCAACCACTGAGCCACCCAGGCGTCCCATATCCATATTTTAAAAAATATTTTATTTATTTGAAAGAGAGCGAGAGAGCACAAGCAGGGCGAGCAGCAGAGGGAGACAGAGGCGGCTCAAGCAGGCTCCCTGCTGAGCAGGGAGACCATTGTGGGGCTCCGTCCCAGGACCCTGAGATCATGATCTGAGCCAAAGGCAGACACTTAACTGACTGAGCCATCCAGGCGCCCCTAATCTGTATTTTATTTTATTTTTTAAATTTTTATTTAAATTCAATTTGCCAATATATAGCAAAACACCCAGTGCTCATCTCATCATGTACCCTCCTTAATGCCACATCTGTATTTTAAATCATGTAAATAGTAACGTGCTGTGTACAAAGCCTATGTGAAATACACACGAGCATGAGCTTACATAACACAGAAAAGAGATGAAAGCAGCCGAATTAGGAATGTGGGGGAGCTCACAGCCCCATGAGGGAACCTTTGAAGGCTGTGGCTCTGGGGACTCAGCAATGTGGCCCCCAGGATGGGGGGTTAACCAACGAGGCAAGGCAGCCAGGCCCGGGTTGAGCCCAGCGTGTACAGCTTTGGCTTCATTCAAAAGTCCAGCCCAGAGCAGCCCGGGGGGGCCCAGGGGTTTAGCGCCGCCTTCAGCCCAGGCTCTGATCCTGGAGTCCGGATCGAGTCCCACGTCGGGCTCCCTGCAGGGAGTCTGCTTCTCCCTCTGCCTGTATCTCTACCTCTCTCTCTCTCTCTCATGAATAAATAAATTAAAACTTAAAAAAAAAAAAAGGCCAGCCCATCAACCATTCAGCGGAGGTTCAACAGTATGGCTCTTCCCACTCAGACTGGAGAGGTTCAGGGGTAGAAGCAGGAATTGGGGAAGGTGGGACAGGGCACCCAATCCACCTGTGAGAGAGATAGACAGTGAGAGACAGATGAGACAGAGAGATAGGAGAGAGACAAGGAGAGAGATACAAAGAGAGATGGGGGAAGAGAGATAAAGAAAAGAGAGAGGGAGAGAGAGAGGGTTTTGAGGGTGATTTTGATTTTGGAGCTGGGTTTGTCCTGTGAGAAGCATCTCAAATCTTGGGTAAGGAGCATGACCCTGGGATCAGCAGCACCCTAATAAGGTCAATAAGTGTCATGGAAATGGGGTCAGTGCCTCCCAGATCACTGTGAGTCTGGGGACAGCACATGGGGTCACTGTGTGTTCTTGACGACAGGGCATGGTTGAAATTTTCCATAACACAAAGCATTTTAAAATGACCTCTGGGCTCCTGGGTCTGATCCCAGGGATGTCCAGGATGGAGGGAAATCTCCACACTTCCTGGAGACCAGCCCAGAGGCTCTAGTGTGGGGGATGCTGAGAAAACTCTGAGAATGCCCCAGGCTTGAGACAGAGGCACCGGGCAGCCTCAAGGAGGCGGCTTGGAATTCTGCTCCTGGCATCTCCCTACCATTTTGGGAAGAGGTGGTGCCCACCTCCACACCTGCCGGCAGGCACTCCAGGGCTGGAATTACCCAAGCAGTGGCTGCTCCTTCCTCACCCTTGGGGTGGTACTTGCAATATAAAGAGGGACCCCACCCCCCCACCCTACCACCTTGCCATGGGCTGTCTTCCCAGGAGATGTTGAGGGAAAGACTGGACGGAGGAGGGAGGAGGAGTGAGAAGTGATAGCCTGAGTTTTAGGGAACCTGGACTCTCATCCCATTCCCTGAGACTGGGAGACTGATGCTGGCTTTATCACTGATGTCCCTGAAGAAATGGGCTGGAATCCAAATGACCAGATCTGGAGAAACTCATCATTTCACCAGGAAAAGTCTGAACCATGGCCTCCACCAAGAGTGGAAATAGGAGGACAGATAGGCCAGGAGCTTAAAATGAACTTGATATGCACCCCCAAAACGTACAAGGGAAGATGATGGCCCTGTGAAAACGGGTCTATCCAGAAACAAACAAAACAACTCAGTGGTATCAGCAATGTGGGAAGCAGGGATAACCTGGTGAAACAGAAGGTCAGATTGGAGGCCTCCCTGCATTGGAAAGAAAAATAAATGAAATAAATGTTGTTCTCAACATTTGGAAAAAGAAATGGCTGTCTTTAGAGATCTCAAGGAAGCAATAGGGATGGTGGATGTACCATATTCATGAACAAGGAGGCTGAGGCTCAAAAGATACCGATTCTCCCCATCTGAAGGTTTGGGTTGTTTTGCCCCCCCCCCCATCTGAAGTTTTAACACCATCCCAATTAAAGTCACAGAAGGGGTTTCCCCTCAGGAACTTGATAAGATGATTCAAAAAATTTACCCGGAAGAGCAGACGATTGCGAATAGAATACTTACACAAAACACGTGGCGTTACCTGTCCTACCAGATATGGGGACCCATGACAAAGCTTGTAATTAAGTCAGAGGGATATGGCACAGGGAGAGACATGTTGACCAATGGGTTGGAATTAAATGCCCAGAGACACCCTATGCAGGTCAGGAATTTGCTCCAAGATGGAGGTCTATTCCAGCAGTGGGGAGGGGAGACTATTCTATAAAAGAATCTGTGAAGTGAGAGTCCATGTTGAAAACAAGTCAGTTGGGTCCTTACGTCACATCAGACACAAAACTCAGTCTCTGGCTCTAGTCTCTGCTTTCATCTTACCTGGCCTCCTCCTGTCTCAGATCTTTCCCTCCTTTCTCTTATCTCAAAAGGACACTTACTGGATTTAGGGCCCACCCTAATCCCAGGATGATCCTATCTCGAGAGCCTTACCTTAATTACATCTGCAGAGATCTATTTCCAAATAAGGTCACATTCACAGGTTCTGAGTGGACATGTCTTTTTTTTTTAATATTTTATTTATTTATTCATGAGAGACACAGAGACAGAGGCAGAGACATAGGCAGAGGGAGGAGCAGGCTCCATGCAGGGAGCCCGATGTGGGACTCAATTTTGGGACTCCAGGATCACACCCTGGGCCGAAGGGAGGCGCTTAACCACTGAACCACCCAGGTGTCCCCCTGAGTGGACATGTCTTTTGGAGGACACCCTGCAGCCCACTACCACGGACTCTTGATCTTAAGATCACACCCTAACACACTGAACATCTCTCAGCCTGAGGTTCACAGGTCACGTCCCTGGTGCTGCCAATTCTTGTTCGCCTTGGTGTCCCCAGCTTCTGGCAAGGATTTGGCACACAGGAGATAGGAGGTGATTATGGGGCAATGATGCAGGGAGATTCAGGCTCCAGACAGCCAGGGTTTAAGTCCTAGCCCTTCAGATCAGCAACCTGATCTCTCTATGCCTCAATTTCCCATAAAGTAGAGCTGATAATACCTGCCTGGTGAATGTTAGATTGTGGCCTCCAACAGATATGTCCATCCAGAATGTTGGAATGTGACCTTCAAGGGTGTTAAAAATAAAACCACTTTGGCCAAGTCACTAAAAATTCATTGAAGTTTCAACCTCCCCCAGAATGTAAGTCTTCACCAGCCAGCCAGGAATTTTCTGTTTAGCTCCAGTGAGCTGTCTGACTCAGGGGTGTTCTCCATCCCACCCCCCAAGGGAAGAGGAGGTAATGCCTCGAAGAAGGCCCCGGGCCCCTCTCTCTAAAGCAAGGTGGCTTCATCTGGAATAACCCTGGCTCAGCGGTTGAGCGTCTGCCTTCAGCTCAGGGCTTGATCTTGAAGTCCCGAGATCGGGTCCCACATCAGGCTCCCTGCATGGAGCCTGCCTCTTCCTCTGCCTGTGTCTCTGCCTCTCTCTCTCTCTCTGTCTCTCATGAATAAATAAATAAAATCTTTACAAAAAAAAAAAAGAATAACCCTTTCTTTTCTTTTGCTAAAAACGGCCTTACCCCACCCTCCTTCCGGTAAAAACCTTTCATTTTGTCCAGCTCCTCAGAGCTCCCTCCACTTGCTGGACACGACGCCGCTCCATCCATGCCCGGCTGCAGAAGGCTAGTTAGATCTTCAAATTTACTTGGTCTAATTTTCACAAGGCTTCCTGCAGATGTAATGAGCTCTGGATCTGGAGACAAGATCATTCTGGATAAGGGTGATCCAAAATCCCATGACAGGTATCCATCCTTATAAGGGACAGAGAAGAGAGGCACCTGGGTGGCTCAGTGGTTGAGCATCTGCCTTTAGCTCAGGTCGTGATCCCGGGGTCCTGGGATCAAGTCCTGTATCAGGCTCCTCATGGGGGACCTGCTTCTCCCTCTGCCTACGTCTCTGCCTCTCTCTCTGGGTCTCTCATGAATAAATAAATAAAATCTTAAAAGAGAGAGAGAGAGAGAAAGAAAGAAGAAGAAGGAGAAGGAGAAGAAGAAGACAGAGAGACAAAGGCCACATGGAGATGGAGGTAGAGATCGGGGTGATGCATCCACAAGCCAAGGAACACCAAGGGCTGCTGGCGGCCACCAGAAGCCAGGAGAGGGGCCGGGATGGGCTTTCCCTCTGACCCCCCAGCAGGAACGCAGGTCACCACCTGCTTCACCACTTTGCTTCCAGACCACTGGAAATCTGTCTCCATAAGCTGGTTTACACCCGGCAGTTTCCAGCAGCCCCAAGAATCGAACGCACTGCCTTACAGGGCTGAAGGGGGGTGATCCGATGAGCTAAAACCTGGGATACAACCTGCCAAACAGTAAGCAGTTAATATGTGCTCACTGGGAGAATAAAATGTGCTCATTCAGTAAAGCATGAAGTCCACAATTGGACTGCTGATGGAACGAGTGATCAAAGCTCCGTGGGGAGGAGGGCTCGGTGCACCCCAGGTCCCTGGCCACCCCTCCACCCCGGGGTCGCCCTGCCTCCCCCGAGCTGACAGGTTGTTCAGTCGCAGGGCACGCAGACGGTGGCGGTGGCACGCAGCAAACCTCCCCAGGCCGAGTGACGGCCGCAGGCGGCTGGAGCCAGACGCTATTTGCAAACCGAAACTGAGACAGGCTTTGGCCACCCACTTGTGAAACCAGCCGCTGCTGTTCCCTCCCTGTGAGAAAGTCCCCCAGTGAGGCTGCATCCACCGGGGAGGGGCGGGGGAAGGTGGAGGAGGGCTGACTGCATTCCCGCAGGGGACTTAGGAAGTGATGGCATCTTTGTTCCTCAGTTTACCTGTCTGCAACTGGGCAGCATGGGGTGGCTGGAAGGGAGGGATTTGTAGGCTCCTGGTTGGAGATAATGAATTCAGGGATGCTGGGTAAGGGACTTCAGCTCTCTGTGCCTCAGTTTCCCTATCTGTGAACTGGTGAGATCCACACAGCTGCTCTTTTCTTTGGGAGACACGAATCAAATCCTGTCACCTGCCTTGAGACCTCCCACTGAGGTTAGAGACCTGAAGGAGGTGCCGGAGACATATGGGCATCTTGGGGAAGACTATCCCAACCTCAGGGTGCCCCACTGCTCTGAAGGTGAAGAGCAACCCCCTCCCCATGGTCCCCAGGGTCCCATGAGTCCAAGCTTGCTGCCCGCCCCATGTCATCTCCCTACACTGCCTCTTCACAAAGAAACAAGTCTGGGGCACCTGGGTGGCTCAGCAGTTGGGCGTCTGCCTTTGGCTCAGGTTGTGATCCGGGGGTCCCAGGATCAAGTCCTACATTGGGCTCCCTATGGGGAGCCTGCTTCTCCCTCTGCCTGTGTCTCTGCCTCTCTCTCTGTGTGTCTCTCATGAATGCATAAATAAAATCTTTTTTAAAAAAAGAATTTATTTAAAAAAAAGAATTTATTAAAAAAAATTATTTATGCATTCCTGAGAGACACAGAAAGAGGTAGAGACACAGGCAGAGGGAGGAGGAGAAGCAGGCTCCACACAAGGAGCCCGATGCAGGACTGGATCCTGGGACTCCAGGATCACGCCCTAAGCCAAAGGCAGATGCCCAACCGCTGAGCCACCCAGGCATCCCACTAAATTCTTTAAAAAATTTTTAAAAAGCTCATTCTCATCTCAGGGCTTGGGCCCCAATGCCACCTCTTCCAGGAGATAATGATCGGAAAAGACCCTCTCTGTTCTGCATGTGGCCACAGGTCCTGTTTTATTCCTTCTGTCCGTCTCCATCCCTGCCCCCAGGCCATACAACCTACAAGTGCAAGGATATGTCTCAGTTGTCCTCAGCTATGGTCCCAGCCCTCAGCCCAGGGTCTAACACACAACAAGCACCTGGTAAATGACTCTTAATATGAATGTGATTGTTTGTGAGCACAATGATTAAGCACATTGGTTTCACACGGTTGTGAACAAAACACAGACTGCTGATGGCAAGAGAAAAAGAAGGGCATGTGGGCAGACATTGGAGCTGAGACCTGAAGGAGGTGCTGGAGACATATGGGCATCTTGGGGAAGACTATCCCAAGCAGAGGCACTGTCTACTGTGCAAAGGCCCTGAGGCAGGAGTGTGCCTGATGTGGAGGAGTATCCAGGAGGCCAATGTGGACCGAGTGGAGTAAGGGTTGTGTTAGAGTAGGCAGTTAGTTAGGCTTTAACAGGATGCCTGGAGGCCAGCAAAGTGTGAGTCATGGTCAGCTATCGGGAAAGTCAGAGGTCTGTCCTGGCTGCTCTCCAAAACAAAGCCATTAAAAAGCTGGATCAAACTAGACAGGCCCAAGACAAAAAAAAAAAAAAAAGTGCAAACTCTTGCTCTCAAAAAATCCCCTCGCCAAGAGATAAATATTCCACCCTTAGTGAACAACTGTCAATAAAAGCTAGAGACCCAAGCCCCAGGCCCAAAAGCTCTCCCTTGAGTTCCCCTGCTCTCCCATCTCAGAGAATATACTTTCACTTTAATTATATGTTCCTTCTTGCACCACTCAACCGTTATATATGGTCTCTTCTTGAATCCTTTCTTGCAAGGAGACCAAGAGGCCCTGGCAACATCCTGGGGGCTGGGAAGTGGGAGCAGCAAGACCAGTTGTGGCTACAAGGCAGATTTCAGCTTTTACCCCAAGGGAGATGGGAGCCATGGATGATTCTGGAGAAAGGAAGGACAAGTCTGACTCCAGCCACCATGGAGAGAGGACTCTATGGGGGCTGAGAGCAGAAGCAGAGGGAGGCAGTGCCTGTGCTGGTCCCAGGGATAGATACTGGGGCTGGACCAAGGGAGGACAAAGGGTCAGATTCAGGAGTAGTTTTGCAGGAGAACAGAGAGTCAAGAATGTCTGTTTGATCCCATATCACAGGGAGGTAAACTGAGGATCTGGGAGCAGAGGAATCT
Source organism: Canis lupus dingo (assembly GCF_003254725.2). Taxonomy (NCBI): domain Eukaryota; kingdom Metazoa; phylum Chordata; class Mammalia; order Carnivora; family Canidae; genus Canis; species Canis lupus. The sequence goes on along the minus strand of NC_064262.1, from coordinate 45,179,230 downwards.
AGGAACAGGAGAGGCTGAAAGGGACAGCAGGAAGTTAAGAGGTGGCCAGGGTCTGGGAGGGAGATCCGGGGCCTCCCCTGACTCGCCAGGGCAGTCACCTTCCTCCCGATACAAACACCGTCCTCCTAGCTCTGATTTTCTCTGTAATTTCAATCTTGTCAGAGGGGAGAGGCTCACCACTTACGATTGACAATAGGCCTGACCCAGCTTCACAGAGGTTCTTGCACTCCCCTCAGCGACTCTGAGAACAGGGCACAATGCCTGTTTTACAGAAGGGGAAACTGAGGCCCAGAGCGACAGACCGGTCGTGCAGGTTGATGAGTGGCGCAGGAGAGATTCGCACCGAGGATATCAGGCTCGAGACCCTGTTGTTGGGATGGGACTCTGCTTGGGGGTGGAGGTGAGGCAGCAGCATCAAGTGTCCTGCCCTAGAATGTACTATTTAGTACCTGGCTTCAGATGGGGGCTGGGATGGGAGCCCCCCGGGGTGTGCTAAGAATTCGGTTTCGATCTGCATGGCCTTCCACTCCTGTGGTTGTAGGGTTGTTCACTCTGTTGTTCGTTCATTCCTAGCCACCTTCAGGTTCCTGCCTTGTGTGGAGCCAAGTCCAACCTTCCAGGTTGGGAGCGGTCGGGCCTGATGCGGATATACCCAGTTCCATAGAGTCTAGGCCTGAAGGAGGTACCCAGAGCTGGGGGTTCCCAGGGGTCTGAGGGCTTCTTGAAGAAGGATCCTCAGCTTGAGACCCCCTTCCTGCCCCCTCACCCACATAGTTATGATGAAAGGCAGGGGGTGGGACCAATGAGGGGTTTCCTGGGCCAGAGGCTCCACCTCTAGCCCCCACTCCTGGCTGGCACCGGCAGCCTCTAATGCCCCTGGGACTTGCCTTGGGCCACCTGCCAGACCACAGCCACTGGGAAACCAGCTCTGGAGGTGAGGGTGTCACCAGCCTGCCCAGATAGAAGCATTTGCAATGACTATTTATGGGGCAGGCCCAGGGGAGAGCAGGCTGGAGGGCAGTCTGAGAGCCACGTAGTGTGGTGGCTGGACCAGAATGACCAGCGATGCCACTGGGGCTGGAGGCTCTGAATGAGACTCTTTGTGATACTGGCCTCGGTTTCCCCATCCAAAAAACGTGGTGGTGGGGAGGCGTGTGTGTATGTGGGGGTGGGGGCTGTGTGTGTGACTGGGGATGTTTGAGAGGGATTCTTTTGCAGTTTGGGTCTTCTGGGCAGCAAGTGAGGGCTTCAGGTTTCCTGGAGGCGCCCCGGGGGGCCACAGAGGGGACAGATGCAGGGACAGTAGGATCTGGCTGGCGGGGGGGCGCCTAGACTGATCCCTCTGGCGCCGGGTCAGGCTGGGAGATCCTCAGGCAGGTTTCCGAGAGACAGGGAAAGTGAGAGAGGAGTCAGGAGAGAAAGGGAGAGAAGCGGGCAGGACGGAGGGGGGCGCAGTCAGGGAGACACAGCCCCCCTACCCTGCAGATCCGACACAAGCTGGGGGCTCGGGAGCAGCCCCCTGTCCCCCGCCAGCCGCGGCCGTATTATGGCGGTGGTGATGGTGTTGGTTCGCCAGCGCGCCACCGGCTCCCTCCCTCCCCACCCCCAGGGAGGACGAACGACCCCCATTTCACCGATGGAGAAACTGAGGCCCAGAGAGCCCCAGGCCGCCCAGAGCTGGGGGCAGAGCCAGGGCAGCCCCGATCCCTGCGGCCTCCGGACCCCTTCCCCCACCAGCCCTCCCGGAGTGTTTTTCTTCCCTCCTCCCGGGTGTTTTGGTTTCGGCGGGAGCGCGGCCGCGGTAGCAGGCGGTTCTCGCCGGCAGGGTCAGCCCAGGGCGGGCGGGGAGCCAGGAGCAGCTCGGGGCCAGGGTGGGGAGGACCCGGGGCCATCGGCGGGGCGGCGGGGGGGGGGGGGCAGCCCCGCCTTCCCCTCCCCACCCCCCGCGGCTCCCTTGCTCCACCTGTACCGTGGGGCCCGCGGGGTCGCGGCCCCTGCGTGGGGCCCTGGTGGCAGGGGGGGGGGGTGGCTCGCTGGACGCGGCCGAGGGGCCGATGGCTCCGGGCGGGGTTTCCCGCGTCGGTGCCAAGGTTCCGTGCGCTCGGTTCGTTATTAAACATTGATGGAGGCCTGCTGGGCGCCTGCCCGAGAGGCCTCCCCATTGGGCGATCAGGGCGATCAGGGCGCAGATGCCCCAACGCGGGGGGGGGGGGGGGGGGGGGGGGGGACGCGGGTTGCAGGCCCGACCGGAGGGAGGCGCTGGGGGCCGGAGGATGCGAGAGGTGCACCCGGACCAGGAGCTTTCTTCCATAGGACACCTAATCACCAGCAACCAAAGGAACATAGAAACTGGGCTCCATATAATTAAAAAAAATTTTTTTCTACAAAGGATGCTCTCTCTCTTTTTAAAGATTTTATTTATTCAGAGAGACACAGAGAGAGTGAGAGAGGCAGAGACACAGGCAGAGGGAGAAGCAGGCTCCATGCAAGGAGCCTGACGTGGGACTCGACCCTGGGACTCCAGGATCACACCCCGGGCGCAAGGTAGGCGCTAAACCGCTGAGCCACCCAGGGATCCCAAAGGACGCTTTTCAGATGATGAAAAGGTAACCCACAGGAGAAAATATTTACAAATCTTCTATCAGACAGGAGATCAATCTCCAAACTATGTAAAGAGCTCTTAGGATTCAATAATAAAAGGATAAATAACCCAATTAAAAATATGGAAAGAATTCAAATAGAGAAATCTCCCAAGAAGATATGTAAATGGCCAATAAGCACACAAAGAAGGGCTCAACACCATCCGATATCAGGGAAACGCAAATCACACCATGGTGAGACACCACCTTACACTAGGATGGCTCCCCTCCCCCAAATGGGAAATAGCAGGTATTGATGAGGTGGGGGGTGGCGGGGTGGGGGGGTGTCCCAACCTCCCGTGTTGCTGATGGGAATGTAAAGAATATGGCCACTTGGGAAAACAATCTGACAGCACCTGGAGAAGGAAAGTGAAACCCAGAATTACCCTATGACCAAACACTTGTACTCCGAGCCATGTACTGAGAGGATTGAAATAAATAGGTGTCACACCAGAGCCTGTAGGCCAGGCTCTCAGCCGAGCTGCTCAGAATCGCCAGAAGGTGGAACCCACCCAGATGCCCAGGAACGAAGGAATAAATAAACAGCGATCCGGCCAACGGTGGAATACTACTCAGCCATAAAAAGGAAAGAAGTCTTGATTCATGCTGCCATGTGGCTGACCCTTGAAAACATGATGCTGTTTCTTTCACAAAAGCACAGACAAAAAAGGGCACATGTTGTATGATCACAACGATACAAAATGTCCCAGGAGGCAAATCCACAGAGACATAAAGCAGATTGGTGGCTGTTGGGGACCAGGCAAGGTGGGATGGGGAGTGACTGTTTGTGGGCGCAGGCTTTCCTTTTGAGGTGATGAAAATGTTCTGGAATGAGACAAAGGTGGTGGTTGCACAATGCTGTGAATGCACCAAAGCTTTGGAATTGTTCACTCTGCAAGGGTGATGTGTATGGTATGTGAATATCTCAAAAAAAAAAAACCACGGAAAAACAAAAAAGGAGGAATGAACAAAGGCGCACGGTTGGGGGAAGGGCACCCCTGGCTGAGGGCCTGGCTCCGCAGGGTGTGGCCAGCTAAGTGTGACAGGCCAGGCCACGGCCCTCCAGTGTGTCACCTTCTGTAGCACAGGGTCCCCGGAGGCCATTGATACCTCAGCCCCATCCTAGTGACAGCATCCGTTTCTCACCCAGCCCAGAGGCCACTGGAGAAAATGAGGAGGGGGGTATCTGGGGAGGTAAACTGAGGTAGCCTATCTCTCTGATGGAGACATCCTTCCTGACTCATGGTGGAAACCATGGTGAAAGGGAATCAGACAAAAGGGACAAATGCAGAGGAGAGGGAGTGAGATGGGGGTCAAAGGCTCTGGAGAGCCTTATCCATTTTACAGACCAGAACACTGAGGACCACAAGGCTGAGTCACCTGCTCCTCTGAACAGCGGCAGGAAGAATCTTTGAACAACTCACAAACTGAGTCTCAACAATCCTGTTGCAGGATACCCCCCACCCCAGCCTCACAACAAAACCCCTGGGCCCCAGGAGGCAGTGACCTCTCTCTATGCCCCTGGCTCACTCACACCCTGACCAACCACACCTGCCTCAGGGCCTTTGCTCTCGGGTTGTGCTGGCCTCTCCTCACCATCTTGACCCTGGTATCACCGCTTCCGGAAAGCCCTCTCTTACCCACTGCTCTTCACACTTTCACTCATCACTCTCTCAGGGTTATTTTAACTCCCTGTGTGGTGATCGGATCAGCATCTGCCTTCCCCTCCCCAGCAGAAGCCCCTCACAATGGAACCGATTCCAATCTGTGCAGGACAGGGCTTGGCCTACAGTGGGTGCTCAATGCTGACTTCAAGAATCAAATAATGAATAAAGATGGGAAATGGGGTCTACTACGGTCCCGACTGCTGGAGTTGCTGGGAGGAGCTCAGCGATGGACATTCAGAGGGCCATAGAGTAGTGAGCACACAATAAACACCGGGCCAGGGCTCCGCTAAGCAGTTGCCCAACCCATTGAGGTAGGAGCTCCAAACCAGTGCTCTGAACCCCTTCCTATCATATAGACAGGCAAACAGAGACCCAGAGAGCGACCTCCTATGAGTCATTTCCTAGCAGCAGAAACAACTCAAAGTAGCTTCAACAAAAAGGGAACCTGATGAAAAAAAAAAACCTATCTATTTATCTATCTACCTATATCTCCCAGGGTTGTGGGCTTCAGGCATGGCTGGATCCAGGGACAAGGGGGCCACCAGTCTGGGCTGCTGTCTTCCCTGAAAGCTTCTCTCCAGGGCAATTTCTGCCTTTGAAGCAAGGTGTCTGTCTTCCCCAGTCACAACAGCAAAAGTTCTAGATGGTGCTCAATAAATGTCTAACTCCGACTCCTTGGACCCATGGGGCTGTGCCTAGTGGGCTTGTTAACTCCAGGGGCCACCAAACAGGGTTCTGTTGTTCTGTGTGGGCCCAGGACTGGGGCAGGCCCATATGAGGGCTTTTAGCTTCCTGGAGGTTTCACAGCAGGAGGTAGGGGTGAGTGTGGGGTCTTGGACTTGAGGGTGTAGTTCTGGGAGGGTGGGGGTGGCTCAGATCACTCTGTTCTTTTTTTACGAGGCCGCTGACCCAGCATCCCTTCCTGTCTGCCCACTTGGTCCTGCTGCCACCAAAGAATGAGAACTGATTCACAAGGCAAGGCATGCCTGGCGGGGAGGTGGCAAATTCAAGGGAGGGAGCATGCGCAGAACATTGAGCAGACACCCGGGGGCTGGAGCAGTGGGGCCAAGGCTTCTGTTTCTCCATCTAGAGGCATAAATGGGAAACTAGGGACCCCCAAAAGGGCGGGGCCTGGCCCTCCAGTCTCCCAGCTTATAGAACCAGACCTCTCTCACCCAGAGGCCACAGGTCCTTTGGCCACAAAATTCAGGGATTCTGGGTTCTACTATCCACCCCTCCGCCTCCCGCCTCCACTTAAACCGGAAAAGTCTGTTTTGCAAACTGCCTAGCGAGGGGGGGGTGCCCCCCAAGACCTGGGAACCATGTGCTGCTGTTGCCACCTGGTGGCCACTGGGGGAATCCCAGATGACTCGTTTAACAATGGGAGGAGCTCGGGTCGGGTGGGGGGAGCGCAGGAAAAGGGCAGATTCTCGGGATGAGTGTGGGGCACGCGTTCCTGCTGCGGGGCCTTGGGTGTCAGGAGAAAGAGGAACCCCAATTCCTGACCTGAGTCCTGGGAGAGGGCCGACCGACCCCTAAGAGGGGCGGAGCTGGAGGGAACGCACCAAGGCCCCTGTTTTGGAGGGTGGGGACAAATCCCTCTCCCCTTCGCGCGGTCCTCCCCTTGCCCAGTCCTGACTTTGCAGAGTTCGGAGTGATCATCCAGTTCTGAGTCTCCCCCAGACTGGCGGCCCCTGGAGGCGCCCAGAGGGAGAGATGAATAAATGCGTGTGGAATGAATGAAAGCATTCCCCTACTGGGGATTTTGAACAGCACGTGCAGGCTTCAGCCAGGGGCAAGTTACCCAACGGAAGGCTCGTTTATTGAGCCGCGGACCCCCTCGACAGACCTGCGGGTTCAATATTAGTCACTCCCACTCTACAGGCAAGGAGGAAGGCAAGGGGGGGCCATCACCTCCCTCAGAATGCTTAGGGTAGGGTCCCCTTGTTTTCCCACGACTAGGTCCTCCGAGCCTGGACCGTGCAGTGCAGCAGGAGCTCTGTCTGCACCCAGACTCCCCATCAAGTGCTCCTGGGACACAACGTCCAGCTTAGGGTCCTAGGATCAACAGGAGCCCCCGTTGGCCCCCCTCCAATCTATATGACGCTGAGAAGTTCTGTCCCTTTCCCGTGGATGCCATGGGGTGTGGCAGTTTCCTTTTCGTGGTGGTTTCTAGGGTTCTCACCGCAGGACATGGCGCAACCTGAGCTAGACAGAGAGGGGGGCAGTGTGGCACCAGAGCGTAGGAGGAGGAAACAGGTCGGGGCGCTTGGCCCAGGTTTGCCTCCTGCCCAGGCCCGGGTGGCACCAGGCTAGCCACTTGCTCTCTCTGAGCCTCGGTGGTCATATCTGTAAAATAGAATAGCCGTGTGCCTCCCGAGGTGGTTACGGGAATCAGGACATCATGTGAGGTGTAGACGGAACCGGCTGGGTGTGCGAGATCTGCTTAATAACCAGCCGCATCCGGTCTCCCTCCCTGAAGGACGAGACCGACCTCCCGCTCTCTCCCTCAGGCCTCCAGGCCCATGTGCGTGGGGCCACTGAATGTGGGGGTCTGTATCAGGTCTCCCAAGAGCAGTGACAGTTCAGCCACCTGGGCAGGGTTGCCCTCCAGACCATCCTGCCTGCCGGGCCCCAGAGCCCGAGCCTCAGGGTGGCCTTGCACCTGTCTCCTGTCCTCCAAGGGAAGCTCTGTGTCCTCCAAGGCCAGTTCAGGAGTGCCCCGAAGTAGCTGTGTCTTCTTCTGGAAATGCACAGGTGTGTCCAGGTCAGTTACCTGAGCTTTTTCCCAGGACAAGTTCACCACCGAGGCCCCTTTCAAGGACACCTCCTCCGGGAAGTCTGCCGGGCTTGTCCACTGCCAAGCCTAGATAGGAAGGGTGTGGTCAAGGCTTTGGGTAGGGCTCTACTATCCATCCACACAGGGGGGCAGGCGGATCAGGTTCCTGCTGGCTTAATTGCCTAAAATCCTGAGTCCAATTTGAGGGTCAGCTCTGCCTCAGTGACCCTCACTTAGCCCCTTTTAGAAAGCACCCCTCCTCCCCCACCACCACACACAGGCCATTTCTCTTTGGGAAATTATTCCTCCTCTTCTCACGGTTCAGGTGGTTGGGCACTGGCCCCACCACAATTTGAGTGGTGGACATGTGATCTGGCTCAGCCAATCAGAGCACTCTAGCCCCTGATTCCTGCCATAGACTCGGGGATGAGCACGTGATCGAAGCACGGCCAATCGGTGATGGCCCTGAGACTTTTGCTAAAGTGAATGGGGGAAATGGACACCCTGCTTCCACTGGGGAAAGGCTGAGCCTGAGTGGGAGGAAAGCCGGTATACAGAACAGCAGTCCAGACAAACGGATGCCCAGTCTGTGGATTCCTAGATCTAGCCATGCCTGAAGTCCACCATCTGCAGACTTTCTCTCCCACCCCCTACCGGGTTCCCTTTTTGTTGAAATCACTTTGAGCTGTTTCTACTGCTAGGAAATGACCCACAGGAGGCTCCTCTCTGGGCTCCTGATTGCCCGTTTGTGAAATAGGACAGGTTTTTGGAGTCCTGCGTCAGTGGTTAGGGGAGAATGAAATGAGTTAGTGCATGGCCATTACTTTGTAGAGCCAGAGCCCTGGCCCAGAGTACAGACCCAATAAATAGGACTTTAAATTAGAAAAGGAGCCCTTACCTGCTTTCCCTGGCTGCTAGGGAACTCGACCGCAGTGCTGGCACAGGGCGTGGGCAGCGGTGGGCACAGGCACCGTGCAGCCCTGCGGTGGGAAGGAAGCTGGTCAGAGGAGCTGTGTTTCTATCTCCTCGTACTTTTTAATCGTCCTGACTTACTTTTTTCATCTCCACCAGGTTACAAAGGGAAGAATGGATGTAGATTGGGGGTGGGGGGTGGCGGGAATCTGACAGACCTGGGTTCAAATCCCAGCTCTGCCCCCACTGCTGGATACCTTGGGCCTGACTACCTAGGCCTCAGTTTCCTCATCTGTAAACTGGGCACAAACACCAACTTGGTGTGAGCAGTTACTATGATCACTACTGCTCTTACGGGTCATCTTAGGGGAGATGGTGCTAGTTACCTGTTCAGGCCGAGGTACCCAAGGACGCCCAGGAGAAGGATGCTCACGAAGCTCCCCAGAGACACGAGGATTATGGACAATTCGAACACCTGGGAGACCTGGACTTCTGGGAGTGGGAGAGGTTGGGTTGGGGGAGGGACACTTCCTGCCTCTTACTGGGAAGGGAGTTGGGAGGGCTGGACCCTCCATCAACTCGCTGCTGACTGTAGTGTGTTGTGAGCCCCTCTATGCCTGTTTCCTGTGAAGTGGGAGACCAGAGAACCCACTTGCTCAATGTCCTTGGGATAAAGGCCTGAAACCCAGTGTTCAGGACACTGGAGCTCCAAGCACCCGCAGGTTGCGCCCATGTGGTTGCTCCCCTGGACCCAGACCTGCCACCCCACACCAAGCCTGACTCACTGGTTCTCCTGAGACCAGATTGCACTATAGCAGGTAGGGACCATGGCAGGAACAGGGATCATTTGGTTTCCAAATCTCTTCCAGCCACACACCCCAAGACAATGGAGCCCACCTCCTTATCTTTGTTATAAGAGAGACATTCATTCATTCATTCATTCCCTCAGTAAATAGCCCCCTGCTCCCTCTACCTCTCCCGGAGCCCCCAGGCTAGAGGAAACGGAGCCCAGACACAGAAGCCCTCACCCACTCCCAAGGTGTCAGGCCAGGAAGGATGGATTGTCACAGCTAAGGGTGGGATGGGAGGGAGGGGTAGGCACCCAGAGGAAAGCATGGAAGGCTTCCTGGAGGAGGAAGTTTCTGAGCTGAGTTTTAAGGATGAATAGGGGTTAGCAGGGAGGACAAACATCCCTGGGAAGAGGGGCCTGCCTGGGCAAGGCAAGGGGAGTGTGAGAGAAGGTTCATGAGGGGAAACTGCAAGGGGAGGCGGGAGCAGAGTGGGCTGGGACTTTCTCCTTAGGGTGATACACGGGGAGCAGGGCCTGGGTGGGGCTGCTTGCGGAGGCTTGGGCTACTCACCGATGCTGAATGGCTGGGGCTGGCTCCAGGTGCCCTGCAGCGTCGGTGTGTCTGCTCGGACCTGCACGGTGTAGGCTGTGCCAGCCCGAAGGCCACTAAGGGTGACCTGGGTCTCTGTGGGCTTCACGGGCAGCTCTGTGGGAGGGAGGTGGCCATGGGGTCCCAGACTCCCTTTACTCCCAGGAGGTCAGGCTTGGGCAGTGGGATGTTGGGGTCCTGGCTGGGCAACCACACCCTGGGAGTGACAGTGGGGACTCTAGGACATTTTTGCTGAAAATTCTTTTTTTCTTTTTCTTTTCTTTTTTTTTTTTTTTAAGATTTATTTATTTGAGAGAGAGAGAGAGAGAGAGAGCATGAGCAGGAGGGGCACAGGGAAAGGAAGAGAGAATCTCAAGCAGACTTCGCTGAGCATGGAGCCTGGCGCCAGACTCGAACCCATGACTCTGAGATCACGACCTGAGCCAAAACCAAGAGTCGGACGCTTAACCGACTGCACCCTGCAGGTGCCCCTGCTGGAAACTCTTAATGCACCCATTCACCTCAGCTTATTTGGAGGAATATTCTTCACCAAAATATTTAGTGAGTGATGCTGTTGTTTTCAAAATCTGACCTCTGCTGGCTCCCCAACCCCCCATCTGCCTTTTCCTCCAAGCTCTCTAAAGACTCTGGGTTTAGTTGCACCTCAGGGCCTTTGCACTGGCAGTGCCCCCTCCCCTACGTTGTTCACTCTTTCCCCAGATATCCACATGGTTTCCTCCCTCTCTTCCTTCCCATCTTCAGGGTCAAGATCAGCATTAACTGTCTGCCTTGCTCCCTCCATGTCCCTAGAACCTCAGCACATAGCAAGATCTCAGCACATGCTGTGGAATTATGACTTTTACAAGTAAAGTTCTCCATTAAAAATCCTTAAAGTGAGAATACAGTTGTTGGCTGTTATCAAGAAGAAAAACATTCCTAGAACCCTGGTCTATATTCTTTGTATAGAAGAATAATCAAGAGGAATATTCAAGAGGAATATTCTTTGGGGCACCTGCTGGCTCAGTGGTTGAGCATCTGCCTTGGGCTCAGGTTGTGATCCCAGGGTCCTGGGATTGAGTCCCACATCAGGCTCCCCACAGGGAGCCTGCTTCTCCCTCTGCCTGTGTCTCTCTCTCTCTGTGTCTCTCATGAATAAATAAAAAAAAAAAAAAAAAAAAAAAGAATATTCTTCAAAAGAAATTTGGGGGCAATTGGTAAATTTGGCAAATGCTCATTTGGTGCACTCATCTTCAGCATTTTGACTTTGGGCAAATAGGTATGAGCTGCTTCTAGCTGTGCCACCCTGAAGAAGTCACTGAACCTCACTTGGCCTAATTACCTCCTCTAAACAACGAGTGGTCAAGAGGATAGCAGGAGGCCTATGTCTCCGATGCCGGAGCATCCCCCCAGCATTCTCCTGCCCGCACCCCACCCCAGCATTCATGCTTTGACCAGTGCTGGGTGCTTGGTGGCAAGACACGTAGTGGCAGGTCTTGCTGGCCTGGCCTGTTGCTGCAGGATGTGGGTGGATGAGGCCATATTCAAAAGACTGTGCTCCCCGCATGGAAGGTGGGGCCCCCAGTGTGTGAAAGGGCAGGAAACTCGAGCCCTGGTGAGACTTGCCCTGTCCATTCTCCTGTCTTTCCTTCCTAAGGGGCAGAAAGGGGCACTGACTGAGCTCAGTTCCAGGTTTGCTTAACCCTTGGACAGGAATCCCATTCCATTGAACACCAATAAAAAATAAATTTATTATATATAAAAAAAAAAAGGAATCCCATTCCAGGCCTCAGTTTCCCCATCTGTGAAATGGAGACTACCATCCCGCTCCATGGGAGTGGAGTTGCAGATTCGCATGAGGAGCTGCCACCCACACACGGGGTATTGGGAGCACACAGCTGCTGCCCGCAGGGCCCCCCCTTGGAGAGGGCAATCCATGGACTCTTTAAATCGGACAGATCTTGTTTTATGGGTGAGAAAACCAAGGCCCACAGAGGGCCAGTGAGGTGCCCGGGGTCCCTAGGAAGGCAGACCTCAAGCCTGGCCCCTTCTTCCCCCAGCCGGGCCTGTGCTGCCCAACGTACCGGACACCTGGTTGCCCTCCGCATCCTGGCAGCGCACGACGTACTCCTTCAGGACCCCTGGGCAAGCACTCAGCAGGGACGGCGTCCAGTCCACAGACACGGAGTCCTGGCTGAGCTTCTTCACCAACACATGTTGGGGACTTCCGGCCCCCGAGGCTGCAACTAGCACCATCACCAAGGTCAATTCCAAGAGCACTGGCCCTTCCTGCTGCCCCACCTGGCACCGTCCAGAGGCCCAGGGAACCTTGGCAACAGAGTCGAGTGGACCTGGGGTCGAATCCCGGCTCCACGGCTCAGGCACCATCACCGCCCCTCTCTGAGACTCACTTTTCTTATCTATAAAATGGGGCAATGCCGCTCAGAGTATCTTCGGGATCGTCTGAGACTTCTGTACGTCTGGCTTCCAGCTAAGGCCTGACCCGGACTAAGTGCCTCTAGGTGTTCATTCCCTCCTCCTGACACCCAAGGGCCCCGCCAAAGCCCTCCCGGGAGACCACCCTGCAGGTTTGGGCTACTCACCATTGCCCCCAAAGTGGTAGGTGGACAAGACCGTGGACCACGAGGTGAGCTTCTCTGGGCGTGCAGAGGCAAAGATTGTGATGTGGTAACACACTTTCTGCTCCATTGCCCTAGATGCTCTGCTCCAGCTGTGGGTTGCTGGAAGGATTGGCAAGGCCCAGGCCAGTAAATAGGTTGTATCGCCACCTCTGCCTCTTTGCAGTGGCTGGACCACGTGCCAGGAACCCCTAGAGCACTCCTGCTCAAGCTTCAAAGCCCTTGAACCCATGTCTCCTCTTCCACGATCCCTTCCTTATCCCCCCACAGCCCAGCCCTGACCTGCAGCCCAGCCTGCATTCTACAGAGCCAGGTGCATCTGTCTCCCCAGTCTGGGAATTCAAGGGCCAGGCTGAGGCTGAAGTTTCCTGGGGCCCTGGCCAGCAGCCAGGGCTGTAAGGCTTCCCCTGTTTCTCCGGAGGCCTCATTAATTTGCCACCATAATAGCATCTTGCTAGCTGCCACCTTCTCTGGCACAGGTGAATGTTTAACAAACACCCTGGGATGTGAGACTCATTACCTACTGGGGTACAATCTGCCCAGGGCTATAAAGCTCTGACACCTGAGGATCCTGGCAGGAGGCTCCAGACCCACGTGTGTGGGAGTCTCCAAGTCTCAGTCTGTTCCCACCTCTGTGTGACCTCAGGCAAGTATCAGACCTCTCTGGGCCTCAGACACCTCACATGCACGGCCCCTATAGGCTTGAGCTGAGCAGGAGCTCTGAGGGAGGATGCAGAAGTGGAGGCGCAGCAACTGACAATACGGTACCCATTCCCATGGGGTCCGGATCCTGGGGTGCAGTCAGGGTGCACATGGTAAGGTTCCTGTCCTGGCCCTGGGGCTGCCACTCAATGCAGTATGTCGCGCTCTGGTGCTGCGCTGGCCAATGTATGGTGGTCCCGTTGGCTCCGGCGCTGATATTCAGAGCCCCTGGTTCTGGAAGGAGATGAGAGAGGCGTATCAGAACCGCGCTCCACTGGGCCCCAGTCCACAGCTCCTGCAGCCCCATCCCACCCGCTTGCCAGACTCTAACCCTTCAGGGCGGGAAGTATCCGTATGTGGCTCCGTCTCCTCTCACTGGGGGCTGCCGGGCTGGGGGCCAGCCCCAGGGGCAGGGGCAGGCCGGCCAGCGTGCGCTCTTCCCTGGGTCTGACCATGAGTTAGTTCCCAGCCCAGCCTCCCACCATCAGGACGACCCATAGCCCGGACTACTACCCTCCCACCCCACCCCCACCCCTGGCCTGGGGAACATCTCCTGCTCTAGCAAATGCTTGGCCACCCACCACCCGCCTCACCCAGCGGCGGGCAGGTGTGGTGCAGGATGGGCCTCCCAGCCCAGACTGGAGCTCAGAGGCCTGAGGACACACCCCCTCGGTCCCCAGGGCTCATCTCCCCTGCTCCCTCCAGCAAGGGCATCTGCAACAACCTTGGGGGAGGTGGGCACTGCTTCCAAGTCCAGAGACAACAGCTACCATTTATTGAGCACCAACTCTATGCACCGGGCCAGTGCTAAGCACTTCACGGTGCCACTCTGCTACGAAGTAGGACCATGGTCACTCCAATAATGCTGAATCTGAGGCTCAGAGAGGGAGAGCCACTGGCCCCAGGGCAGGAGCTGACAGACTTTTGGCTGTGCCACCGTGGCAAGTGGCTTTACCTCTCTGAGCCTCAGCTGTCTCATCTCTGAAATGGGCATCCTCGTAACAGCCCTGTCCTCACAAGATTGCTGGGTGTTCAGTAGGCCCAGGACCAGGGTGAGGTGAGTGAGGCACTCATCAGGCACAAAGCGGAGGCGCTAAGGAACTCAGTCATCAAGATAAACACTGTTTTTTAAAAATAAAAAAAATGGATACAAAATTATGTGATGAGCTAATTCGTCTTCGCCAAAAGGTGGAAACAGCCCAAATGTTCATTGACGGATAAACAGATAAACACAATGTGGCCCATCCACATGGTGGACTGTTACTCAGCCACAAAAAGGAAGCAAAGCCCTGACACATGGAACCTCAAAAACATGAATCCGGGTGAAAGAAGCTGTCACAAGAGGCCACATGGTGTGTGATCCCACTTACATGGAATGTCCAGAACAGATAAATCTATAGAGATGAAACGCAGATTAGTGGTTGCCGGGGGCTGGGGGTTAGAGATGGGGGGATGACTGATGATGGACATGAGGTCTCCCTTTCGGGATGATAGAAATGTTCTGGAACTAGACAGAGGTGAAGGTTGCACATCACTGTGAATGTCCGAAATGCCACTGAATTGTCCCTGCTAAAGTGATTAATTTTGCTATGTGAATTTCACCTCAATAAAATATGTATGTGTATTTATATTCATGTATGCATACATCTAAATCTCGACTTTTTTCAACATATATATATACATATACGTGTGTCTTTAATTTTGTCTATCCATATACACAATGAACAAATATCAAGATTTTAAATGAAGATAGGATCAATCGTGTACTTGCACCGCCCTGCCTCACTCACCGCACCCTGATCCTGCCCTGGTCCCAGAAAACTGTATTTACAAAGACAAGTGGTTGGCCTGGGATATAGTTTGCCAGTTAGAGGTTTGTTATTTTTTAAAAATATTACATTATAGGGCCACCTGGGTTGCTCAGCAGTTAAGCATCTGCCTTTGGCTCAGGTCATGATCCTGGAGTCCCGGGATCGAGCCCCACATCAGGCTCCCCGCAAGGAGCCTGCTTCTCCCTCTGCCTGTGTCTCTCCCTCTCTCTCTCTGTGTGTCTCTCATGAATAAAGAAATAAAATCTTAAAAAATACATTGTATTATAGGGGTGCCTGGATGGCCCAGACTTAAGGTTAAGCATCTGCTTTCAGCTCAAGTCGTGATCTTGGGGTCCTGGGAACAGGCTCTTTGCTCAGCGGGGAGCCTGCTTCTCCCTCTTCTCCCTGCTTGTGCTCTCTCAAATAAATAAAAATCTTTTAAAAAATAAAACAAAATATTGCATTATAACAATATGGACCTTGATTAGTGATTTTGACACGTTCCTAAGTTAGACATCCCCTTGATTTTGTGCCTTACCTGCCTCACCCTAATCAGGTTGAGGCTCAGAGTATGCTCAGCTCCGAGAAGCCCTCCCGCACCCCTCCCTGGCCAGAGGAGGCACCTGTGTGGGTGTGGGCAGGAATGTGCCACGTCTGGTTGGGGCCAGGGCCGAAGCGATTCTGGGAGACGACAGCCAGGTCATAGGCCGCACCAGAGAGGTTGAGTAGTTTCTTCAGCTGAAAGGTCGCCATGGCCTTGGCCTTACACGGGCAGGACAGCATGTGCAGGCGGACGCTGTAGGTCACCTCCCCGCCAGAGTTGGACCCAAGGCAACCTTCTGGAAGCTCAAGCAGGGGCAGCTGTCATGAATGTGAGAGATGGTTTGTGGAGACCCGAACATAGTCATCATCCCCAGGAGCCAACATCAGGGTACAGCCCGTGAACAGACTCATCCCCATCCATGGACCACAGTCTGTGACATGAGGCAAAAAATTAAAAAACAAACCAACAAACCAACAAAAAACCAAACCAAACCAAAAGAACACCAAAAAACAAAGCAAAGCAAAGCAAAGCAAAACAAAACAAAACAAAACAAAAAACACCCCCATCAGTGCTGGCAAGGCTGCTGGGAAATAGGTATTCCTGGCCAGTGAATGTTGGTTTGGAGGGGAAATAATTTGGCAAAACCCACTGAGAGCCAGGAAAAAAATGTTTTTCCAATCTTTGGACCCAGTTACCTCAAGCCTGGAAATTTTTCATAAGAAAGGGAATTCAAATGAGAAGAAACCCAGGAAGGGAAGCTTTACTGTAGCCTTACTGTGTGCCAGCCCATTAGGGACCTGTCCAAGTTAGTAATGTTGAAGCCAGTGGGTGAAACATTTGGTGGGTTTGTCCCTGACTTGTGCAAGAGACTTTCCCTCTGTGCCTCAGTTCCCTTCTTTGTAAAATGGGGATTCATTAGACTGTTCTTAATGGGCTGTTTGGGGGACTTCAAAGAAATTATCTCCCACCCAGACCAACATGGTAGACCCATAGCCTGCCTGCTTCCATCCTAGCCCCTCACAATCTGTCCCTTACCCCACCTTGGCAGCCAGGGGAAGTCTGTGAACCCCTGAACCCGGTCATATGCCTCCTCTGCTCACAGACCCTCTATTGCTCCCCATTACCTGCAGAGTTAAACCCACAGCCCACAGTTGTCCTAGGGACCAGATCATATATATGTATATACAGGTTACCTTTTGGTGTTGAAAAAATGTTAGCTCTTTTACAATCTTAAACAATTATTCCAAGGGCAATGTGGAAGCTTGGATCAGGTTCAAGAGTCCTTGCCACCTCCAAGTCTCTTTCCTCACCGTGTCCCACCACACACCCCCAACTCCAGTCTCTTGCCCTCCTTCTCCGCATCCCAGGGCACCCCACAGCCCTGGGCCAGCCCGTTACCTGCCCATGCAGGGTCACCTGCCTCCTCCCGTTTGGGCGGAGCGCCTCCACTGAGAGCCTCAAGGTGGGCTGTGGCGGATGTTCTGAAATGCGATGGCAAGTCAGTTCCCCTGGGGGTGGTCCCTTGCTCACTACCTCCCACAGACCCTGCATGGGGACCCGAGACCTTTGCCTTCTCTCCCCTGAAACACAGGATTCCCATGGGTTGTTATATAATTTTCAAAATCTGAAGCATGGATGTCAACCCCCTGTGTGACTTTAAAAGAGTAAAACCAACTGAACACATTGGAAGGAGAGAAAGACTAGCGAATGTTTCTTTTTAGATTATGGGGTTCTCCACGTTTTGCAAAGTGAAGCTTGCTCACTGCCCTACGACCTTTGACTAATCTCCAAGAATTTCTCCCACTGCCTTTTTTTTTAACACCCGCCACCTTATTTCTTTTTTTTTTTTTTTAAAGATTTTATTTATTTATTTATTCATAGAGACACAGCTAGAGAGAGAGGCAAAGACACAGGCAGAGGGAGAAGCAGGCTCCATGCAGGGAGCCCGATGTGGGACTCGATCCCTGGGTCTCCAGGATCACGCCCTGGGCTGCAGGCGGCGCTAAACCGCTGCGCCACTGAGGCTGCCCCCGCCACCTTATTTCCAATTCTGATACCCACTGCCGTGTTCCTAATGCCTGTCTTGGTTCCCATGACTCTGAGTGCTCTCACCAGGGGGGACACACACGGGGGTGCTCCAGCTGCTCCAAGGATCTTCTGGGGTTCCTGGCCTGAGCCTCCTCCTGCGTAGCTGGAATTCCTGGGCTGCGTCCATCTGCAGGGGGCAGAGGCACGACTCTGGCAAAAAATAGGCCAAACATCAAGCTGCAAGAGGGGTGTCCCACACTTGAGGGTGCCCGGGCCTTGGCACTCATCATTTTGCCATCATACACTTATTGAGTGCCAACTGTGTGCCGGAGCCCTGGGGCCACCAAAGGAATGGGCCACACCCTGTCCTCTTGGAGCCTCAACATCTCCCATTTTTGCCCCTGCCCTTGGTTGGAGTCCTGGCAAGGCCACCCATTGGGATGTGACCCTGATCAATGGCTTCTCACCCCCAAGGCTGTTTCCTCACCTGCGGAATGGGAATTATCCAATACTGAGCTACAGGATGGGCCAGCAAGCATACAAAGAGTTTAGCACTGGGCCTGGCACACAATGGGCGCTCAATTTATGCTAGCTTGCTGCAGCTGTTGTTGGTACTATTATTCTCACCGAAGCCAGCATCATCCTGACGTCCGCAGTTGTCCTAGGACCAGATCATATATATGTATATACAGTTTACCTTTTGGTGTCGAAAAAATGTTAGCTCTTTTACAATCTTAAACAATTATTCCAAGGGCAATGTGGAAGCTTGGATCAGGTTCAGAATAGAAAGAGGACATTTGTTTAAAAAAAAAAAAAAAGAGGACATTTGTGGAAAACCAGGTGACATCAGAATAACCTCTGTGGCTTAGTGTGTAGCAGTGTGTCCCTTTCACCTCAGCTGTGAACAGACGCACCCAAGAACGTGAGAGGTTCACGTGTGAGCAAGCTGGGTGGCGTTTCTAGGGCAGCTCTCTACTTCCTTGTAACTTTTCTGAAAATCTAAGATTATTCCAAAATAATAAGTAAAAGTGTGCTTAAGAGATTTGGGGAGGCAAAATTATTATTTGCACTTTCCTAAAAAAAATTTAGAGGAAAACCTGTATGTCAGTGGTGCTGGGGGTCCGGAGAGACAGGTTTAGAGCACAGCCTACCCCACACACCGTGTGATGCTGATAGGTCCCCCAACATTCTGAGCTTCAGTTCCCTCCTCTGCAAAGTGAGCGAGGGAGGATTCAGGGTGTACTGCAGAGTGTGTTTAGGGGGGCTGGAAATAAAACAGAGAGACACCCCTTCCTAGCAGGGGTCCCATATCACCTGCCTCTGACTGCTCTCATTCACATGATAGAGTAACTGAGGCTTGGGGGACGGGGCACCCAACATCAAGAAGGAAGATGGGGCTGATGCTGGAGTGGCTCCCTGGCCTCAAGATGCTCTCAGCCTGAGGGAGGAGGAAACGGCACAATTCAGAAGACAGACAGATGGCCAACAGGTAAATTAACCATGTTCAACATCACTAGTCATCAGGAAAGTGCAAATCAAAACTACCATAAGATATCAGCTCAGTTAGAATGACTATGATCAGGGACACCTGGGTGGCTCAGTAGTTGAGTGTCTGACTTTGGCTCCAGCCATGATCCCCGGGTGCTGGAATCGAGTCCTGCATCAGGATCCCTGCTCAGCAGGGAGCCTGCCTCTTCCTCTACTTCTGTCCACCCCCCTCTTTTCTCTCTCTAATAAATAAATAAAAGACACAAGACAAGCATGGGGGAGGATGTGGAGAAGAGGGACCTCTGGGGCACAGTTGTTGGGAATGTTACGTGGTGCAGCCACCATGGAAACCATAGTGAAGTTCCTTGCAAAATTATAAATAGAACTATAATGGAGTCCAGCGATTCCACTTCTAGGTTTTTATCTGAAGGAAATGAAAACACTAACTCCAGCTATCTCTGCACCCCCATGTAAACTGCAGCGTCATTTACAACAGCCGAGATGTGGAAACAACCTAAGTGTCCATGGGCGGGCGAATGGATAAAGAACACATGGTACGTACGCACAATGGAATATTATGCAGCTGTAAGAGAAGGAAATCTTGTCATTGTGACAACACAGATGGGCCGTGGGGACACTATGCTAAGGGGACGAAGTCAGAGAAAGATAAATGCCATAGGATCTTTCGCATGCATGGAATCCAAAGAAAAACACAATGGAACTCACAGACAGAACAGATCGGTGATTGTCAGAGGCAGGGGGCGGGGATGGGGGGGAATGGGTGAAGGGGTCAAAAGGTGCAAAGTTCAGTTATAAAATAAATAAGTACTGGGCAGCCCTGGTGGCACAGCAGTTTAGCGTCACCTGCAGCCCAGGGTGTGATCCTGGAGACCTGGGATCGAGTCCCACGTCAGGCTCTTCTCCCTCTGTCTGTGTCTCTGCCTCTCTCTCTCTCTCTCTCTGTGTGTCTCTATGAATAAATAAATAAAATCTAAATAAATAAATAAGTCCTAGTGATGTAATGTGTGGCGTGGTGACTACAGTTAGTAATACTATATGATAGGCAGCCCCGGTGGCGCAGCGGTTTAGCGCTGCCTGTAGCCCAGGGCGTGATCTGGAGACCCTGGATCGAGTCCCACGTCGGGCTCCCTGCATGGAGCCTGCTTCTCCCTCTGCCTGTGTCTCTACCTCTCTCTCTCTCTGTATGTCTCTATGAATAAATAAATAAATAATCTTTAAAAAAATAATAATACTGTATGATATGCTCAAATGTTCCTAGGAGAGTAGATCTTAAAAGGTCTTATAAGACAAAACGTTTGTAGCTTCATGTGGTGACGGATGGCAACTAGACTGTGATCATTTCACAATATCTACAGATATCAAATAATTATGTTGTGCACCTGAAACCAATATAGTGCTATAGGTCAATTATATCTCAAAAAAGGTGGGGGAGGAGGAAGGAAGGAAGAAAGGATGAAAGGGACGGGAAGGGCAGCTTCCCGGAGAGGCAGCCCTGGGGCTGGACCCTGAAGGTGGGCTGGATTCTCACATGCTCAGATGGAGAAGAAGGCGTGCAGATGGAGGAGACCGGATGGGCAAAGACAGGGTCTGGAAATGCAGGGCACAGGCAGAGAATGAGGGCCATTCGGAGGAGACCAGAGGAAGCATGAGGCAGGTGAGGATACCTAGGGCCGGCTGAGGAAAGGATGCCCTCCTGAGGGCAATAGGGAGCCATGGAGGGCGTGTGAGCAAGGGAGGTCATGATGAGATCTGAGTGTCAAAGAGGGCCAGGTACAGGGCAGGAATGGAGGCCAGATGGGAGGGGTGACTGATGTAGAGATGGTGAAACTGATTTGGGGGTGAAGTTTCCCGAAAAGAGGCCTGCGTTCTCTCCTGAGCTGGGAGATAAACTCACCAACTTCCACAGGCTGCCAGGTGTCCGATGCCGGAACTGCACCTCGGCGTCATCCTGGCGGGCTGGGGTCTCCCACTTGAAGAGCACCTGCCCCGCGGACCTGGACAGAGTGATGTCTTCCGCTGGCGGAGGGTCGTATTTAACTGGAAACAGAGATGGGGGTTGGGGAGGGGAGCCAGCATATATGTGAGTTATTGGTCCTGAAATTTTCAGAAAATCTGCTCCACTCAGCTCGGGGTAACTGACTGAATCCCCAGTATGTGAATTGGAAAAACCCTTAGAGGTTCCATCTAAACTTGGGATTCTATGGATCGAAGATTTAAGACTCTCACCTAGGATCCTTAGTGGTGATGTCTTTAAAATACGGACACTCCCTGTAGCAACGCTATCATGAGACGAGCACTTTTGTGAGTTGCTGACAAGAGGATAATTAATTGAATCTATTTTTTTAGAGGACTATTAGGGCAATCCTAATAATTTTTTAGATAGAGAAACATCTATCATTCTTTCTGCCTCTTGGTCATACAGTGCCTGATTCTACCTCAGGATCTTTGCACTTGCTGTGCCCTTGTGCCCTCTGCCTGGAACACACTTTATTCTTGTGGGATCCTTTTTATCCTTCTGGGCTCAGCTTGAGCTGGAGGCCTCCTTGACCTCCCACTAGTATCTCATCATACATAATAATCATTCCTATTCATCACTCCCACTGGAATCTGGGCTCCATGAGGGCAGAGACAGGACCAGGACTTCAGTTTGAGGCAAAAAGACAAGGCTGTACAAACACATGGTCGGATCCAGCCTTTATTTTTAAATTTGATATTTTGTTCATCGTGGATTTTTTTGGCATTAATTTTGTTTTTTTTTTAAATATTGCTTTACAGAATTACTTATTTTTTTAAAAGACTTTTTATTTATTTATTTGACAGAGAGCACAAGCAGGGAGAGCAGTAGGCAGAGGTTAGAGAGAGAAGCAGACTCCCCGCTGAGCCCTGATGTGGGGCTCGATCCCAGGATCCTGGGATCATGACCTGAGCCGAAGGCAAACGCTTAGCTCACCGAGTCACCCAGGCACCCCTACAGAATTATTTCCATTGACTACTGAGTTTGTTGGCACCCCCTTACAATTTTGTGCCCAAGACAGGTTCCTCCCTCACCTCACCCAAATCCCAGCCCAGAGCTGCAAACTTTGCTGGCTTCACTCGGGTCCCCTGTGACTCAGTGTAGCACACAGCAGCAGGTCAGCGACTATATGTTAAATGTATGTGGTTGAGTTGTGAAAACAGATATTAAAGACCCAACGAGGTCTGGGCAGTGAGCGTTACAGTTTCAAGGAGAAACCGGAAGCAACCTAAGCATCCAGCAGCTGGGGATTGTTGAGGGGACCATGAAAATCTCCACCATGTCGCACAAGAATGTTTGATGTGAAAATAGTTGGCATCATCAAGCCTCTTGCCAAAATCCCCGCAGGTAGAGGCTCAGGGACCAGAGGCTTCTCTGGGTGGGGAAGGGGCAGCGGGGAGGAGGAGAACAGGGTGCTGACCTGAGCTATGAAGCTTCAGGGTGATGTTAGGTGACTTTTCTGTCCGGTTCTCCACTCGAGATTCCACCCAGAGCGTGACAGCCTGGAGCACAGATACGCCGTCCTGGTCAGAGAACTGCAGGCTGGTGGCTGAGCCCACGGCGAAGTAGCAGCAGCGCCCGGGCCTGAGGCTGTGGAAAGAGCACTGGTGCTGAGTCTGGGCTCCTAGAGACCCCAGGGTGGCTCAGCAGCCACAGCAGGTGGTGCTCATCCCATCCCAGCATCTTTTTTCAGCCCCCTTTGTTCCCTCACCCCAGCCTGGGGACTGTGTGGGGATCAGCCTGCCATTGAGGGGCTTGGGGGACCCCAGAATGTTGCAAGATAGACTGCCACCGAGAGAAGGAAGAAATGAAGGAATGGATGGAAGGATGGACAAATGAGTGAGCAGGTAATGAGGAAGGAAGGACTAGAGGGACCCTAATTGCCACCCAACCTGGATGCCCACCTACGCTAACCCCCCCCCCCACCAAAAGTAGAGTCCCCACCCTCCTTCTTACATGAGACACTGAGCCTCCGGAAAGGGCAAGGACCCTGCCAAAGTCACACCTCTGAGAGCAGGGGTATGGGGGCAGGAGCAAGTGTGGGATGACGGGTGACAGTTTGGGGGCTGGGGCAGGGTCCTCACCAGCTCCTCAGGAAGTGGCTGACCCCAGCCGTGGGGCCCTCATACTGCCAGGAGCATTCATAACCAGCGCTGAGTATCCGGTAGCAGTTCAGGTCCCTGGGGCCTGAAGCTGAGCCTGGAGGAGATCCCAGAGGTTTGAGAATGGACCAAGAGTGGGGAGGGGGGCCCTCCTGGCTGATGTATGCTCAGGGTGACATTTAAGTAATCCGGTGTCAACCTCAACCCCAATCCCCTCCCAGCACCCTCCCTGCACCCTTCCCTCTTGTCTCCTGCCATCTCCCCTGCTCACCCTGTTCCAGCCACACCAGCCTCCTCACTGGTTCTCAAACACATCAGGCTCACTTCCACCTCAGGGCCTTTGCACATGCTTTGCCATCTGCCTGGAATGCTTTTCCCCCAAATCTCAACATTCTAGCTTCTCCTTCAGTGTCACCCCCTTTACCAGCAGCCCCCTTCTTCACCCCCCCCCCACCTTCCTCCGGTTTCTCATAGCACATCCTGGTATGCTGTCCACACATTTGTTTGCCTGTTATCCACCTCCCCCACTAGGCTCTGACCCCAGGAGGTCAGCTGGGTTTGCAGCTGATTCTTTCACAGCTAGAACTCTCATAGCACATCCTGGTATGCTGTCACACGTTTGTTTGCCTGTTATCCACCTCCCCCACTAGGCTGCGACCCCAGGAGGTCAGCTGGGTCTGCAGCTGATTCTTTCACAGCTAGAGCTGTGTCCACACATAGCAGGTGCCTGGTAAGTATTTCTTGCACAAAAGAATGGACGAAGCACCTGCTCGGTGGCAGATCATTAGTGAGGTGCATCACAAATGTGAATGTTCCAGCAACACCTGCCTCCAGGGGACTCCAAAATGTTTAACAGCTTTAGCAGCACCACATGCTGATCACTCTGAACAGACACAGACGCCAGCCTTGGGACCCTGCTAGGGAGCAGATGATGCTCAGAGAGGCAGGTGACTGTCCTGGGACACCTGAGCCTGGTGAGAACAGGACAAGTAGGCTGTCTGACTGCTCCCAAGACCTCAAGTGAGGCCTGAGTCTTTGACTGGGCAGGAGGATGCTGAGGGAGGAGCTGCTAGGGAGGGATGAGTCAGAACCCGGCATGATTTCTCCCCCGCAATGGGGAACTGTCCCAGACCTGAGTCTGCATCCGGATATGGCGGGTCCTGAAAACAGCACCCACTGGTACTGCAGGCTTCAGCTGCAAAGACAATGAAGAGATAATGATACTCCCAGTCTTTCCCCGCATGGGAGGAGGGGCTTAAGCTGGGGTTTGCCAAGCGACCATCCATCCACCCATCTGCTCTCCCATTAATGGATCCACTCACCCATCCTGCCATCCATCCATAAATCCAATCTTCCACCCATCCACCCATCATGCATGCGTGCACTCATCTGCCCTCGTATCCATCCATCCATCCATCCATCCATCCATCCACCCTTCCACCCACCTACCCACCTAACCATCCAGCCACCATTCATTCATCCACTCATCAACCTCTTAGGCTGCTTTTCCAAAGCAAGCCAGGGTCTTCTGTCCCCCTTCCAGTCTCTAATCTCCAGCCCTGCCTGACCCCTGAAGGCCCTGAAACCTTGCTGATCCTCAGTTTACAGAGAGGGAAACTGAGGCACAGAGAGGCAAAGTAGTGGCCTGAGGTCACACAGCAGCAACAGCAGAGCTGGAATTAGAGTTCAGACCCAGTCATCTGCATGGTCTGGACTCCTTCCCATCTGATTCCACATGATGGAAAGAGAGTATGTGCATATATATAATATAATAATATGGTATATACCATACACATAATCAGTTATCATGTATATCCATTCTACACATACTTGCTCCTTATCCTTTTCTTAGCATTTCTCACAGAACTCCAGGAAGTGGGAAAGATTCAAAGAATCAGCCCATTCCACAGAAGACCAAGTCAAGACCAGAGGAGAGATGCCCAAGTTTGACCCCAGAAGCCATGATCCCCAATCTCCCATTTGACAGGGGGAAAGACTGAGGCATAGAGACCCAGAACTAATCCCAGAACCCAGGTCCACAGCCTTCCACACACATGCTCCCCCAGCCTGAAGAGCCACAGTGTCAAGGTGGGGCACTCACCGCCTTGCCCTGGGAGCGGGAGCAGAAGGAGGGGGATCAGCCAAAGGAGGGGGATCAGCCTGCCCCACAGCTGCCCCATTGAGCCCACGCAGAGGCCGGCAGCCCCAGATGAACTTCTGCAAGCCACCCCGTCCTCGCCCCGGAACACATTGAAGCTGAGTAAGAAAGAAGACTAAAGAGATTTAAAAAAAAAAAAAAAAATGCTAAGTGCCACGGCCCCTCCTGGCTGCAAGTCAAAATGAAAGAGAAACCCAGGAAATCAGCTCGGTGGTGGTGGCGTCATCCTGGCCACAAACCCACCCATGGGGCAAATTTGACCCAGGACCTCGGATCTGGGGGGGGGTCTGTTCTGCTGGCCCAAGCCCAAGCCCAAGCTGGACACAAGGTGCCAGCCGCATGAGTAGCCTGCTGCTCTGTGCCCTGGCCTTGGTCTCTGGCCCTCTCTAGCTGATGTCTGAGACTCAGGTGCCCAATGGGAGCCCCGTGTTCTTGGATGCCTGAGTCCACTCTCCCAACAAATCCTTATGAAGTGTTCGCCGGATGCCCCCTCCCCAAATGCCCACCTCCCCCAGTTTCCCAAACTCCAACCTCAGGTTCCTGAAGAGCCCCTTTGCTTCCTTCAGAAGACTAAGCTTGGTCTCTTCTCTGCATCTGTTTCTTGGCATCTGGAGGGTCTCCGCTTCTGAATCTTTCCCCCCTCTCTCAACAAAGGCCCAAAATGTTGGTGGAGAAGGGTTGATTCCTGCTACAACGTGGATGAACCTCAAAACCCTCACGCTGTGTGAAAACAGCCAGACACAACAGCCCACGTGCTGTTTAATCCTAGGTACCTGAAGAGTCCGGAACAGGTGAATTCAAAGAGACAGAGAGATGAGTGGGTGCCAGGGGCTAGGAGATGGAGATTGGGGAGTTACTGCCTTGGGGTGATGAGAATGTTCGGGAACTAGACAGAGGTGATGGTTGCAGAATATAGCGAGTGTTCTCAATGCCATTGAACTGTAGATTTTTAAAACGGTTTGTTTTATGTTAGGCGATTTTCTTATTTTCTTTTTTTTTTTTTTATGATAGTCACACACACAGAGAGAGAGGCAGAGACACAGGCAGAGGGAGAAGCAGGCTCCATGCACCAGGTCTCCAGGATCGCGCCCTGGGCCAAAGGCTGGCGCTAAACCACTGCGCCACCCAGGGATCCCCAGCGATTTTCACCTCAAACAAAAGTGTTCATGGAACACGGAGGGGTGGGGGGGAGACTGAGGAACGTGGCCAGGGTCTCTCCTGGAAGAGCATCTGGGGACTGAGGCCCAGGTGGGCTGGAAGGAAGCCCATTCTCAGAGGCGCCCTGTCCCCAGGGGCAGCTGGGCCAGTCAGGGTCAGGCGCCTGGGAGGCCATGAGGTCAGAGCCAAGGGAACAAAGAGGCAGTGTCCCAGGCCTGGCACAGTGGGGACGGGGACCCCGTGACCCCGCACAGAGCAGCCTTCACGGGCAGCAGGGCCCAGGCCAGGCCAGGGGGCGGGGTGGGCTGCAGAGCTGATGTGGAGGGGCAGAGACAGAGACAGAGACAGATTGAGAGAAACATAAAGAAAGATGGAAGAGATTGGTTGGAGACAGGGCCAAATCCCTGGCCTCCTCATGATGATCGTGAGGCCCCCTACCCCAGTGGATACCATCTATGTGCCCCATTTCACAGAAGGAGAAATTGAGCCCCGAGGTGCCCAGACCACTGGAGTCCCCTGCTGCACATGAAGAGACAGATTCAGACAAAACCCCCAACCCCACCCTGGTGAGCCCAAGCTTTGCTTGGGAGTAAGCCTCATGCCCCAGGGCTGCCCCTCCACCCAGGTTGGCCCTTCCAGGCCTCAGCTACCCCATCTGCAAAACGGGCTGTCATGAGGATAAAGGAGGGCTGGCTCCTGCCAGATAATGCCCCTCACACAGCCCATATAATTAATCATTGTTTGGGGGACCCCCAGTGGCCTCTACTCTTGTCGCAGCTCTTTCCCAGCCCCCAAAGTCAGAGCAGCCACCGGGAAGACTTTGAGCGGGGGAGGGAAGTGGAGGCGGGGGCCCAGCTGGACACAGATGCCCCCCAGCTCCTTGGTGTCACTGCTGGGTGCGGGGAGGGGCAGAGGCTGGGAGTGTCCCAAGGGAGAGTTGGGAGGGATGCCCAGAGAAGGGGGCTCTGGCACTGCGTGTATAGATTGAAAGAGCATTCCTGGCAGAGGGCACAGAAAAGGCTTAAAGGTTCAGGGACATGCTTTGGGGAGCATCAAGATGAACATGGCAGGTCCGGGACTCCACAGGAGAGATGAAGGTGGTGAGGCAGATGGGGACCTCAAGGGCCAGGCTAAAGGGCTGGGCTTTCTCCCAAGTGCACTGGGGAACCGTAGCAGGTGTGTGAGCAAGACTCCAGCCCCACGTGGGGTGGTGTTTCTATCCTGATCAAAGTCGCGGTCCGAAGCTAGCCCCAAGGTTCACTCCATTTCACCTTCCCCTTCACTACGCTTCACCTTCCCTGTGCCAAATCTGCACACCCACCTGCCTCAGCCTGCCTGCCTCCTACTCCAGGAAGCCCTTAGGGTGCCCTTCTGGGCTCCTCCCCGCTGCCGCCCCAGAAACACAGCAGGGATACGCCCCTAGGGTAGCCCTACTTTCAGATGCCTCACTAGCTGCGGGGAAGGGGGGGCAGGAAGGACTGGTTAAAAGGGGCCCCCGGAAATGGAAATGGAAATCGTGACAGGAGTGACCACAGAATTTCCCCCACCCTCCTCGGCTTCCGTTTTCTCCCATCGTGAGTGACCTGCAGTGGGAGGAGTGGCCACTGAGACCCTAATTCCCCCGGAGGGCATCTAAGGAGAATGTTGAAGGTTAAGTAGGAGTTAGTTTGCAGGCAGAAAATCTGTTAGTTTGTTTATCAAACACATTTGTAGGCATCATTCGCCAATAAGAATATTTTTCATTCATTCAACCAAGGACTTTCTGATGCCTCCAGAAGATCATCTGAGGATGTTTTAAAGAATACACAGGACAGGCGCCTGGGTGGCTCAGTTGGTTGAGCATCTGACTCTTTATTTTGGCTAGGTGGTGATCTTGGGGTGATGGGATCAAGCCTTGCGAGAGGTTCTGCGGTCACCAGCACAAAGTCTTCTTGTCTGTTCCGCTCACTGCTCACTCTCTCTCAAATAAATAAATAAATAAATAAATAAATAAATAATACATAAAATATTTAAAAAATAATAATAATACACAGTAGGTGGGGGTGCCTGGGTGGCTCACTTGGCAGTGGTTAAGTGTCCAACTCAGGTCTTGATCTCAGGGTGGTGAGTTGAAGTTCTGCGTTAAAAAAAATACACAGAAGTTTATCAAGAAAACAAACTCTCACTCCCAGATGCCCTTTAGAGACATTTGAGGAGGGTTTTGATGGATGTGTAGAAGTTCACAGGTTAAAAATTTATTCAGTCAATAAGTGTTCTCTGATGCTTCTCAAGAAAATTTGAAATTATGAAGGATGCATAGGTGTTCACTAAGGGGAAATTTCACTCATTGACTCATTCATTCATACAGTCAGTCAGTCAGTAAATATCCCCTGTTGCCCATTGAAGGTGTCATCTTGGAAGTTCTATGTAGGATTTCTCCAGATGGAGCAAGAGCATTTGATACCTCTCTGGTGGCTCTCCCTCCAGCATCTCCCCATCTGCCTGGTCTCTGTCTGGTGCAGGGAACCTATATTTCCCCAGGATTCTAGCCAAAGTCTCCAAGGAAGACTGCTTGGCTGAGCTTGAGTTACCTGTCCTCCATGAGCCAATCACAGTGGCTGAGGTGGATGAAAGTCTCTAGGTCACATGTCCATCTCAGCTTGGACTCAAAGAGAATTTTTAGGCAAAACAAACCACAAATAGAGCCATTGGGCCCTACAAGGCGTGAGCTTCCCATCACTTGAGGTAGGCAAGCTACAGCCTGAAGTCCATTTAGTGAAGAGTTGCCAGATAGAACACACCCAATTAAATTAGAATTAGCATGTCTATTTACTAAGGATTGCATGGGACATTGTACTGAAAAAGTATTCATTGTTTATCTGAAACTAAATTTAACTGGGTGGATGTACTAATTTTCTAGGGCAGCCGTTAACAAAAAGGCTGAGCGGCTTCAATAAGTGATTTATTTCCTGGGGTGCCTGAGGGGCTCCGTTGGTTAAGCCTCTGCCTTTAGCTCAGGTCATGATCTCAGGGTCCTGGGATCGAGCCCCACATCGGGCTTCCTGGTGAGCAGGGAGCCTGCTTCTCCCTCTCCCTCTGCCTGCTGCTCCCTGCTGCTTGTGCTCTCTCATTTTCTGTCAAATAAATAAATAAAATCAAAAAAAGAAGGAAAGAAAAGAAAGAAAGAAAGAAAGAAAGAAAGAAAGAAAGAAAGAAAGAAAAGAGAAAGAAAGAAGAAAGAAAGAAAGAAAGAAAGAAAGAAAGAAAGAAAGAAAGAAAGAAAGTTAGTTTACTTTTTTACAGTTCTGGATGCTAGAAGTCCAAGAACAAGATTTTGGCAGGTTTGGTTTCTTCTGGGGTCTTTCTCCCTGGCTTGCAGATGGCATATTCCCAAATGTCCACATGACCTTCCCTCTGTGCACGTCTGTGTCCTTTTATTTATTTATTTTTTAAATATTTTATTTATTTATTCATGAGAGATAGAGAGAGAGAGGCAGAGATACAGGCAGAGGGAGAAGCAGGCTCCATGCAGGGAGCCCGACATGAGACTCGGTCCCAGGTCTCCAGTATCACACCCTGGGCTGAAAGAAGGTGCTAAACCACTGAGCCACCCAGGCTGCCCTCTGTGTTCTTATAAAGACATCAGTCATATTGGATTAGGATCCACTCAAAATAACCTCATTTTACCTTGATTACCTCTTCAGAGGCCCTATCTCTAGGGCACCTGGGTGACTCAAGCAGTTAAGAATTGCCTTTGGCTCAAGTCATGATCCCAGGGTCAGTGGGATGGAGCCCTGCATCAGGCTCCCTGCTCAGTGGGAAGTCTGCTTCTCCCTCTCCCTCTGCCCTTCCTCCTGCTCGTGTTCTCTCTCTCTCTCTCTCAAATTAATAAATAAAATGTTTTTTTTTAAAAAACCATAAAGGCCCTATCTCCAAATACAGTCACATTCCGAAGTAATGGTGCTGAGTATTTCAACACACGAGTTTTGGAAGAACACTACTCAGCCCATAACAGTGGCTGCTTTGGACTGCTCATAACAGTCTGGCAGTTTTTGAAAAAGCTGAATATAGAGTTACCATACAACCCAGGAATTCTACTCCTAGGTGTAAACCCAAGAGAATCAAAAGCATATTTCTGCATAATAACTGGTGCATGAATGTTCATAGCAGCACTATTCACAAGAGCCAAAAAGTGGAAAAACTCAAATATCTATTAACAGAAGAGTGGATAAACAAAATGTGGTCCATCCACACAATGGAATATTATTCATCCATAAAAAAGGAATGAAGTACTGATTCAAACTCAATCAGTTTGAATTTAAACTGATTCAAAACATTGTACCGAGTGCAAGAAGCCAGACACGAAAGGCCGTGTGTTGTATGATTCCATGTACATGAAATGTCTAGAACTGGCAAATCCATAGACACAAAGCTGACTGATTGTTGCCAGGGGCTGGAGGTGGGGGGGACCGTTTGTGACTGCTCGTGAGTAAAGGTTTTCTTTGAGGGTTGATGAAATGTTTGGGATTAGATAGTGGTGGTAATTACATAACTCTGAGAATATGCTAGAAACCACTGAGTGGTATTCTTTAAAAAGATACATTTTAAATAAATAAATAAATAAATAAATAGATAGATAGATAGATATACTTTATGGTGTGTGAATTACATGTCAATTTTATTTTATTTTTTAAAAGAGTTTATTTATTTATTTGACAGAGAGAGAGATTGGGAAAGCATGAGCAGGAGGAGTGGGAGGCAGAGAAGCAGGCTCCCCACTGAGCAGGGAGCCTGAAGTGGGGCTGGATCCCAGGACCTTGGGATCATAACCTGAGCCAAAGGCAGTTGCTTAACTGACTGAGCTCCCCAGGCGCCCTATATGTCAATTTTAAAATGTGGATGAGAAAAACAAGTGTTGTCAGGGCGTCCTTTATTTTTATGTATCAATCTGGCCACTGTAATTTGGTAGGAGCCTAGAGAACCTCAAAGGTTATTGGGTCCCCCCTGGGGTCTCCTCTCACCTGAGAAGAGACAGTAATATCTAGGTCTAGCAGTGGGGCAGCCAAGGGGAACTGCAGCTGCAGAGACAGTGGGGGTCCCAAGGAAAGAGAGAACATGGATGCTGTCTTGGGATTTGGGGCTTTTATCTGCAAAGTGAGGCTGATCGATTATCACCAGATACCTGTGAAAGGCGGTCCTCACCAAGCACTTAGCCAGGTGCCCAGGTGGCTTGGCAAAAGCAGCCATCCTCAAAACAGAAACTGGCAACAACAGCGGCTGCCCATTCTTATAAAGAAAGTTTTATTGGGACCAGGGCTAGGATTAGGGTGAAACAAGTGAGGCAGGGTCAGGGAAGGGCGGAGTCTGATCCTATCTTTACTTGAAATTTTGATGTTTAGTTCATCACACATTTTTTGCATTTGTTTAGAATCTTTTTCTTTCAGATTTTATTTATTTATTTGAGCGAGAGTGAGTGCACAAGTAGGCAGAGAGGCAGGCAGAGGGAGAGGGAGAAGCAGGCTCCCCACTGAGCAGGGAGGTCAAGGTGGGGCTCCATCCCAAGACCCTGGGATCAGGACCTGAGCTGAAGGCAGACGCTTAACCAACGGAACCACCCAGGAGCACCACCTTAATTTAGATTCTTTAACTTATGTTATTAAAATCTTGTGTATCTTAATTACTGGTATTAGTGGGTCCTCTTAAATGTTGCAGGGAACGGAGTGCCTCATTCACTTCACCCTAGAACCAGCCTTGTTGTGTGCCCTGGGCACATTAATGAACTTCTATGGGCCTCAGTTTCTTCATCTGCAAAATGGGGACGATAATGTTCCCTTACGTCTGGGTGGATTCATTGAAAACCAAAAAAAATGTTTTCATCTTGGCTGTGGGGGGCGGGTAGGGTGGGGCTGGGAAGGGCTGTCCGGCGATCCAACGACGGAGGCGGGGCCCTTCGAGGAGGGCTCCGCGGGGGCGGGGCTAGGCCGCGTCAGCTGACCGGCTTGACCAATGGCGCGGGGTGGCGGGGCTTGGCAGGTTGGGGCGGGGCCGGGGGCGGGCCGGGCGGTGCGGACTAGCGGGCCATGGACGAGCCGAGCCTCCTGCGGCGCCGAGGGCTCCAGGTGAGGCCCCTGCGTGGGCGGGCGGAGGGCACAGCGCAGTGGACCTGGCCTGGGTGCCGGGCGCGGGGCTTCGGTGTCTGGAGAAACTGAGGCGGAAGGCGGGGCGCGCGCTCCGATCGCTCCCTCTGCCCACCCGCTTCTCAAAGTGCTTCTTGCCGGGTGGGAAGGGGATATGCCCCGTTTGACAGATGGGGAAACTGAGGCACCAGGCGCTACGGTGGGAGAAAGGGAGTGAGGGCTGCCCCCCTTGCCACCAGCTGTTCTAATAATAATACAAGCAACAGCAGCCCTTGCGCGCTCACCATATGTTCATCCCTGTATTAATCTCTTTACTAGTGATACATTACTATTAATTAATGTGTATTATTGCCAGTCTCGTGCCTTTGCTGCGCCACCGCGCCCCAGCCTCAGATCACCCCTAAGGGGAGCCGGGGAGGTCGGGGCTGTCCAGGCGCCCGTTTGTCAAACGAGGAAACTGAGGCTGGGGTCTGGAAGAGTCACAAACTCGAGGTGGGCCGACAGGGATTCAATCCAGCGGCCTGAAATAGCTCTCTATTGCACAGAACACTGCCAACTGCCTGCGGGGGTGGAGGAGGAGGGCGGGAGCCACTTTTGCTTCTCTGGACCTCAGTTTCCCCATTTGCCATAAAGGCTTTCCTTCTCTGCCCTTTGGCCTGGGGTTGTGTTTGGGAGGCTGCGTTACCAGGAGGTAAGAACATAGGTGTCAGAGTTTGAGCCCACTCGGGGGCCATGTGACTCCGGTGGGCCACTTCTTTGACCTTTCTGGGCCTCTGTGCAAAGGGAATTAAGGTGATCGAACCAAACCCTCTGGGGCTTAGACCACACCCTTAAGAAGCTGCCAGGTTGCCGACCCGGGAACCCGAGATTCATCATTTACACAACGAACATTTATTGAGTGCCTGCTGTGTGCCCGGCAGCGGAGAGGCAGCGGGGTGTTCACCTCTGAAACCGCTCCCCCAGATCTCCCAGCGTGTTGGGAGCATCAGTGACCCCAGGGAGCGGTCAGCTGCAGTGTGGGACGCTCAGGCATACTTGGAAAAGGCGCCTGAACCAAGCGTTGCTGGGTGGCCTTGGAGCAGAGGAAGCAGCCGCGGGTGGCGGCGCAGGTGGCGGTGGGTGCATGGGGAAATAGAAGAGTCCCAAGGAGGCTAAAACCTAGAAAGGACTGGGCGGCGGGAGGGGGTTGGTCAGGGAGAGCAGGGGCAGAGCTGCGAGGCAGAAACACTCCCACCCCCGCCAGGTGTGGTGGGGGAGGGGATCCGACAGGAGGAAGTCCGAGGCCAGAGGCAGGAGTGAGGGGCCTGGGTGTAGAGGAGGGGGCGGTGAGCAGTGGGGTGTTGTGGGGGGACAGGCCCCGCCTGGAGCCCCAGTTAGATTCAAGCCCCGCCCGCGGCCTCTTAAAATAGAGAAACTGCCATCGGGTAGGCGAATGGGGGCGCTGCTGACGTCAGGAAGTGGGGGCCTGTTCCGTGGGGAGGAGGTATCCCTACCCTGATGACGAGTCCCATACTACAAAAGGGGAAACTGAGGCTCAGAGAAACGTAGCCACTGTTCAGGTGTCACAGCATGTAGGTGAGGTAGGCAGCATTTGAACCTAGGCAGGTCTGGCTCCCCCTCCAGACCAGCCCTGCACTAGCAGGTCTTCCTCCATGGAGACAGAGGGACAAGGGACTGCCCAGATGGGTGAGGGATTTCTGGGTGGAGGGCACAGCCTGTGCCAAGGCTCAGAAGCATGTAACTCTATGTGTTGTATGGGGAAACTAGAAGCTAGAAGCTATTTCTCAGCACTAGAACTGGGGGCGAGAGGGGACTGTCTGCGTCAAGGGATTCCAGCACCAATTTTAAAGAGGTTAGACTTTCCCCCTAGGGTGATGGGGAGCTATGGAAAGTCCTGGAGCTAGAGAAGACACACCAGACCTGAGGGCTTTGAAAGACTCCTCTGGAGCCCGTGTGGGGCAAAGAGGGAGCCAGAAGCCAGGGAGGGAGGGGCCTGGAGTGAACTACCAAGTAAGAGACAATGAAAATATATTTTTTAAAGATTTTATTTATTTATTCATGGGAGACAGAGAGAGAGAGAGAGGCAGAGACATAGGCAGAGGGAGAAGCAGGCTCCCGGAGGGAGTCTGATGCGGGACTTGATCCCAGGATCCCCAGATCATGACCTGAGCCAAAGGCAGACCCTCAACCACTGAGGCACCAAGGTGTCCCTAAGGTATAGTTTATTTATTTAAGAGAGAGAGCATATGCCAGGAGGTGGAGCAGAGGGAGAGGTACAAGCAGACTCCGAACCGGAGAGCAGAGCCCACCCACGGGACTCCATCCCAGGACCCTGAGATTGTGACCTGAGCTGAAATCAAGAGTCAGTCAACCGACCAAGCCACTCAGGTGCCCCAGACAATGAAAATAATTTTCAAAAAATATTTTGTTTATTTATTCATGAGAGGGCAGCCCAGGTGGTTCAGCGGTTTAGCGCCACCTTCAGCCCAGGGCCTGATCCTGGAGACCTAGGATCGAGTCCCACGTCGGGCTCCCTGCATGGAGCCTGCTTCTCCTTATGCCTGTGTCTCTGCCTCTCTTTCTCTGTGTGTGTGTGTGTCTCTCATGAATAAATAAATAAAATCTTTTTTAAAAAATAAAATAAAATATTTTGTTTATTTATTCATGAGAGACACACACACAGAGAGGCAGAGACATAGACAGAGAGAGAAGCAGACTCCATGCAGGGAGCCTGATGTGGGACTTGATCCCGGGACTCCAGGACTCCAGGATCACGCCCTGAGTTGAAGGCAGAGGCTCAACCGCTGAGCCACCCAGGCGTCCCAATGAAAATAATATTTAAAAATAAAAAGATTAGTATAAATAACAGCTGACGTTAACTGGCACCTACAGATGCAAAGCTCTGTACATGCATTTAATTCTCCTAAAAGTGCAAGATCAGTGCTATTATTAGCCTCCTTTTTCAGAGGGAGAAACTGAGGCTCAGAGTGGGAGAGTAAGAGATTTGGAATTCTAGCCAGTCTGGCTCCTGTGGGTACCTGGTGGTGGGAGGGCCTTGGTTTGGGGCATTAACTATACAGTCCCCTAAATGGCCCAGGAGCTCCCCCAGCCAGTCAGGTGGCAGCCTGCTGGTCAGAGCCAATCAGATACTCTGGAGGCTGACTTGCCAAAGGTCTAAGAGTCAATTCATAAAAACCTGAGGAAAGGTGGGGGGAAGGGGGGGGTTCCTGTCAGTTACTGACTGATGGGGCAGGCAATAGCCGGTGGGAATGCTGGCCAACCTGCTTGTGGCAATGTAAGACGCTGGGAGGTGGTCAACAGGACCTGGTCTGGCCCTCCCACCACCAGTTTGCATTCTATCAAGGGAAGAGCTGGCAACTGGGCCTTACTGGTTTGGGTTAAGCTCAGTCTTTTTTTTTTTTTTTTTTTCATTTATTTATTCATGAGGGACAGAGAGAGAGGCAGAGACATAGGCAGAGCCACTCAGGTGCCCCTGGCAGGCCCTCAACCACTGAGCTGCCCAGACGTCCCTAAGCTCAGTCTTCCATGCAGCGCTTGCAGGTGCCAGTTAAAGTGAGCTGTTATTGCTACAACTACTATTCTTCTTATTATTTTTTAAGATTTTATTTATTTATTCATGAGAGATGCAGAGAGAGAGAGGCACAGACACAGGCAGAGGGAGAAGCAGGCTCCGTGCAGGGAGCCTGACACAGGACTTGATCCCAGGTCTCCGGGATCATACCATGGGCTGAAGGTGGTGTTAAACCACTGAGCCATCCGGGCTGCCCTATTCTTATTATTTTATCATTATTTTTATCATCTACCACCTGGACCCTTGCTTCACAAAGGGCAGAATTTTAAAACACCAGATCCCCAAATCCAGGGGCAGTAGAGGTGGCCAGGGCTTGTAACTGAACTTTGTCTCTGCTGCTGCTGAAGAGGTTCCCCGGAAGGTCCATCTTGCCTCCTTGTAGCGCAGTTCCACTTATTCTGCTCCTCCCCAAAGCCCTCAGGCGGGTGCTATGTGGTCCCTGCTGACTTTTCTCCCTTCACTGCAGCTGCCAACTTCCCCCAGGGCTTGGTGCCAACTGGGCTGAGTCCCACTTCCACCCTATAGATTCTCACTAGCCGGGGGAGGGGGAGGCAGGAAGTCTCTTGTCGTTCCCCACCCCCCTGCTGCCTGCTCCAGCCTCTTCTCTCCCTCTGGGTCCCCCCTAATGCCTCCAGTATGGAGGTGTCCACGCCCTGCTCTGTCTTCTCCAGATTGGGGGTTCCTCAGGATGGAGCTGAGGCTTCTGGCTGGGAGGCAGCTCGCCCAGCCCAGCCAAGAACAGAAGAGGATGCCGTAAATATTATCTTTAAAGGGCAATTCCAAGGGATCGGGCCCCCACCTACCCCAGTCTACGCAGGAGTCACTCCTTGGGGAACAGCCTGCAAAGAGGGGGCTGAGGGCGGAAGCAGATGGCTCTGGGAGCAGAGGGTCCGGGGGCGGTGCCGGGAGAGTTCCATGTGGTCCTAGCTTTCCATCCAGCCTTTGCCGAGAGCTGCCGACCTTCCCTCGCTTCTCTCTGCCACTTCACATCTTTCTGTATTTTGGAAGCAAATTAAAATTTGTGGTTCCACTGGTGGTTATTATTAACCTCACAAAATCATTGTCTTGGCTCTGATTTGTTGAAGCCTCTCCGCCGGTGCCAGG
Source organism: Canis lupus dingo (assembly GCF_003254725.2). NCBI lineage: Eukaryota > Metazoa > Chordata > Mammalia > Carnivora > Canidae > Canis > Canis lupus. The sequence continues at coordinate 45,142,380 of NC_064262.1, read as the reverse complement.
TCCTTAGCTTGCTACTTGATTCCTCCCGGGACCCTGTGTCACCGGGAGGCTTCCCAGATGAAGAAACTGAGGCACAGAAGTGCGAGATTGCTTGGCACGGGTCACACAGCTCAGATGAGGGGGAGCTTGACTGGGAACCCAGGACTGCCTGGGGCTTTGGAAGGAGATGGCTGGGGTGGGAGGAGGGGTTGCAGCAAGTAGCCCTGGGGTCAGATGCCAGCTCCTCACTGTCTTCACAGGTTAGAGAGGGGAAAGCTGACATATGATCTCAAAACAATTGGAGGGGGCAGAAGGAGGCCTTAATGGTCGTGGTGGCTCCTGGGACTATAATGATCAATTGCCCTGAATGACAGGGAGCTTTCGATCCCCAGAAGCATTCATTCAGGGAGACAGAAACATCTCAGATGGCAGGTCAGCCTCTTCCCACCTTGAACAGCTCGGTTTTGTTTTGTGGGTTCAAAGTAGCTGGGGTCAGGCCTCTGAGTGACACCTCAATCCCCCAGACCTGCCCTTTCCCCTGTTGGGGGACCCAGCCAACCTCTCCCAGCCCCGTCCTGCGCAGGGCAGCTTCCGGCCCCCTTGAATTGGCTGCGGAGGTTGATGACGTCAATCGTTGCCATGGTGAACGCCCCGCTCTGGATGTGGGCAGCCCAGAGCCCACCTAGGTAAAAATAGTCATGTGTCCTCGACTGGAAGGCCCTGGTGTGTGTGTGTTGGGGGGGGGGGGGGAGGAGGGATGTCCAGAGACCTGGATTCCCCACCCTCTCTCTACCAAGAGACATGGGCAGCTGGCTACCCTCTGTGCCTCAGTTTCCCTGCCTGTAAAATGACTCCTGCTCCTGGTCTGTTGTAGGTGGCTCAGTAAATGTAAAATCTATCAGATATTATGGTAGTCTGCCCAGGCCCTTGGTGAGCTCAACAACAACACCACAACACACAACAGCAACAGTAATACTGACTGCTCCTTATTACCCTGGACCCTCCTGATGTGACCTCCACATTAGAGATGGGAAAATCAAAGCACAGATAGTACAAGTTATTTGGCTCGAGGTCTCACAGCCAGGAAGGAACAGCTAATAAATAGATCTGGACCCAGGTCTGAGTATCCCCAGGTTCTAAACTTGTACTACATGGCCTTTGGGGAATTTAAGGACCTTCTTGGGTGAGCCACATTTGAGGATGGACTCTGGGGTCACTGTGGACCCCAAGTGCTGGACTTTTTGCCCTGGTGAGGACACCCAGGGTTGGTGCAGATCAGCTTGTTGAGCTCTAAAAGGGTCTTCAGTAGGGAGTCACAGATCAGGGCCCCCACTCCCCAGTGGTTCCCAAGATGCAAATCTGCATAGGCTTTGCCAGGTGAAGGAGAGGGGGGACTGCTTTCAAATCTGGGAGGGGGCAGGGTGAGGATGAGTCAAGAATCTCTCTTTTCTCAACAGATTGTTAGTATGTAACAACTATTGATATACTTCTTTATAAATATAACTAATTTGTTATTTAAAATAATGAAGCTATTTTTAGGTACAAGTAGGGTATGAGCTGGGCAGGGAGGTGATTGGGAGTCTGAGAGGGCTTCCAGGAGGAAGGGATGCCTGAGCTGAGGGGATGATGTATAATTAACTAACCAGAGGGGAGGGAAGGCCGTCCTGGCAGATGACAGAGCCAGTGCAAAGGCTCTGAGGCAGGGCACGCACGGCCCAGTGTGTTGGGCAGCAGAAAGGAGGCATTGTCCAGACCTGGTGACCAAGGGGCCAACTGGGGAGTGACCTGAGTGGAGGGCCAGGGATGTGAAGGGCTTGTCTCCTTGGGAATGACCCCTGTTTCCTCTCATTTCAGAAGGAGCTGAGCCTGCCACGCCGGGGACGTGGGTGAGTTCATCTAAGGCCAGTGGGCTGGGCTGGGCCCTGTGGTCCTGGGCACAGATTTTTCAGCAGCAGCTTCCAAATTGTGAATTTAATAGTTATAACAAAGTTTCTCACCTTGATCCTTTCCCCTTGTTGTTTGCAAAATGCTTCAGAAGTGCTTCACTTGGCTCTCACGAACTGGGAGGCCCGTGCCAATTTGCAGCTGAGACAGAAGTGCAGTTGGGTTGCCGCACTGGCACAAGGGCATCTGGCCTGGAAAAGGGAAAATCAGCTAGCATCTAAAGTCCAAACTGTAGAGTTACAGCCAAGTATTTTGGAACCAGCTTGCATGCCCCGCCATGATGGGGAACTCACTCTCAGGGAACACAGGTAGAAAAGTGTATCTCTTAGGGTCACTGTAGCATTTTTCTGGAGGCTGGCAATTTTTAAAAAGATGTTATCTATTTATTTGAGGGGGGGAGGACAAGCAGGGGAGAGGGGTAGAGGGAGAAACAGACTCCCCACTGTTCAGGGAACCCAATGCAGGACTCGATCTCAGGACCCTAGAATCACAACCTGAGCCAATGTGAGATGCCTAACCGACTGAGACACCCAGGGGCCTTAGGTTGTCATTTTTGGATCCCCAAAGCTCGCAGAACATTTTGGTCAGTGCCTTTGCCAGTTTACAGTTGAGAAACCAAAGCCCAGGACAGGGAGGGGTGCGCCTTGTGCCGATGCCCCGGAACTGTGTGAGTGTAGACACTCTTTGGGGGCTGTGTCAGCCTGAGGGGTGAGAATTCTCTTGACCTGCAGTGGTTTCACTTAACAAACTTATTTTTGAGTGCCTACTGCGTGGCGGGCCCTGTTCCAGGCACGGGAGACCCAGAGACAGGATCCAATGTTGGACCCTGCCCCTGAGCTCACACTGTCTTGGGGAGGGTGATGGCAAAGTGATATTATGCAGGGGGTGGAGGGGAATTAAACGGCTTTAGCCCTGAAGACATTGCTCCTCTTGGAGGAGGTGACATTTGAGCCTCGATCGGGGGAAAAAAAGGAAGAGGAAAGTGGGAACGTCCAAGGGGAATGTCATTCCAGCTAGAGAGAACAGCATGGGCCAAGGTCCTGGGGTGCAAACCAGCTTGGCATTGGAAGAACACCATGGAGACAGGGGTAGCTGGAGTGAAAAGAGCACAGGGGAGGTGGAGGGAGAGGAGATGGAGCAGGTCCTGGGGCTGGGGTGAGAGTTTGAAATGTGATGATGGGGATGGGTCAGACTGGCCCCCAAGCCCAGACCATCTGTTCCTGTTGAACTGGGGATAGTGCAGCTGCTGGGGAGGAGCCCGAGGGGCCCAGCAGGGGCAGGGCTCCAACACTGACCAGAAGGCGGGCACTGTCCCTGGCCTTTGCCCAGGCTGGGGGCAGGGTGGTGGACCGGAATCTGGCAGAACCTGGAGGGCAAAGTCCTGGGCTACGGGGGCAGGACGAGGACAGAGACTCTGCTACCTGCCGTGTTCGTGACTGGGTCCAAGTGGGGTGCCAAGGGGGCCATAGCCAGACACAAACAACCCGGACTCTTGGGATATGCGCTGGGCACAAGGGAGAGCAGGGCTGGGGGCGCCATGGGCGGTTGCGTAGGGACGGCTCTCGGGAGGGGGGCCCGTGGGACTCAGCTCGGATATGAGTGAGGGGGACGGGGGACGACGCTCCTGACAGAGCAAAGGCCTGGAGGCGTGGGCCGGGCCTCGGGTGTGCGCGGGGATGCTGGGACGGCGGCGAGGGGCCCCGGCCGCTGCGCTGCGCTGCTGGGGGTGGGGGAACCCGGGCAGGACGCGCTCAGATCCGGGGTGCGAGGGACCCCCCCGGGGGCGGGGCGAGGGCAGACACCGGGCCGCAGCCGGGAAGGGGCGGGGCCAGACGATGGAGCAATACTGCCCATCGAGGAGGCCGTGACCGCCCTTCCTTTCCGGCCGCGCACCAGAGGGCTCGAGACCCGGCAGCCTCGGCGTCGTCCTCCGGGAGGGGGTGACACCCGCGGCTCCAGCCTCCCGCGACCCGACTTTTCCTGCTGGGCTGGGCCTGCGCGCAGGTGCGGGGTTCGAGCCCCGCCCCGGGGCGGAGAGAGCCCGCCCCCCGCGCCCCCAGCGGCCCAGCCTCAGCGCCGCGTCGGTCGCGCCCGCCGGGCGTGCTGTCCCCACGTCCGCGTCTGTGGGTCTGTCCGATCGCGCCACGGTCGTGACTTGGGGGCCACCAAGGGGGCTTTGGCACCCGGCCGCGTAGACGCAGCCCCGGCCTCGGCATGAAGTCTCGAAGGGACAAGCTGCACATCCCGGCTCTGACCCTTGAGTGAGTGCTTGGGGGAGAAGTGGGGAGACAGGGTGGAGGGAAGAGAGACCGACGACCGCCCTTCCCCCGCGTCTCTGTTTAAGTCGCCCAGAGTCGCATCGCGCCGCCTCCGGGGAGCCCTCCGGGGTCATCTGTCAGGCCCCGCCCTCGCGGCCTGCTAGAGACCCAGAATTCCGGGCCTTGGGGCCCCTTCTCCCTAAGGGAACCTAAGTCCTGATACCTCTCCGGATTTGGCCACACGCAGCGGCCACCACCACCAGGTTCACCGTCCCCGGCCTCTTTCTTTGCAGTCTGTCTCCGAGCAGCCAGAGCCCATCTTTGCTGAGTCCCAGCAGCCCCTGCAGCCCCTGCAGCCCCTCTCTGGGCTTGCACCCCTGGAGGTAAGTGACAGCACATGGGGGCGGGGCTCGGACATTGCCCTGGCACCCTAGAGCCTCGGAAGCTGCCTAGACCCAGCCTCCTCCCTGAGGTACTGTGGGCTGGTGACATCACCTCTCTGGGCCTCAGTTTACCCCTCTGTTAAATGAAACTGCTATCCAGACTCAGGCCTTGATAGGGAAATTCCATTTTCAGCCATAGCCAACAGGTCCTCCCATCCCACAGGTGGCCAAGGTGAGGCCAGAACTTGAGCTATTGCCCAAGGACATCCCTGAGACAGGTGCTGGGTTCCCAGCCTGCTTTGGGCCCTCCCTACTGAATCAGCCTGGCATTCCAGGTTAGGACCTCAAGGACCCTCCCCACACCCACCTCAGCTGGCCAGAAAGCCCCTCCCACTGAATGTACAGACAGATGGACACACACCCACCCCATGGCTAAGAGTTCACTGTTATACCCCTGTGCCCTGAACTAGGCAAAGTGATGTAGGGAAGAATGAACCAGCTTGACTGAGGGCCAGCTCTGTACCAAACACCTTATTTCCTCCACAACCTCGGGAGGGAGGTGCCCTTCCTGGCCCCATTTCTCAGCTGGGAAAACCGAGGCTCAGAGAGGAGACACCAGTTCTCCTGGTTCAGTATGTCTGGGGACCAAACATCAGGGCCAGCTTGCCTGCCAGAGTCTGTTGAGGGTTTGAACCACCTCACCCCAGGTGACTGGCACCTCTCAGGGTCTTGTCCCCTACAGGGGGGACACAGGAGGGAATATCAGGGTTATCATGGACTCTTCGCACAGCTTGGGAAAACTGCAGGGACGGGGCAGATGTGAGTCAGTGATGCCTGGAATTAGAGGGCCCATCAATCATTTACACCTCAGTATGAATGAGCTGCTTAGATTCTTTCCACAGACCTTTAATGAGGAAAAGAGAGAACAATTTGGAGCCCACAGTGGGTGCTGATAACAGACGGTTCCTTCATTAAGTAGGCACCTACTGCAAGCCAGGTGCTAAGGGCATAGCTGTGAACAAGATTAACATAGCCCCTCCTTCATGGGGCTATCAGCTCTCAGGAGGTGGGCAATGAACGAGTGGACAGACAGGATGCATTCAGATGGTGGCCTCTTGGGGGTGTTTTAGTCAAGGCCTAGGCAGAGCTAGGAGAGAGTCACCAGACAATGGGAATTGCACTTGCAAAGATCCTGAGGCAGCACCAAGACTTTTAAAGTCTCTGTGGCTGCCTTGGGGGAAGAAAGTTCTGCTGGGGGCAGGTGACAGGAATGGAGGTAGCAGAGTCAGGGAGGTGGCTAGGACATCTGGATAGGAGCTGGTGGAGCCTGGACCAGGTCAGGGTGTCCAGTGGGAGACAGGGACTGCTGTACCCCTCATTTAGGGAAGGAAGAAACTCAGGACTTCAGAGTGTGTTGTCCATGGGCATCCTGAGAGACGGTCGGGCCAAGTCTGACACCGACCCCTTGGATTCTACCTCGGATGAGGACAGGATGAGGGGAGGGACCTGTTGGCAGCCGCTGAGCCAGTCTTACCAGGAGCAAATGGAGGCAGAGTTTAGGGCTCTGAGCAGAAAAGACTCCTCACCCACCACCAGAGGGCAGCAGAACCACATCACCTTGGGCCAGGCAAGGAAATGGGTCCCTAACTTCCCTGCCCCAAGCACCCTAGGAACAAGCCCACATTTGTTCCCTTCTCCTCCAGGGCCCTGTGAGTCTGGCCCCTGCAACCCCACACCTCCTCCCTGTCTGTCTCCCCATCTGGTTCACCCAACTCTAGCCATGGGCTTCCCGGGCTGCCAGAACATAAGCTGGTCCAGCCTCAGGGCCTTTGCATGTGCTGCCCCTCCACCCAGAGCTCCATTTCCTTCTTTCTTCATTTGTCAAGTCTCTATCAAGCCCTCAGATAGGAAGCTTTTCTGAACCACCCTATCAGGGCCTCCCAAGCCCCAATTATATCCATTACATCTGCCCATTTCCCTCATGGAGACTGCATCATGAGTGTGATTTCCATGTTTTCTTGTGTGATTATTGGGTTGCTTTTCTCACGCAGAGGTTTTGGGGCCCCTTGAGGGCCAGACCTGGATCTGTCCTCTATCCTAGGGCAGGGCCTGGTATACAGCAGATGCTCAGTTAATGCTTGTGGCGAAGTAGGTAGGAGGGCTCTGCTTGTGATGGTGGTGGTGGTGGTGGTGGTGGTGGGTGCGAGGTAATTGGGAGAATGTGGTGAATTTGGCCCTCTCCCACAAGGTCGCAACAAGAAGCATTGTCAGAAGTGTTCCCTCTGGGGCCTTGAATGGCAAGGACAGGAGGAATTTGCATTTTTATCTCCAGGGCACTAAGAACCACACAGCAGCATATGGGGCTGGGAGGGGTGCGCACAGTGTATGGGCAAGGGGGGAAGGGCTGGGTGGTCAGACCAAGGAAGGGATGGGGGTAGGGGTCTGTATGCTCACTAGTGCTTTGCCATTTACACAGTCACTAGCACAAGCAGAGGGAGGCAGATCCTGAGTCACAGACAGGGTTAGGATCTGAGCCCTAGGAGAGGGATTCACCCAGAAGTGTGGTTTTACTGTAAAGGCAACAAGGAGCCATGGAGGGTGTATGAGTCGGGGAGGGATGTGGTCTGGTGGGCAGTGGGCTGGTGCCAGAAATCAGTGGCTCAGTCACCCTTTCATGGGAGGCCTTTGCCATGGCCACAGGCACTCTGGATTGTCAGCTGCAGTCCTGTTGTGCAGAGGAGACCAAAACTGAGGCCAGATGGGCGTGGGAGAAGTGACTGCTGGGGATGCCAGAGCAGTGGGTGTAATGCGGGGCATGTAGGTGGTGCAGGGTGCAGCCACAGCTGGGATTGAGCTGGGTGCTTCCTTTACTGAATGTGCAGCAGTGTCCCTGGCACACATGGTGGGGAGGGTTCATGGGCACAGCATGTCAACATACGGTGACACGAGACCGTGACTCCATCCCTACTTGGGTCCCCAGACCTGAGGATCTTGCATTCCCCACATGCAGGAGGCTCTGTCCCTGGCATGTGACTCATACTGAACACCCTTAGGTCATAAGTGACCACTTCCATCCTCCCTTCCACATCTGGCCCCTTCCTTGGCAGGGCCCATCCATTGACCTCAAACATATTCAGAATCTACCCACTTTTCTTACCCTGGTCCAGGCTTCAGTGTCCCCCTCCCAGACCTTGTCATAGCCTCAACTAGCCTTCTGCCATCTGCACCCCTGCCCCTGACAGCTCTTGTTCCCCATGGCAGACGTGGTGGTGGTGGTGGTGGTGGTGTGTGTGGGGGGGGGGTGGGGGGTTGTTGACAAACAATTCAGATCACACCCTTCCCCTGCTCACACATTCTGCATGGCTTCCCACTGGTTCTGCTGTACAACTGCAGTCGTCTTGCAATGCATGAGGCTTATGTGGTAAGCCCTGCTGGCATCTTCCCCTCAGTCCTATCTCAGGACCTTTGCACAAGCTGTGCCCTCTGCCTGAAACACTGTGTTGCATGGCTGGCTCCTCTTCCTTCTCAATGTCTCAGCTGGCTATAGTGTCACCTCCTCAGAGAGGCCTTTGGGCTAAAGTCATCCATTGCCAGTGTTACCTCTGTCCCTTTCCTTTCTTGACTTCAGTGTTTGAAATTACCCTAATCATTTCATTGTTTCCTATTTACCCTCTGCCTCCCCAACTAGACTTGGGGCCTCTGAGGGCAGGGTCCTCACAATTCAGCAGAGGGTCAGGCACACAGCAGCTGTTCAATAAATGTTGAGTGAGTGAGTGACCAGAAATGGGTGTTTGAGACCCAGGCCTGGGGGACCTGGAAATGGAGAGCATTCTGGGATGACACACCCAGTAGATACCTGAGAGTGACACTGGCCATGAAGACAGGATGGGGAGTCTCTTGAGATACCCAAGAAGCAAAATTAGTGGCAAGAGGGTTGGGGAGAGTTAGGATTATATACCAGGCAGGGGCAACTCTCTTTGCCTTCTCTTCTCAGATGTGGGGTCTGGGCTTCAGTGTCAGGCCTAGGTTGGTTCCCAAAGTGTCATGTGGCCTGTGAGGGGGCTACTATTAGGGTGATACTATCTCTGTCTTCTGGGGCTGTCATGAGAGGAAGAAGCATTAATTCACTGCCGACTGTTCGAGACAGTCCTATTTCCATGGTGAACAAGTACTGTACTCCCAGCACTTTCTGTGCCTCCAATTCTATTCCATTTTCAGGAGGAGACATTTGTAGATGGAGAATCAGAGGCCTGGAAGTTAGCCTGATGCTAACATTTATCAAACATGTATCAGGCACGGTAGGTGCCACCTTACATCTAATTCCTGCAATCATCCTGTCAGCCCAGTTTCCCTTCCATTTTACAATTGAGAAGACAGGCCTGAGAAGTTAAATTAGGTGTCCCCTGAGTCCTGACTATACTCAGGCTGATGGCCTTTCCATCACAAAGGCAGACAGAGCCTGTCAGATGCCCCGACTCAGTTTGCTAAACATGCCCTTTCTGCCAGGCCATTTTGGGAGATGCTGGGACCCCCCAAGGAGTCCAAGAGAAGACAGAGCCAGACACGCAGGGAAAGGAAGGCTTCCCAGGAGAGGGGACGCTGGATTTTGCCAGGCAGGAAGGACATTCCGAGAAGTGGAGCCTGCGTGGGCGCGGTAGCATGAGCCAGCCCAGACAGTTGGATAGTTCTCAAGTGCCACACTCAGAAGGGGTCAGCTCGGGGGGAGAGAGGGAAAGGGGGACGCGCGAGCAGATTTACATTCTGAGGGAAGGGGGCCTGGTTCCACCGTCTAACCCTGCCAGGCGCCGGCGCCCCGCCCCCGCTGCTCGCGGCCCTGGCAACGCCCCGCCCCTCCGCCCGCGGCCCTGGCAACGCCCAGCCCACTAGCCTGCACGCGGGCCCGCCGGCTTCGCTTCCGCGTGCTCGCCCCGCCCCGGCCGGCCCCGCCCCCGCCAGGCCCCGCCCCCGCGCCCGTCTGGGCGGGGTTCCCGGCCGCGCTCTGGGGCGCGCGCTTCCTCCTCGCCCCCTACCCCCAGCCCCGCGGCGCGCACCCTCTGCCCCGCTCGGCGGGGCTCGCGGGGCCAATCCGGCCGCGGAGGTTAGCGCCCCGCCGCCGCCGGCTGCGCCCCCGCGCCTCCCGGGTCTCGGGCGGCGGCGGCGGCACAAAGAGAAGCAGCATGTCCGACCCCAGCTACTGGACGGCGGTGGCGGCGCCAGGCCACCGGAGCCGCCTTGCCAAGGGCGCGCTGCTGCAGCGCTCCAAGAGGTAGGGGCACCGTGCGGGCTAAGGAGCGGCGGCCGGCCAAGCAAACACGAGTTGCCAGAAGTATATCCCGGCGGCGTGGCGAGGGCCGCTGTGTGCGGCGGCAGGGGGAAGGGGGAGGACGCTTTGCGGTCAGGATAGTCGCTGGGGGCCCGGACCCCCTCCTTTCGCCCCTCGTTACCCGGAGTTGGCTGTCGGCCCGCCGGGTTCGCAGCTAGGGTGGTGACACGGGGCAGCAGGGGGTTGGGGCCGAATCAGGATTCGAACCTGGGTCTGTAGGCCTGGGCAGCCTTGGGGAGGATCTTCTTGGAAAAACTGAAGCTTGTCTGTCCCTGGGGCCCCCTCAGCGGAAATATTGTTTCAGAAGCAGATATTTGCTGCACGAGGCTAGCGTGCAGGTGGCGTGGCAGGAGCGGGTAAAATCGTGTGTTTACTGGGTTTAAGCCACAGCAAAGCCTGGTCTGTCTTGGACTCTGTTTCCCTTTCTGAAATGCAAAGGCTAAGTAAGGGCTGTGGACTTCACAGGACTTGGGTTCATACTCCAGCTCAGCCACTGCCTGGCTGTGTGACCTCAGGCAGTTCCTTAACCTCTCTGTTCTTGGGTGTTTCACTGGCACTGGGTTGGGGCATTCCTATAGGGGAGCGCAGGCAAAGGCTGTGCACTCACGGCAGCTGCTAAAGGACCCCGAATACTAGGTTCAGGGCATGGGCTTAGACTCCTCTTCTCCTTCTCCTGTAGCAACAGAGGGCTTACGGGCACCCCAGCAATCAGGTGGAGGCAACTGGCCTCAGGCCAGCGTTTTCTGGCATATTGTCACTCTGTGTTGTTCCATATGGGTGTTTATCAAATGGCTAGGTGGCTTCTTGGGGTCCTGGGCCTTCTCCAGGGAGGGCTGACCAAACAGTGGACACCTGACAGGTGCTCGGGAAGTGAACAAATGTTGCCCAGTTCCCCCTTTAGAGACCTCAGATATGCCTGTGTTTTCAAGAAGGCCCCGCCTGAGCGCAAGAGGGAGGTGGGCCAAGTGTTTTTCCCAAAGGCTGCTGCTGGTGACAAATGGTGCAGCGTGGGGCTGAGGACCCAGATGAGGGCTGGGAGAGGATGTGAGACCGGCGGCTCTATGGGTGGGGGGTGGGTGTTAGCAGGAAGTTTTGCAGGAACCTGTGGGTTTCACTTTTGCTTCTGCACATCAGCCTACAGGACAGCTCCCTGTGGCTGTTGACATCTGGCCTCAGTTTCCCAGGCTGGGCAGGGGGTGCAGGTGGTCTCTCACACCTTCAGGGTTGTTGGGATGGGCAAATGGTGGCTGAATTCACTGGGGAGGTGTCGCCTGCCCTCCCGCTGTGCGTACTGGACAGCACTGTACATGCTCACCACGGTCTACCTAGTGCCGGGCCCGAAGCTGGACGCTGTGTATGTAGTTCATCAAACCTTCCTGGCACCTCACAGATGAGGAAACTGAGGCTTGGAAGAGCAGCTGCACATGGAGCTGTGGGCAGCCTGGATCCCTCCTCCCTGTCTGTCCTATTGCGTCAGTTGGCCAGTTGCTGACCACGCCGTCCCACGCCTTGGCCTGCGCGGTGCCTTTTGCCGGGGACACCATCACTGGCCCCGTGAGGCCCTGAGGTTTCATCTCTCCCTCCCTGAGCCACTGAGCTGCGTTGGCGGCTCAGAGTATGTGGGCTGATGCACTTGTCGAGAGAGCGAGGAGCAGAGCCGTTGCTGGGCGACTGCGCTGGGGAGGGAGGGGAGACGGTGTTGCTCTCAATTTCCCTCTACCAGGGCGGGGGCTGGGGCCAGGGCCCGATGGGAGAGCCTGGGCAAGGGTGGGAGTGGCCTGGGCAGGGGGCGAGGAAGTGGGGTGTCTGGAAGTCAGAAGGGAACTGAGAGGGAGGGAAATGTGTGGGCAAAAGTTAGGAAGGATGGGACCTGGGATGCCTGGGTGGCTCAGTGGTTGGGTGTCCACCTTTGGCTCAGGTCGTGATCTCGGGGGTCCTGGGATTAAGTCCTGCATCAGGCTCCCCGTGGGAGCCTGCTTCTAACCCCCTGCCTACATCTCTGATTCTCTCTGTGTGTCTCTTACGAATAAATAAAATCTTTAAAAAAAAAAAAAAAAAAAAAAAGGATAGGACCTAACTGTGCAAGATGCTGATTTGTGGGTTTTTAAGGGTCAGGTTGGCATTTGCGGGGAAACTGGGGGAGGAGGGTTGCCAAGAGATTGGGGCAGTGGGCCTAGGAAGGGGTATATGGGTTAGAGTGGGGAACTGCCTCAATTCACTTGTGAGCTCGAGGGTCCTCGCCACCCTCTGCCTTATCTGCCGGTGTTCCCGGCAGTGGGCATGGCAAAGGCAGAGGTTGTGGGGGTGGGATGGTGAACACAGAAGCATGGGAAGGCGAGCCGGGGCTCCTGGCCATGTGCAGGGTCCACCGGGAGGCTACAAGGGCTTCATGCCACCGCTGATAATAACAGTGGTTTTCATAATACATAGTATTTGTCAAAAATGACTACCCCAGGCCTCAAAGGCTGGGCTAGGGTCCACTCAGGAGTCCAGCTAGGGCCAGAGTGGCAGTGGTCATACCTAGCTTCCCATCCTGCCCCAAGGCCCGTGTGTATGCTCTGGCCTGGGCACACAGTCCTCCGAGCCCTGAGGCCTGGGCCGGCGCCTGACCTTGCCCCCATCTCTCCCGACAGCTGCCGCAGTGGGAACCGCAAAAGCCTGGTGGTAGGAACACCCTCACCAACCCTTTCCCGGCCCCTGTCTCCGCTCTCAGTCCCCACAGGTGAGTGTGGGAACAAGCAGGCAGGGGCAGTGTCCTGTCTTTGCCCTCCCTGACTCAGTTTCCCCTGCCGTCTCCTCAGCAGGCAACAGCCCCCTGGATAGTCCTCGGAATTTCTCAGCTGCATCTGCTGTGAACTTCCCTTTTGCCCGAAGGTGAGTGAGTGGTCACTGGCTTGGAGGGATGGTGGCAGTGTGGCTGGTGAGGGGACAGGCAGGGGCATGCGCTTGGTGGCTGGACCTGCCTCCTCATTCAGTTTTTCCCCTCCCCTACCCCCTGCCCTCTGGTGGTGTCCCTCTGGTTTCTGCCCCTGGCAACCATGCACGGCCTTCTGCAGCCACATCCCACGCGTGGACAGGTAATTTCAGGGAGCCCTTGGGGAGGAGGAGGGCACGCCTTCCAATCTAAAAACTTTTTTTTTTTTCCAATCTAAAAACTATTAATTCACCAAAAGTCACTAATTCACCTGATGAGAGCTGATGAAGGATGTGTTGGGTATAGGCGCTTAAATGTCATTTGTTCGCTTAGTAACATTTATTCAGCACTTCCTCTGTGCCATACCCCCTGCTGGGGGCTGAGGAGGCGAGGCTGGACTTCGGCCCTTGGGTTGCCAGTCAGGCTGGTGGGGGTGACCAGCAGATGTCCCAGCAGCTGCAACTCAGGGAAGTCAGAGCTTTGATGGGGTATGCGCTGGCAGCTGGGTCAAGGAGGACTTGCCAGAGGAGGTGTCTGCAGGACGAGGAAAAAACACAGTGGACTTGTTCACCTTGAATCTCTGTTCTCAGCCTTTTCAGAAGCCCTTTCCCTCCAACAGGGCCATTGTCTGCCAGCCATGGTGTCTGTCCTTAGTCCCTGTGGACATAGAGCCATGGCGGCCATGCCTTCCTTCCAACTATTCTGGTTTCTCCCCTCTAGGGCTGACGGCAGAAGATGGTCCCTTGCATCCCTCCCATCTTCTGGCTATGGAACCAACACGCCCAGCTCCACCGTCTCGGTACCCACAGTCCCACCTTGGCCAGCAGACAGGCGGGTGCGAGGTGGGGCGGGACACGTCTTTGGTTTTTATCGAGGTTTGGATAGCTGTCCAGTCAGCATATATTCTGGCTGGCCCCTCTGTGCCCCATTCTGGGCAATGCATGGGTCCCTGAAAAGACTCAGCCTCCATCCCCCAAGCCCCTAGTCTGAGGGACACAGACATCCCCATTCCATGGGGTTTGTGCCTGGCCAGAGAGAATCTTGGGGTCACCTAGGGAGGAGGCAGGGAGGCTTGCTGGAGGAGGGGGCATCAGAGCTGGGGTTTTGAAGGATGCATAGGAGCCAGGCAGGCGTGTATTGCCACCTAATGACCAGCAGACAGCCTGGGCCTTGATGGGTAATGTTGGGGTTCTGGCTTTGGCGCTGACTGTGAACTCGTGGCCCTGATACCCCCTCCTGCCAGTCGAGCTCATCCTCCCGGGAGCGCCTCCACCAGCTTCCTTTCCAGCCGACGCCGGATGAACTATGCTTCCTGTCCAAGCATTTCCGCAGCTCAGAGAGTGTGGCTGATGAGGAGGGCGGCCACCGCTCACCCCACCTCCGCCCCCGTTCCCGCAGCCTCAGGTGGGTCTGGACCTCTGACCCCAGCCCCTCCCTGGACTGGCTTTGGGGCCCACATTGTGGCTTCTCCTCCATCCTGCCCCTGCCCCTGTCCAAGCTTGGCCACTGAGCCTTGACCCTTCCCTGGACTGGGCCTCTGGTCCCATGTCACAAGCTAACTGTCCGTCCACCCCTCCCTCCCCCAGCCCGGGACGCACAACAGGGAACTTCGACAATGAAATCGTCATGATGAATCATGTGTACCGAGAGAGGTTCCCCAAGGTGGGCAGTGCCGATGGCCAGACCGGCCCTAACTCCCTTCCATGTAGTTATCCCTCCATGGCACTCTGTCTTCTTGGCTCTGTCCATTTCTGTCTGTCCCTGTCTCTCTGTCTCAAACCACCCCTCCAACCTAGACATATTGCTTCTTCCCCTCCCCCCTCCCCCACCAGTTTTCTGACCCCATCACCCCCATCACCATGTCTCTCTCCCCAACTGTCTCTCTTGCCCCATCTGTGTGTTGCTCCCCAGCCCCGTCCAATGACCAGGTTGCCCCGTCCACCCTGCCCAGGCCACGGCGCAGATGGAAGGCCGTCTGCAGGAGTTCCTTGCTGCTTTTGCGCCCGGCGCCCGGCTGGCCTTGGCCGATGGCGTCCTTGGCTTCATCCACCACCAGATCATCGAGCTGGCCCGAGACTGCCTGGCCAAGTCCGGAGAGGCGCTCGTCACCTCCCGCTACTTCCTGGAGATGCAGGAGAAGCTGGAGCGGCTGCTGCAAGATGTACGTGGGGGGCGGGGGTCTGGGGTCCCCAAGAGGGCAGGACCAAGGGCCTGCAGGTGACACCATCACCCACCTGCCCCCAGGCCCATGAGCGCTCCGACAGCGAGGAGGTCGGCTTCATTGTCCAGCTTGTCCGGAAGCTGCTCATCATCATCTCGAGGCCAGCAAGACTCCTTGAGTGCCTGGTGAGTCTCTGCCCATGGCCAGGTGTGGGGCCCAGCAGAGTTGAGGCCAGGTCCCTGATGGTGGTGCCGGGATACCAGAGAGTTCCCGCTGGAAAGAGTCTGGAGAGGGACACAGGGTACCTCCGGGCCGGGGTGGGCTACCTTCCCTGGGGAAGCGTGGTTAGGAGCCAAGACTCAGAGGGGAGGGTTGGAGCTGCCACTCAGGCTGCCCCAGGCAGAGGGAACCGCGTGTGCCAGGGCCTGGAGGTGGCACCAGGCGCCGGCTTACCAGGCTCTCTGCACGTGCAGGAATTTGACCCTGAGGAGTTTTATCACCTGCTGGAGGCTGCTGAGGGCCAGGCCCGAGAGGGCCAGGGCATCAAGACGGACCTGCCACAGTACATCATTGGGCAGCTGGGTCTGGCTAAGGACCCCCTCGAGGGTGAGCTGACAAGGGAATCGGGTGAAAAGAGAAAACCAAGGTCTGTCAGGGCAGACCTGTGATTCAACCCAGGCCCAGGGACTGACCTCACGCTGCTGTACTGTCCTTTGTCTCTGTGGCCCTGCCCTCAGACACTTGTAGGGCCCACTGTGGGAAAGTGCCTAGGGTTCCTGGGTCTGACAGCTCCACATCAGACCCTCTGGCTTGCCAGGGTCCAGGAGCCTCAGTGTCTTCCGGTGCCAAGTTAAGATGGGCCAGGGAGCGAGGGAGCCACCATTAGCGAAGGCATTCAATTCACATCATCCTACAAACTACAAAGTGCTTTCCCGATTTCATCTGATGGTGGCCCAGGAGGTGGACTCGGAATCAGACAGGGCAATCCATGGGCTTGACCAAGCTGATCCAGAACTGCCCCCAGAAAGCTGAGGCAGGAGAACTGTGACGTGGTACCAGGGGGGCATTGAACTTGGATCTGATGTGGTCGTGGGAGGCTCTGGGAAAAGGTGATGTGTAAGCTGAGTCCTGGTGGTTGGAGAGGCGAGCAGGTACAGATCTGGGCAAGAGAGGGGGTGAACCAGGAGGGGGAAGGGTGAAAGCAAAGGCCCTGAGATGGAGCTGTGCCTGGTACGTGGGCAGAAGAGCGGGGAGGAGGGTGTGGCTAGAGCGGAGGAAGCAGGGTAGCCGGGAGGAGGTGACAGGGTTGACAGGGCTTTGCCACCAGTGGCCACTGTCCTTCTAACATCATTGCCATGTGATAATGGGCTGCCATTGTCCCCATTTGAAGCTGGAAAGACTGAGGCTCTGGGCAGATGAGGTTGAGCAGGGATTCAGACCTCAGAGGGGAGCCCAAGGCCAGACTGTTCGTAGACTTGCTGTGTGGCCACGGCTGCTCAGGCGTCCGAGGGAGATACTGCAGGTAGCGCTGTGGGTGGCCCCAGTGTCAGAGGAGGCAGAAAGTGGCCAGGCTGTTGGAGGCTGAGACGATGGGGCAGATCATGTACCCAGTGCCCCCAGGGGGGAATCCATTGAGTAAAAGGGGCTGTATTCAAACCAAGGCCTCCCTTACCCATGAGACTCCACTGTCCCATCCCAGGCCTGCCCTGCAACCATGAGACACTGTCTTCATTGCCATCATCACAGCTCATGTTCACCAACCACTCAGTTGGGGCCACTCCTCTGCCAAGCCCTAGGGCCAGAAAATAGGAGTGGGGGCTCCCTGGGCCACACCCTAAGCCAAGGAGGATATTAAGAGCCAAGACCCAGAGGGCCCATGTCACAGCCTGTGTTAATAGGCCCAAGGCTTGGAGCCAGGATGATGGCTGTGCCGTTCTGAGGCTGGGCTTCCCACTGGTCCTTCTATTTTATTTTATTTTATTTTAATTTTTATTTATTTATGATAGTCAAACACCGAGAGAGAGAGAGGCAGAGACACAGGCAGAGGGAGAAGCTGGCTCCATGCACCGGGAGCCCGACGTGGGATTCGATCCCGGGTCTCCAGGATCGTGCCCTGGGCCAAAGGCAGGCGCCAAACTGCTGCGCCACCCAGGGATCCCCCCCACTGGTCCTTCTAGAAGTCTTCTCCGTCATTGCTGAGTCTGGCCTCCTGGGTTTGGCCAAGACTTGGACCTAGTAGGGGCTCAGTGGTGGCATCATGGGAGCTGGTCTGGGAGGCACCATGTCCCCAGCCCGGAATGAGCCCTGGAAGCCGTGGGAACTCTCTAGGGGATGGAGGGGCAGGGCATGGAGGCCCAATTTGAGGCTCCTCCCTTGTCTTACAGAGATGGTGCCTCTGAGTCAGCTGGAAGAGGGAGGACAGCCCCCAGCACCTGAGTCCCCAGAGGTAAGTCACAGAGCTTTGGCACTCTTGCCTGTCTTGTTCTTTTCAGGGTAGACCAGGCAAGTGTGGGAGAGGCTGGGTTTGTTGAGGTTTTGCATCTAGTAGGTGCTTAATAAATGCTTGTGACTTTAGGGAGAAGGTAGAGGCAAGTGAGACTACTCTGTCATGGCAGTTGGGCAGGACAGGGCTGGAGGAGGCACTGGAAAGGGAAGTTTGGGAAAGATGTATAAGACTTTTCTGGAAGGAGGACATGACTTGAGCCAAAGCTCAGAAACCAGAAGCTGAGCTGGAGAAGTTTGGAAGGAGGAAGTAGCATCAGATGCCAGGCCCAGTGGTTAGGACTTGAGGGCAGGGAGAGCCTGGCCTGCTCTGAGGTGGGGCAGGACCCTGACCCCTTCCCACCCCCCAGAACCGTGCCCTCGTCGGCCCATCACGGAGGAAGCCATGTGAGAATGACTTCGAGACCATCAAACTCATTAGCAACGGGGCTTACGGGTAAGTCCTCAGGTCTCCCATAGACCCATTTCTCAGATGCCCATGGGGGTGACCGAGGTCCAGGTGGCCCCTGAGTGTGGAGGTAGGGAAACTGGGGCTTGAAGAGGGAAGTAGAGATGCGGTACAGCCAGGCCAGAGCCTCAGATGGACTCATCCATGGTCTAGGCTGGTACCTGCCCCAGGTAGAGGGAGTTCTAGGTATTTCAGGACCACGCAAGGAAAAAGGTGGCCACACAGTGGCAGTAGCGTGCAGTGAGCATTATTTTAGTGCCACTTTGACAGATTCATGTGGAGATGGGGTGGGAGGGGGAGTCCTTCACAGGACAAGGCTATCCTGAGGGGGACTGGGAGAGGGGGCTCACGTGTCTGGGTAATGTTGTTCAGTAGTGTGGCCAGGAGTCTGGGTCAGACGCTCCAGCAGGCAGTAATGGCTTGCGGTCCTTATAACCCAGGGTTTACCTTCTCGATGGCTAGTAAGTTTGAGGCAGTTTTACTAGATATGCAAACCTGCCAAGTTCTCAACGGTAAAAATCTGCTCATTTTGGCTCTGTGTAAAGCAGTTTGAGCCAAGTGCCAGGGGGCTTTTGAGCTAAAAGGTCTCAGTCCGCCATGAAGAAATAACTTGAGGGCCATCTTTGGCTTTTTGTGTTTTTTTTTTTTTAAGGTTTTATTTATTTATTATTTATTCATGATAGAGAGAGAGAGAGAGAGAGAGAGAGGCAGAAACACAGGCAGAGGGAGAAGCAGGCTCCATGCAGGGAGCCTGACGTGGGACTTGATCCCAGGACTCCCAGACGCGCCCTGGGCCAAAGGCAGGCGCCAAACCGCTGAGCCACCCAGGGATCCCCAATCTTTGGCTTTTTGATGTGACACCAGGAAGGGCAGCTTAGACTCGTAGGGTGGCTGCTTTTGGAGAGAGGCTAGGTAAGGAGGAAGGGTATCCTAGATGCAGGGTACAGCACAGATAAAGGCCTGGGAGGTTGGGTTCTAGGCCCAGATCAGTTCCCATTGCCCACTGGGGCCTCAGTCTCAGGCCTTGGCGCACCCCCAGGGCTGTCTACCTGGTACGGCACCGAGATACACGGCAGCGCTTTGCCATCAAGAAGATCAACAAGCAGAACCTGATTCTGCGCAACCAGATCCAGCAGGTCTTTGTGGAGCGTGACATCCTCACCTTTGCCGAGAACCCGTTTGTGGTCAGCATGTTCTGCTCCTTCGAGACCCGGCGCCACTTGTGTATGGTCATGGAGTATGTGGAAGGTGAGGTCACCAGGGCTTGTATGCCTCCAGTGACAGGGAGCTCACGATCTACCTGAAAGAGAGTCTGTCCTTTGACCAAGCTGGGGTCTGCTTTGTCCTCCATGGGGTCCCAGCCTGCCTTGGGGGACCCTTGGTTTGTGGAGGGGGGCATCCTGAGGGGTTGGGGCTGAGGGAGCTCAAAGAGGCGTGTGAGGGTAGGACCCTGGGGTATAGGATAAGGATGAACATCTTAGGCAGGGGGACCGGTGAGCAGAAGCCTGAAGGCCAGAAGTAAGACCAGGGAAGGGAGAGAGATGTGGCGCAGAAGGGCCAGGATGGTTGAGGGCAGGAGTAGTTGTGGGGTCAAGTTTGCAGTTTCAGAATGAGCAGGGCCTACAGGTGAGTGCAGGCGTGTGCATTGATCAAGGTGCTTCTGAGCAAGGAGAGAGAATGAGCACTTAGGAGATACCAGCTGTATACAGGGTAAGGAATTGTGCCCTCACAGAGCTGCTGTCCTGCCAGGAAGAATCAGGAGTCAGGGTTTGCCCTCTCTCCCACCCTTCTCGGCCCCCCTGGTTCTGTACAGACGAGGGACGTTTTCGAGGAGGTAGGAGGGGTAGGGGCAAGGCTATAGAACCCAGGGCCCCTGTGAATGCATCTGTGCCCCCCCACAGGTGGTGACTGTGCCACACTCCTAAAGAACATGGGCCCGCTGCCCGTGGACATGGCCCGCATGTACTTCGCTGAGACGGTGCTGGCACTCGAATACTTGCACAACTATGGCATCGTGCACCGGGACCTCAAGCCTGACAAGTGAGCAGCCTGGGGCCTGGGTGGGGGGCGGGGGTGCAGAGAGGCTAGGGGTGTGGGGCCAGGGCTTCAGAGCTCTGCCTGTCTGGATTCGGCACCTGGGGCCCCTGGTGACAGGAAGACACAGAACAATGGTAGTGTTGGGCACCTGGTGTGTACAGAGGAGAGCAGGCACTTAATAGGCACTTGCTGTATGCAAGGGAAGGATAGCACATGTATGGAGGTGCTGCTAGGCAAAGAAAGGATGTGCACTTTAGGATGCCCAAAATATACAGGGGAAGTGATTGCTCACAGAGCTACTGCTACATGGGGATAGAACGTGCACTTAGGAGGCACCATGTATATACAAGGAACCGGGATAGGCCCTTTGTAAGACCTAACATATGAATGAAGAAAGGGACTGTGCATGTCTTGAGCACTTGTTGTATGTTCGTGCAGGGAAGAAAGGAAGAGAACATGTTTATTGAGAGCCTCGATATGTTTATTTTACTCTAGCACCTAAGAAGCACCTGCTGCATGCCAGGTTCCCTATGGGTAACTATAAGACATGTGTGTGAATGATCCTTCATGCTATGTAACTCCTGCATAATTTACGAGGCACTTTTGTCTACATTAATGGAGCAACTGCTGTTTATAGAGCAAGAGGCTGCTCTTCTATCAGGTGCCCTGTGGATACCAGGCAAGAACCTGGAATTTCTCAGGTTCTTGCCTTGTGGGGGTGTGAACATAAATGTCAGGAAACGGCATGTTTTCAATCATCTGGCAGTTTGTGAGTAGCTTCGAAAACAAAGCAGATGTTTATTTGGCAGCTGCTGTATACCTGGGCGTGTGTTCATTTTCAGAAACCCAGATGGCAGTGTGACTAACTCCTCACACACTGGTGACCCTTTCTGATTTTTATAAGCACATTTTTAAAAAGTCTGGTGCGGGGGCGCCTGGGTGGTTCAGTGGTTGAGCATCTGCCTTTGGCTTGGTCCTGATCCCAGGGTCCTGGGATAGAGTCCCACATCGGGCTCCCCGCAGGGAGCCTGCTTCCCCCCCTACTTATGTCTCTGTCTCTCTCTGTGTCTAATAAAATAAAATCTTTATAAATAAATAAGTAAATAATCTGGTGCATATTCATAGGGCACCAGCTTCGTAAGAGGTGGTTAGAGGAACAGTTAGTAGGCTATGGCTGTGTGCCAGGCCCAGAACACTCCAACTGCCTTTTTCATAAAGTTTTTGTTCTGAGGGCAGCATTGAGTACCTACTGTCCATTTCTCAGCTGAAGAAGATACTTGCTCTGTGGAGGTGGGAACAGAAGTGTTAAGAGACCTGCCTGTTTCCAGGGCATCTTGTAGTTTGCCAGTAGCTCAGAAGATAAACTGTGTATTTGGCACATGCTGTATAGCTGGGCCTTGGTGCTCAATACTCTAAGGATGCTCTGTGCCCATCAGACCTCGGTGGATCATCCTAGAGTGGGGTGGGGTCTTCCAAGTTTCTCAGGTCAAACTCCAAGGCAGGACCTGCCCCTTGCCCCTCCCAGGCTCAGGACCCTCATCTCCAAAAAGGTGCAAGCAAGCGCCCTGCCCCTGAGGGCTCAGTGAGGTAAGCACACATGACAGGTGCTTAAGAAAATAAGAAAAAAAAATTTTTTTTTCACTCTTTGGAAAATTTCAAATACACCTCAAGTGTATTCATTTTCTAGGGCCATAAGAGCAAAGTAGCACAGAGAAGGGAGCTAAAGCAACAGAAAAGTATTCTCACAGTTCTGGAGGCCAGAAGTCCAAGATCAGAGTATCAACAGGGCTCCCTCTGAAGGCACCAGGGAAGGGATCTCTTCCAGGTCTCTCCCTCAGCTTCTGGTGATTTCTTGGCTTGTGACAGCATCACTCTGGTCTTCACATGGTGTCTGCCCTCTGCATGTCTGTGTCCACATGTCCCCTTCTTTTTTTTTTTTTTTAAGATTTTATTTATTTATTCATGAGAGGCACAGAGAAAGAGAGGCAGAGACAAGGCAGAGGGAGAAGTAGGCTCCATGCAGAAACCCAATGTGGGCCTCGATCCCGGAACTCCGGGATCATGCCCTGAGCTGAAGGCAGATGCTCAACCACTAAGCCACCCAGGTGTCCCTACATGTCCCCTTCTTATAAGGACACGAGTCATAGCAGATTAGGGGCCACTGTAATCTAGGATGTCCTCATCTTAACTGATTACATGACCATCCTCTCTCCAAATAAGGTCATATTTGTACTTACTGGGGGTTAGGACTTCAACATGTGAATTTGGGGGTACACAGTACCCAGAACAGAAGGCCCCAGTGCTCCCCCAACCCCTCCATTCCCCACATCTATCCTGATTCCAACACTTGGCCAGTCCTGCTTTTTCCCCACTCCCAGATCCCCTCTTCTCCCCCATGCTGGATAATTTGAAGCATCTCCCAGGCATCATATCATTTCATTTGTAAAAAGGAAAAAATTGTTCTTAAATAGCTCATATAGTCACTGTCCAAGAAATGAGTGTTTTTTAGACAGGAGTATGCCCATAGGAACTCCAGAAATGTTGGTTGTCTTAACACTGGATGGCCCCAGGCCTGCTGTAAGCCCTTGGTTTTCACTGCACCTGGCAGGTACACCAAAATGGTTTTCCCCGGCTGGCATACATAGTAGCTGCTCAAGAAATATCCCTTATTTTTAAAAATAGTGGCTGCACACAGTAGGTAAACAGAGTTGTTTCTTTATACAGTCGAGGTATGCAGGATGTGCCAAATAAATGGTTTATGAAACATCTTGGATATAGACAGTGAGTTCTCTAGGAATTAAGCAGCAGGTGTACCAGGAGGTGCACGAAAATGTGACTTTATAAAGATGATGCGTATGATTCTATCACCTAGCCAAACGTTTATATACTTAAGCTGATGGGAAAACTTGAACAGCAGGGTACATGGTAGGTGTACAGGTTTTTGAAAGTGGGTCTTCTCATGAGGTGCACAGAAATATTTCTGTGTGTAGCAGTTGCTCGAGGTATGTTCGTTTTCCAGCAAGGAATGAAATACTAAGTGCTTGCAAAGCGATTAGTTTGTTAAAAAAAAAAAAAGAAAGGACACACATACAAAAATATATAATAGATCCACCCAGTAGGTGTTCAGATGTTTTAATGCATAGTGGGGAGATGGTGTGATTCTCAGGAAAATTTATATTTGAGCAGTGGAGCATACAGTAGGTACTCAGTAGCAATAGCAGACGTATCCAGTAGATGCACCAAGATGTTTGCCAAATTTGAAAGACCTACTGGATCTTGTGATAATGTGCCCGTGTTGGGGAAGTGCTTTCAGATCCCTTGTGGGGAGTTAAGCTGCCCTGGCTAGGACCCCAGCCCGCCTGGGATAGCACCAAGTTCTGGGGTGGCATGAGTGACCCCCCAGCTCTGAATGCACCCCCCACCCCCCACAGCCTGCTCATCACCTCACTTGGCCACATCAAGCTGACCGACTTCGGCCTGTCCAAGATTGGGCTCATGAGCATGGCCACCAACCTCTATGAGGGCCACATCGAGAAGGACACCCGGGAGTTCGTGGACAAGCAGGTGTGTGGGTGGGCAGGTGGCCCTGGGTGCGGGACTGCCTCCCTCTGTCTAGATCCTGACCCTCAGGACACGGGGAAACTTTGCAGCACAGAGGAGAAAATGCACTGCCCCGCTCCCCGCCGTAATTCTCCATCCCTGCTCCCAGCCTGGCCGTGGCCTCTCGAGTCGGAGGCCATCCTCCTTTTCCTGTTCTGCCCAACCCAGGTGTGCGGGACGCCTGAGTACATCGCACCCGAGGTCATCTTCCGCCAGGGCTATGGGAAGCCAGTGGACTGGTGGGCCATGGGTGTTGTCCTCTATGAATTCCTGGTGGGCTGTGTGCCTTTCTTTGGAGATACCCCAGAGGAACTCTTTGGCCAGGTGGTCAGTGGTGCGTTTCCCCCACCATGGAGTCTAGGCCCCCCTGGGGCTCTGGGTGGCAGTTTTCCCCACCTGTGCCAGGGAAGGGAGCAGCTCTGTGTGTGGGTTGGGCACCTACAGTGTGCCTAGCCCCGACCGAGTGCTGGGTACACAGCCAAGGGCGAGACAGACAGTGAGGGAGATACATAAGCAAATTACGGAACATCAGAGACAAAAAAAGGCAAGGCAGGGAGAAGCGGGAAGAGGGGAGGGGATGGAGGTTCCAGATGTGGTGTGGGCTTCATTAAATGGGGGGGGGGGGTCATGGAGGCCTCGCAGAGGAGTCTCAAGAGGGAGCCACAGAAGTGGAAGATGGGGTAGGGGCCTGGTAGAGGGGTACAGCCAGAGCAGAGGCTGTGGGGTGGGACTGAGCGTGGTGTGTTGAAGGAACAGAGGAGGCCGATGGCTTGGTGTGCAGTGAGTGAGGGGAGGTGGTTAGAGGGGCTGCGAAGGGTTATCCTTGCCTTCTCACTCCCTCTCCTATTTATTTTATTTTACTTTAATGCTTACTTTATTTTCCTTTATTTAGTTTATTTAATTTTTTTCCCCTCTCTTCATTTTAGATGAGATCATGTGGCCAGAAGGGGACGAGGCCCTGCCAGCTGATGCCCAGGACCTCATCACCCGGCTGCTTCGACAGAGCCCTCTGGACCGTCTGGGCACTGGTGTGTGAACATGGGGAGTGGGGTAGGTGGGTGGGAGGGGGGCTGGGGTAAACAAGCGCTCTTCTTGAGAGGCTACATGATCTTGGGGACTTGGGGCTAGGGTTTTGAAGGATCCATAGAAGTTCACCAGGACCTAGCATAAGACCTTGAAGAAATAACAGGTAGCTGGGGCTGATGCAGACGAGGGGCACTGAAGCTGAATATGGGAGCCTGCTAGGTCACCATGACCTGTGTCCTAAGGTCCTCAAAGGCCCGGCCCTGTGGATCCCATTGTTCAGAATTCCCTAGCCACCTAATTAATGGCTAAGGGATTATTTGAGATTCATGCAGCCACTAAGGTCATGTTCATGAGGAAACTCAGCTGCTGGAGAGGACCATGGGAGGTGAGGCTGGGAAATAGGATGCCTTCACACTGTCAGCTCTACTGCATGGAGTAGAAATGCATGGAAAAGGCCCAGGAAGGAAGCCCTCCTAGGACTCTGGGGTTTCTCTGGGTGGTGGGATCTCAGAATCCACTGGAGGAAAGATCAGGGCCCGGGTTCCAGCCCCAGCTCTGTCCCTGTCTCAGACTCTGAGACAGCAGCTGCTCCCTTCGTCGTCTCTATGGTTATGTGTTGGCCAAGTTCTGGCTCATAATTGGCCCAGGGGGCGATGGGGACAGGGACCCGCAGGGCTGAGCTGGGCATGTCTGCAGGTGGCACCCACGAGGTAAAGCAGCACCCCTTCTTCTGGACACTGGACTGGGCTGGACTTCTGCGACACAAAGCTGAGTTTGTGCCACAGCTCGAAGCCGAGGATGACACCAGCTACTTTGACAGTAAGTGAGGACTGAGGGGGCGGGCTCTGCTGTCCCACAATTGCCTGAGACAGGGAGGGGGGATGACTGCCAGGGTCCCCACCCAAGCACCTCGCCCTGACCTGGAGCTTCTGACTTCCTGCACTTTCTGAGAAATGAGAGCATGTCTGCTGGCAGCTGTGCCCCTGGCTGGTTTCCTGTGCATCTGGGTTCAGGAGGCCACGCATCCTCCTAGGTTGTGGGAAGGGAAACCGAGGCACTGAGTGTGGCATCCCTAGCAGTTTCAGCCTCCGGAGTGTCCAGCCCTGACCAGGAACAGAGCTCTGTCTATCACCCAGGAGGGTGGGGTGCTTTGCTGTGTTTGGTGGAGGGAGCCCCTCTGATACTGTGGGGGGGGCTCAGACAGATCTTCCCCTGCCCGCTTGGGGCTCCAGCAAAACAGATGAAACACCCTTGGTTTCCAGCACCACCTTCAGAACTTGCTGTGTGACCTCGGGCATGTCAGCAGTCCTCTCTGAGCGTCTGTTTCCTCTTCTGAAAAATGGGGAGCATCCTTTTAAGATGCACAGTATTACCTAATTCTAGGTGACCCATCAAGGGTGAGGATACTGAGGGCAGACACAAGCATTCCCACCCAAGATCCCACACATTGTAGGGACACAGCTGCGGTTTATTGCCAGGTACTCACTCTGCCACTCAAGCCTCCTGTGGTCTCTAAATACACCAGACAGGGTCCCACCTCGATGCCTTTGCCCTGACAGTGTCTCCTCTCCTGGGACACCCTCCCCACACCAGCCCACAGCCTTTGCAGCCACCTCTGGGCCTCAGGTGGTCTACATGTGCCTTTCCTCCTGCAGCACGCTCGGAACGTTACCGCCACCTGGGCTCTGAGGATGAGGAGACCAATGACGAGGAGTCATCCACAGAGATCCCTCAGTTCTCGTCTTGTTCCCACCGGTTCAGCAAGGTGGGCCCAGGGCCCTAGACCCCTTGAGCACTCAGGAAACGTATCTAGCACCTAGAAAACGTTGCAAGATGTTCTGTGCGGGGGGCCTTCTACCTTTTTGTTGTTATTATGGTAAAAATACATATAAGATTTACCATATTAGCCATTTTAAACTGTACAGTTCAGCAGCATTTAGTATATTCAGAATGTCAGATGCTCATCACCTCTGTCTAGCTCCAGAACCTTCCTGTCACCCCAAAGGGAGTCCCCGTTCACCTGAGCAGTCACTGCCCTTCCCTACCTCCCCTGGCCCCTGACAACCACCAGTCTGCTTTCTGCCTCTGGATTTGTCTGCTCTGGATATTTCACCTAAGTGGAATTACACATACTTTGGCCTTTCGTGTCTGGCTTCTCAGCACTCAGCACGATGCTTACATTTTTTTTTTTATTTATTTATTTATGATAGTCACACAGAGAGAGAGAGAGAGGCAGAGACACAGGCAGAGGGAGAAGCAGGCAGAGGGAGAAGCATGCTCCATGCACCGGGAGCCCGACGTGGGATTCGATCCTGGGTCTCCAGGATCACGCCCTGGGCCAAAGGCAGGCACCAAACCGCTGCGCCACCCAGGGATCCCTTTTTTTTTAATTTTTATTTATTTATGATAGTCACAGAGAGAGAGAGAGAGAGAGAGAGAGAGAAAGGCAAAGACACAGGCAGAGGGAGTAGCAGGCTCCATGCACCGGGAGCCTGACGTGGGATTCGATCCCGGGTCTCCAGGATCACGCCCTGGGCCAAAGGCAGGCGCCAAACCGCTGCGCCACCCAGGGATCCCAGCACGATGCTTTCAAAAGGCTCATCCACAGTGTAGCCTGTGTCAGAGCCTGGTTCCTTTTTTTTTGAAGACTTTATTTATTCATCCCTGAGAAACACAGAGAAAGGCAGAGACATAGGCAGAGGAGAAGCAGGCTCCCTGGGAAGAACCCAATGCGAGACTTGATCCCAGACCCCGTCATCATGCCCTGAGCCAAAGGCAGACACTCAATGGCTGAGCCACCCAGGCGTCCCAGAGCCTCGTTCCTTTTTATGGCCGAGTTAATTATTCTCTTGGTAGCAGGGCCTCTCTGAGCCTTAGTGTCCCCATCTGTACAGTGGGCCAAAGACCCTGCTGTTTTTAGGGATGTGGTAAGTATGGGTTGAAGGAAGTGACTCACAGGGAAGCACCCAGCGAAGCCGGCTCTTCCCCAGGGGTGTGGCTGCCTGCCTCCCTGTCCTTACTGTCATCTCTTGCTGCCAGGTCTACAGCAGCTCCGAGTTCCTGGCTGCCCAGCCAACGCCCACCTTCGCCGAACGGAGCTTCAGTGAGGACCGGGAGGAAGGCTGGGAGCGTAGCGGCGAGGGCGAGTGTGGCCGCCGCATGAGCATGGAGATCCGGTAGGTGGACCGGGGAATGTGAGCAGATCCAGCTTCCAAGCCTGCTGGGAGGTGGAACCACAGGATCTAACATGGGAGAAAGCTTCCCAGTGCCCCAGGAGCAAAGGGTCAGACACATGGGCCAGTGGGTCAGAGCCCTGCCAACGTGGCCCCCTGGCTTTGCGTCCCTAACCACACGGAGCATAGAGCGGCTATGCACCGTCATACTGCTAGGCTTTTGCTCGCACTCTTCCCTCTGCCAGAGTACCCTTTGCTGACAAACTCCTGTTCATTCTTCAAAGACCAGACTCGACAGAAAAATAATCCATGTCTGCTAAAGGATGAGTGTTGGAAGCTGGCTTTTAAAAGACAGATAGAAATTCTCCGGGCAGACCAAGGACCCAGCACACAGAAGGACCTCAGTCCGCATTTACAAATTACCTCTGTTTCTAAGCTGAGAGTTAAAACATGGCCACTAGGGGTGATTGGGTGTCCCGGGGCGAGGGTACCTGGCACATGCGACTTTGGCTCTTCCCTGCCACAGACTGAGATCCTGGACATCTGGTTCTTCCTGCCAATCGTCCTCTTCCCAGCCTGAGCGGGGCCCCAGCCCATCCCTCTTGAATACTATTAGCCTGGACACAATGCCCAAGTTTGCCTTCTCGTCAGAGGATGAGGGAGTCAGCCCAGCCTCTTCGGGCCCCAAGAGGCCCATCTTCATTCTGGGCGAGCCTGATCCGCCCCCAGCAGCCACCCCAGTGATGCCCAAGCCCTCAAGCCTTTCTGGTAGGTGAGGTCCAAGTGGGAGGGATACTATAGTAAAAGGTTTCCCAGAGGAGGGACTATTTGAGATGGGTTTTGAAGTGGGAGCTCTCCAGAGAGACCATTCACTTGTCTAATAAAGGTTTTAAGATTAAAGAGGCCAGGGGTCCCAAGAGGCCTTGGGCCTCAACTTTACTCCCAGGCTTGGGGTGATAACCCCAGTTCACTGGATCAAGATGGGACTGGAGAGGGAGATGAGGCTGGGGACTTCGAAGAGAGGCATAGGGGTCTGATGGGTGGGGGAAGGCTTCTTAAGAGGAGGGGACTTGAAGAGTGGAGCTTTCCAGGAAGAGCAGCGCAGGAAGGAAGTAGGGGGAGAGGGAGCTGCCTGAAGAAAGGCCAGGAGGCTGAACGGTGTGCCCAGTGACTGGGGAGGAAGGGGCTTCGCCTCCTCAGTGGTGAGGTTGGCCAGGCTGAACCCCACCCCTGCTGACCCCTAGCTGACACAGCCGCCCTCAGCCACGCACGCCTACGAAGCAACAGCACTGGTGCCCGACACTCAACACCACGGGCCCTGGATGCTGGTCGGGGCCGCCGCCTTGGGGGCCCAAGAGACCCAGCTCCTGAGAAGTCTCGGACCTCCCCCAGCGGGGGCCGCGTGCCCAAGTCAGCGTCAGTGTCCGCCTTGTCGCTCATCATCACAGCCGGTACCACATGTCACCGAGCCTTGTCTTTGCTTGTCTGTCCATGTCTATTTTAACCACCGGTTGGGGCCTACCATCCAACAGAAGGAGCTAGACCCAGGGAGAGGTGGGGGGACCGTGCTTGGGGCATTGGAGCAGCAGCAGCACAGCCAGAGGGGTCAGCTCAGTGGGAGGGTTGGGGAGAGGTGCCCGCCCAACCTTTGTCCCTACAAGGGAGTGACCCCCTCCCAACCCTGGTCCTGCAGATGATGGCAGCGGCGGCCCCCTCATGAGCCCTCTGTCCCCACGCTCGCTGTCCTCGAACCCGTCATCCCGAGACTCCTCTCCAAGCCGAGACCCGTCCCCCGTGTGTGGCAGCCTGCGGCCCCCCATTGTCATCCATAGCTCAGGCAAGAAGTACGGCTTCAGCCTGCGGGCAATCCGTGTCTACATGGGTGACAGCGATGTCTACACTGTGCACCACGTTGTCTGGGTGAGCAGGAACAGCAGGACCTGGCTTGAGTCCAGCTTCACCCTGGCAAGGCGCTTTTACTTTCTAGTCTTAGGAGTGCAAACTTCTTGCCTGCGAGGTTCTAGAGCCCAAGGCAGGGAACTGGTGGCACCTGAGTCTTTGCAGTCCCTCTTTCTTATGGGGAGGAGGTCGGGTGAGACACACAGGGATGGACAGAGGGGTAGAGACCTCAGTCCGGCATGAAGCTCCCATCCCATACCCACAGGTGCACAGTGGGAATGTCGTCCCGCCTCCCCTGAGCCCAGAGCCTCTTCCCTCCCTGCCAGTCACTCTCTGAACAGCCCCCAAGGTCAGGGAAACAGCATGGGCGGCATCTGGTTGCTGGGGTCCCACAGCTGAACCAGATGGCATGGGGTCTCCGGCTGTGGGGTCCCAGACCTCACAGCTCCTCCCACCCCATCCCCACTGCCAGAGCGTGGAGGAGGGAAGCCCTGCCCAGGAGGCGGGCCTGCGAGCCGGGGACCTCATCACCCACATCAACGGGGAGTCGGTCCTGGGGCTGGTGCACATGGACGTCGTTGAGCTGCTGCTGAAGGTACAGTATCCCCACTGCCTTTCCTGGGGCTCCCAGAACCCCCACGCCTCAGGGCCCCCAGATCTGCCCCCACTGCCTACCCTCTGGTTTGCTCCTGTGACCCCTTGGCAGCTCCCAATTCTGTGGTTCTCCCTGTGGAACCACACATTTCCACACTTGGTCCCACCTCCAGGCCTTGCATGTCACCTCCCCTATGCCCAGGATATTCCTTCTTCTTTGCCCCCTGGGTGCGCCGACTCTTGGCCCTCCCTGTGGCTCACCCCAACCTTAGGAGGCCGGGGATATTCATACTATCTTCGTCTTCCTCAGACCAGGGGACCTCGGGGGGCAGAGGCCTGGGGGTTGCAGGCCAGGAGGCAGGGCCTTATTTGGACATCTCCTAGGACCGGTGGGTGGGTGGGCAGCTCATTGCACGGGTGGACAGATGGTGGATGTTGTATTTTTGGCCCAGTGGGTGATGGGTCATTTGTGGATGGATAGGATCTGGGGCTTTGATGGAGGAGGAGGGAGGTGGGTAGGTGGGTGGGTGGCTCACTAGATGGGAGGCCCCCAGGTGACTCCTCACCATCCCTCCCATAGAGTGGCAACAAGATCGCCCTGCGGACCACAGCCCTGGAGAACACCTCCATCAAGGTGGGCCCCGCCCGGAAGAATGTGGCCAAGGGCCGCATGGCACGCAGGAGCAAGCGGAGCCGCCGGCGGGAGACCCAGGACCGGTGAGGCAGGGTGGGCCCTCCCTGGAGTGTTGGTGGAGGACCCGTGGCACAGCTCCGTTGGCTGCTGGGGGCGTGGGTTCTGAAGCATCAGGTCTCTCACCTGCAGGCGGAAATCACTTTTCAAAAAGATCTCCAAACAGTCCTCTGTGCTGCATACCAGCCGCAGCTTCTCCTCCGGCCTCCACCACTCCCTGTCGTCCAGCGAGAGCCTCCCGGGGTCACCCACCCACAGCCTCTCCCCCAGCCCCACCACGCCTTGCCGCAGCCCAGCTCCCGATGCCCCAGCAGGTAGGTGTGCTCCCCGGTGACCTGGCCCCATTGAGGGAGCCACCAGGGTTTAAAGGAGGGAATGACATAATAGAGGAAATGAGGTGACCGGAAGGGCCTTCCAGGGCAGCCTGGAGGTGGTCGGAGACAGGTGTGAGAGCAGAGGAGAGGGTACCCAGCAGAGTGAGCATCATGAACAGAGGCAGCTGGACGGGAGTGTTGTGAAAGCAGGGGAAGGCCAGGGAGGGAGGAAGTTGGGAGATGGGTGAGGCCAAGGAGCTGGGCTTGCATTGGTGGGCAGGTGGGAGCCATGGTGTGTGTGTGAGCCGAAGGGGGCATGTTTTAGAGGGGTCTGCTTTAGAAAGATCTTCTGAGGCAGGAAAGGATGGTGACTTGGCCCAATGCTGAGAACCCTCAGTCACAGCCAGCCAGACACAGACACCCTGAGCCCCACCGGGTTAGCATCCAGCTGAAGGGAGGAGCAGGCTGGGACAACCCAAAGGGGAAGCAGGGAAGGCCTCCGGGAGGCCCTGGGCACCCCAATTGCTATCCCTCTGACTCACCCTGACTTCATGGGGCAGAGCGTATCTGCCATCTTTACTTTCCTCAGACCAGGCATCCTCTATGGCTGAGGCTTGAGGTAGAGAGGTGAGCAGAGGCAGATGTGGGTGTGTATCTTTGGCGCATTGAGGTGATAGGTCTGTAGATGAGAAGTGGGTGGATAGGAACTAGGGCTTTGATGGATGAGTAGGAGTTCCCCAGATCTAAGCCAAGGGAACAGCCTGCACACAGAACATGAGGCAAGAAAAGCAGGACTACTGGGTGGCCATGGGGTTTGGCAGGTGCGCTCAGTCTCAGGGCCCCACCTCAAGGCTGGAGACATTGACCCTCATCTGTCACCCACAGACGCTGCATCCCCTCCCAGTGTCTCCCCGAGCTCCAGCAGCCCTGCCTCCCCTGCCGCCGCTGGCCACACCCGGCCTAGCTCCCTGCATGGCCTGGCCGCCAAGCTCGGACCACCCCGCCCCAAGGCCGGCCGCCGCAAGTCTACCAGCAGCATCCCGCCCTCCCCGCTGGCCTGCCCGCCTGTGCCTCTGCCCCCACCCCGCTCACCCTCACCCCTCCCCGGGCACCCGCCCGCGCCCACCCGGTCTCCACGGTTGCGCCGGGGCCAGTCAGCTGACAAGCTGGGTTCAGGTGAACGGCTGGATGGGGAGCTGGGGCGCCGCGGCCGTGGGCCAGACTCGGAGCTGGTGGTCATGCGGCGGCTACACCTGTCCGAACGCCGAGACTCCTTCAAGAAGCAGGAGGCGGTGCAGGAGGTGAGCTTCGATGAGCCTCCAGAGGAGGCCGCCGGGCCGCTCACCTCTGTACCACAGATTGCTGTGGAGGGCGCTGAGGCTGTGCTGGGAGCCCTTGGACCTGCCGGGAAGGACTGATCCCTCCCACCTGGCCTCTCCCTGGCCTAGAAGTGGGGCTATTTTTTGTGCAATGTTTTTTTCCATGAAGTGACTTCTGGATGGAGACTGAGCCACCAGACTATGACACCTGGAAGGCAAGAAGCCATCTCGGTCCTTACTGGAAGACGGAGACAGCACCTCCTTTGTGTTCTGGTGCAGATCGGGGGCCGTAGGGGCAGGAATGGGGGACAAGGGTGGCATTGTAAATAGCAGCAAATCCCTGCGACTAATTTATTACTTTTTATAAGCGATAGGTAGACTGAGCTGCCATTGTGAAGGCGGCTGCCGGGGTCCTGCCCCTTGCACTTGGGACCCCATTTGCAGACGCTGCCCCCTGGGCTCAGAAGGAAGCACTTTGGAGAAGTCATGTATGTTCATGTTTTCTAGGTTTTCTGTATTTTTTAGGGTTTTTTTTGTGTGTTACTTGATCCCATCCTGGCCCAAGACCCACCGATTTGAGGGGATACAGGCAAGCTTATGTGTTCGGGCCCAGTTTGGATATGACTTGGAGAGTCTATAAATGATTCCCCTCTACCACAAAACAAAACAATCTCAAAGACGGACTGGATTCTGAAAGCTACTTCTCACTATCATAGCCTCCATCCCTAGGCCAGTCTTGCTAGTTTGCTTCTAGTCCTGAAGGCTTCAGCCTAGAAGAGGTTGTGGGAACGGAGACTTTGATGGATGCGTAGGAATTTACCAGATCTAGACAGAGGGGTCATCCATTCCACAGGGTGACACTGATGCCCTGGGAGGGAGACTCAGGACTCCCGAGGGTACTGGGAATGAATGTCCGCCCTGCACAAGATTTGGTGTTTGATGCCCTTGACCATGATGTATCTGAAATGCCCTATGGCGATCCCTCAATGTGTCACAGCCTTCCTAGAATGAAATTCAAGTGAGAAAACCCACCTAGGGGGCAATGGAGCCCAAGTGTGAATCTTGGCTTCCCTGTGTGGCTCTGGCAAAATGGCTTTCCCACTCTGTGCCTCAGTTTCCTTGTGTTTACAAAACTAATCCCAATGACTATTTATTAAGCATCTACTCTATGCCAAATGCTTTTACTCGTGGCTTCTCCCTCAGCCAGCCTTGAGAAGGCTGCAGGTGGTGTCGTCATCCCCATTTTACAGACAAGTAACTGAGGCCTGGTGAGGGGTGGAGACTTGTCCCACACTCACCTAGTAAAGAATCATGCAGCCAGGTCCTATGGTGGGCCTCGTCAACAAGGGAGCTTGAATGGAGAATCTGGGGCCAGATACAGCTGACTCCCATCTCCAGCTCTCTTTCCCAGGATGCTTTGTGACCCCCTGGGCACCACAGACAGAGCCTCCATTTCCTATTTGGAGGTGCCTGGCAAGATCACTGTGCCCTACATGGTGAGGGCACTTTGCAGGCACTGTAGCCCACTCTGCATCCCTCCCAGAGACCCCCACCCAGCACTGGCTTGTGTTGGAGCTAGACCAAGGCTGTGCATGACTTGCTCCCTCCTTCCATCCTGGAGCTGACCGTGAATAAAAGCCCACACTTACAAAGAGGAGGTCCAATGTCTGGATTTGTGAGGGGCAAAGAAAGGGGTAAGGGAAGAGTGTGGTGGGGACAGGGTGAAAATTGGCTTCTTTTGAAGGGGTTTTGAAGTCTGCATAGGAGTTCACCAATGAGATTTCCCCCTGATGCCTTCTCAGGTCCCTGGCCTCCTGCTGCCCTCTCCCTGACTACCCATCATTAAGCTCCGCCCTTAAAAGCTCCATCCAGACACTGATCTGGGGCCCTGAGCCGTGTCAATAAAATAAATAAACCATCTTTGTGTCCTTTCTACACAGGTTTTTGCTTGGACTGTGCCCTATCCCCACCCGCCGGCCCCTGCCCCCCAACCCGCACCTGAACCCAGCACAGCTCCAGTGCGGTTACTTCCTGAGCTCTGGGTAGTACCAGGAACCTTTGGCCACGCCCCCCCGCCTCCGAGTGTCTTCGGCTATTTCCGGAAATAATCGTCGCGTCTGGGCCCTGTTGGGCGTGTTCTAGCGCTCGTAAGGGGGCAGTTCGTTCAGCGTTTCCGGACGCTCTAGGCTGCCATGGAAACCGCTTCCAACCCTGGCCTAGTCGGCTTTCCTGAAAAGCTCAGCTTTCTGTGGCGAGCTCCTTTCCCATCCCACCGCCTCCTCTTCCCTAAGCTCGGGGCCGCCTCACCCGCCCTCTGGAATCATCTATTCTTCGGCAATTTCCGGAAGTTGGCGGTCAGTCTCTGGGTCTAAACTCCCAGGGCCTCTATCTGGGTCTAGGCATCCTCGGTTCTTTCCAAAACTCTCCGCAGTCTGGAGGCTTAGCCTCTGTTCCATCAGTTCAGCTGGAAGGCGCACAGTGCTTTCCGGA
Organism: Canis lupus dingo; assembly: GCF_003254725.2. Taxonomy (NCBI): domain Eukaryota; kingdom Metazoa; phylum Chordata; class Mammalia; order Carnivora; family Canidae; genus Canis; species Canis lupus. The sequence goes on along the minus strand of NC_064262.1, from coordinate 45,107,325 downwards.
ATCGCTCGGGGATCTCAAAGCCCGGCCGAACCCGAGCCGAGTCCAGCCGAGCCTAGGGAAAGGCTTAGCTGACCCGATTGCGTTCGGCTGTTTCCGGACATGATCGGCCATCTCGCGGCATCCTCCGCCCGCCAGTCCCGCGGGAGTATGTTCGGCTCTTTCCGGAAATGTTCGGCCGTCCCGAGGCTCCGCCTCCGCCTCGCTTCACCCGCCCGGCCCGAGTGCGCTCGGCCATTTCCGCCGGGGGCGGGCCCGGCTGTTCGGAACCGCGGCGGCGGTGGCGGAGGCGGGGATCCCGCGGCTGCGGCGACGGCGGCCGCTGTGGAGCCACGGGTCGGGCTCGGATCGGTGTGACGGCGGCCTCGGCGGCGGTGGCGGCCGCGACCAGGTAAGTCCAGGCCGGCCGGCGTGGCAGGCCGGGCTGGCGTGCGCTCAAATGCGGGTCGCCTAAGCAGAATGCGGGGCCGAGGTGGAAGTCAGAACGCGAGCGCCGAGCTGCATCGCGCCCCGCGGGAACTGGGGGCCTCGAGGAACGGGAGGGAGGCCTCAGGCTCGACCTGGCAGCGCTGCTGCCTGCCCTGGACGGTGGGAGAGGAACGGGGTGCCCCCAGGCCGAGATAAGGGGCTAGGGCCGCGGCCCCGAATGGAAGGAGGCCCTGCCTGGAGTGGGGCGTCGAGCAGTAATGAGTGGCACCCAGGCATTGTGTGGGACATAGTGGGATGCAGGAGGGTCGGTGTCGACTGCACTTCCGTTCCCGGGGCTAGGCTACTGGGTCCACACAGGCCCGGGTCCGCGTCTAAACACGCGTGAGCGCGCGGGCCCTGCGTCCAGCCGCAGAGACCCTGGCCAGGCCTGGCCCCTCCACCCCGCCTCTCGGATTCGGGGAGCGCTGGTTCCCGGGCGCACACACCGGGGCGTGTGCAAACCTGTGCATGCTGGAGCGCGGAGGCGGGTAGGCAAGCGGATCCAGGCGGTTTCTTGGATGTCCCCTTGCCGGGCCTCAGTTTCCCCTCCTGTAGAATGGAGGGTACGGGGGGCCAGGAAGCGGGTAAGTTTGGGTGCTCTGGAGTGTGGAGCCTCTGCTCCCTGATCCAACACCTTCTGGGGCTGTCGTGGTCGAGGAGGGGGGGCGATAAAGCCCAGACCGTCCGCCTGGTACTCCATTACCAGCGTGCTGGACGCTTAGTGGCATTCGTAGAGACACCCTGAATTGGCAGGCAACTTCCCGCTGTCAAGCCTTTGCACGCACTATCCCCTCCGGCCAGTGCTGTCTCCTGTCCTTATGAAGACCCGCCCTCTAGAAAAGCACGCCCTCCCCCACTACCGAGTCTCTGGAGAAGTCAACCTGCAGGACTGAGACTGGGAATGCTGTCTGTGGTGGGCTGTTTCCCCAAGGCTTGGGGCTCCTGGGGCTTGAGCATCGCCCTGCATCCAACAGCCTCCCCCTTACCTTCACCCTCTCCTAGCTCCATGACCTCCCATCACCCCCCTGTTTTGAGATCCTACTCTATGCCTCTCATTTAGCCAAGCTGGGACACTGTCCCCTTCACTGCATTTCTCCCCCACAGAGACCTTGGACTCACTTCTTAGTCCTTTGCCTCTGCCTGGACCTGCTTTCCTACCTCTTTGCTTCCTTACTGTGTCCTTCTGTGCTCTGTTGGCCCAGCCCCTCCTTGGAGCTCCCTAGTACCCTGAGCATTTCCCATCACACATTACCCACTGTGGGTGTAACTATCCAGCCATGTGGCTGTGCCTCCTGGAATCCATCCTGGGCCTTGATGTTGAGTGGATCTCTCGGGTTTAGGAGTCCTGGCTTCGCCACCCACCGAGTGGTCCAACAAAGATCTCCCTGCTCTGAGCCTCAGTTTTGCCATCTCTAACGAAGAGGCAATGAAGGGGCAATGAAGAGCTTGTTTACTGAGCATGCATTATGCCTGGGGCAGGTTCTTGGGAGTTCTGCTCCCAGTGACCCGCAGGGATGGCTGTTGTTACACCCATTTTACAGCTGGGGAGACCAGCTAGGAAAGGGGCTGGGGCTGGCCCAAGGTTACCTAGCGAGTCAGGGGTTTGCAACCCCATATTTGGGCCCATCTCTGGGGTGGGGGTGGTAGGAGCCCAACCTGGCTGATGCTGCCCTGCCCATCTCCCCCTAGGTCGGCGTCCTGGCCAAGCATGGTGACAGCCTGTGCCCTCGGCCCCCTCGTCTGGCGCAGCCGGAAGAGCCGCCAGCCTCGGGCGCCGATGGCCCCCCATGTGAGGGAGTGAGCAGCCTGGCCCTGCCCTACGGATTGAGGGGGGACGCAGCGGCTGAGTGACCTGAGACCACGCTGCCGACCCCCTCCCACCAGTTGACGAATGGTGGACCGAGCCACGAGTGACCCATGTCAGGGTCATGGAATAATGGTGGGAAGCAAGGCATGAGTGACCCCCGCGGTCACCTGTAACTTCTCAGTAGAAATAGTGGTCTCAGTGCCCCGAGCCGGCCCAGTGGACCCTCCCGGCCCTCACCCCAGCTGATGGGGCCACTGGGGCCCCGAGCAGCAGCTTGACCGTCCAGACCTCACCCTGCCCAGCCATGGCCGGTGCTGAGGGCTTCCAGTACCGAGCACTGTACCCATTCCGCCGGGAGCGGCCGGAAGACCTGGAGCTGCTGCCGGGAGACGTGCTGGTGGTGAGCCGGGCAGCCCTGCAGGTGCTGGGCGTGGCTGAGGGCAACGAGCGCTGCCCACAGAGCGTGGGCTGGATGCCTGGCCTCAATGAGCGCACGCGGCAACGAGGTGACTTCCCCGGCACCTACGTCGAGTTCCTGGGTCCTGTAGCCCTGGCCCGGCCCGGCCCTCGTCCACGTGGCCCCCGCCCACTGCCCGCCAGGCCCCGGGATGGGCCCCCTGAGCCAGGTGAGCAGCAGGCAGGGGCCCTGGCAGTGACGGGGTCCTCTCAGACCCTCAGTTTCCTCTTCTTTCTAATGAGGCAATGGCACCTCTTCCAGGGGAGGAGGAATAAGCACATTTGGGCAGTTCACAGGTGTTGACTGCACCGCTGTCGAGGGCTGGGGTCAATTCGTGGCATTGGGAACACAGCAGTGGACATAGGCCTGGCCCTGCCCTAGTGGGGCTCCTGGTTCGAGAAGTGACAAGAATGTGATTAGGTAATGGAAAATGCTGCGGGGAAGGAGCCTCACATGGGAAGAGCCGGGAGTGAAGGTCTCCGGGCAGCAAGCACAGCAAAGGCAGAGGCTGTGAGGTAGGAATGTAACGGCAGGTTCGGGGAACAGCCAGTGGGGTGGAGTGGTGGGAAGGGAGGGGCAACTAGGGCTGTGCCTCAGGATTCTGTGGGATTGATTTTGATGACAGTGGGGAGTGTTCAGTAGGATTCAGAGATTCAACTTAGTTTCATCCCTCAGTTTGCAGATAGGGTCCCTCAAGAAACTCCTTTTGTTACCCTAATTTTTCCCGGTTTCCAAAATGAAGGGAGACACAAAGCCAAAAGAGGATGGGATGATCCTGCAAGGCCATGCAGCACACATTCATCCCTCCCCAAAGACCCTTGGCCATCTACACTTCAAGAGATGTGCCAGCAGTGAAGAATGAGGGCATACGGAGATTGCTGTATGCTGTAGGCAGAGTGCGTGGGTTCCAGCCAGGGAAACTGAGGCCCAGGCTGTGGGGATGAGTCTGATAAGTGCTGAGTGCCTCAGAGTCTGCTCCAACCTTCACAGCAAGCCAGGGAGGGCCTGTGTACAGATGGGGAGACCGAGGTGCTAAGGGGTCAAACCACTCACTTAGGGTCCATCCACCAGGGAAGGCCAAGGCCTGCGAAGCGCTATGGCCTCGACCTTTGGCCTGCCTGGTTTGGCACCAGAGGGACACCGAGGCCCCCAAGAGGGTCACATCCAAGCCCCACAGCATGGGGCCGGATGGGAGGCACCGAGGTGAGGGTTTGCAGCATCTGGTGCCTCCAGGCCCTGGGCCTACGTCCCGCCTCAGCCTGGAGGAGCAGGAGGCGGCCCCATCCGGGCTCCCAGCCAAAATCTGCCTCTCCCCCTGGTAACAGCCTCCTCCCTCCTCTGCCTGGCCTCAGGCCAGCCTCCACACACATACCCACTCCGGGTGGCTGCCCGGCCCCGCCCTCCAAATCCTCCAGGGCTGCGTGACAGTGGCTGGGGCCAGCCCTCCGTGGGCCTCAGTTTCCTCATCTGGCCACTAGAAGTCTTGGTCCTTTACCCGTTCAGGCCCTGCCCCTCCAGGGTCCTGGGACCACCCAGCAACATGCTGTGGCCACCTGCATTTCCCCCATTCGGCCCCACAGGGAGAGCCGAGCCCAGAATGTCAGTGTCGCCTGCACCCCCAGAGGGAGGTTGCTGCCTCTCTCAGCCTCAATTCCTGATCCATAAAATGGGAATGACACGAGTTCTGATGAGACGTCCCTCCCCGTTTTGCAAACTAGTCACAGGCAAAGTTCAGAACTGTACCCTCCACCCCCATCACCTACCTCCTCTCCCCTTGCTCTCTCTCTCTCTCTCTCTCTCATTTTTCCTTCAGCATTTTTTACTTAGCTGGGCCTTTCTCCAGCTTGAGGCACCACCTGGCCCATCACTCAGGGAGGCCCCGCAGGCCCGGGCTTGCCCCTGCTGTATGCCAGGGCGTCCCTGCCGAGGGCCGGAGCTGCATCAAACGGTGGCCATGCAGGCAGAGCAGCCTGAGGACAAAGGGCCTGGTGGAGCGAGACACGCAGGGCCAGGAAGGCCCCTGGCGCCCACTGGGAGGGGTTTCAGCATTTTTAAAACAGGGGAAATACTTTTTTAAAACAAGATGACTTAGAGAATGGAAGAAGGTTCTTGGAATGAGGCGTTCTGACCTGCAGAGGGATATCGTCCTTTTATCCTTTTCAACCACTTTGTTGTTCCAAGAAAGGAGGGAGAGAGGCCACCAGGAGCCAGTTTCCTACCTGAGGAAGACCGAGGCACAGAGAGGGTGGGTCCTGTGCCCAAAGTTGCACAGTAAGCAGTGGCAGCACGTCCCAACCCTGCTGTAAGGAACTCCCACAAGCTCGGTGGCTTCAAGCCACAGTTCCCTGCTGTTCTGCAGGCCCAAAGTCCAAATTCAAGGTGTCAGCGGGGCCGTACCCTCTCTGGAGGTTCTAGGAGTGGACGGTTCTTTGCTTCTGCCAGCTTCTCATACCTCCGGGTGTTCCTCGGTTTGCAGCCCTGTCATCTCAATCTCTGCCCCTGTCTTCACACAGCCTTCTCTTATAAAAACACCAGTCATTGGATTGAGAGCCCTAAGTCTAAGAAGATCTCGTCTCAAAATTCTTACTTTAATTCTATCTGCATAATAAGGGCATAGCCACAGGTATCAGGGATTAAGATGTGGACATACCATTTTGGGGGACACTGACCAACCCACTATACCTGGTCTGAAACTGTGTAAACTGATATTTTATTTTTTAATTTATGTATTTATTCATGAGAGACAGAGAGAGAGGCAGAGACAGGCAGAGGAAGCAGTAGGCTCCATGCAGGGAGCCTGACGTGGGACTCGATCCTGGGACTCCAGAATCACGCCCTGGGCTGAAGGCAGGCACTAAACCACTGAGCCACCCAGGGATCCCCATAAACTGGTATTTTAACCCAGAAAATTGTTTACCACCAACTCAGCCCCTCCACCCAGGTTTTGGCTTCCCTAAGATTATGGTACAGATGCCAGACCAGACCCAACCTGGAACTGCCCAAGCCGAGGTCCAAACGGCCAAAGAAAGGGGCCAGGATCCTTCCAGGAACCCCACTAAACAGGCTGTCCGTCCCCTTCTGCCAGGCCTCACACTCCCCGACCTGCCAGAGCAGTTCTCCCCACCTGATGTTGCTCCTCCACTCCTGGTGAAGCTGGTGGAGGCCATTGAACGGACAGGTGAGCTTCAGCCCGCCTACAACCCCTGTATGCTGCTTGCTTACCCCCGGTGATGGGTAACTCATCCCCTCATGGGGCTGCCAGACCTGTGCATGGAAAGAAGCTGAATTTGGATGCTCTGGGCCTCCCTGTTGAGTTGGGGCAGTAGTGATTCCTAGGGTGTGGATGGGAATGTGGTCACCGATCGCTATTGCATGTGCCGTGCCCTCTGGCACCGTCATCCCAATTATGTCTAGGAGGTTGAGTAGCCCTCCCGGCCCCCACGAGGGGTCCAGGAAGCATGTGAGAGCCGGTCTTGCCCCTCGGGGTGGAGCTGACCCACCCCTTTCCCTCTCCCCCCAGGGCTAGACAGCGAGTCCCTCTACAGGCCTGAGCTGCCCGCCCCGCGCACAGGTGAGGGGAAGCTTCCATGGGCAGGGGTGGGGGGAGAGCTGGCCCCGGACGTCTCTGCCGACGCGGCCCCCTGCACCCGCAGACTGGTCCCTGAGCGACGTGGAGCAGTGGGACGCCGCGGCCCTGACGGACGGCGTCAAGAGCTTCCTGCTGGCGCTGCCCGCGCCCCTCGTGACGCCCGAGGCCGCGGCCGAGGCGCGCCGGGCCCTGCGGGGTGAGCCTGGCGCGAGGCCCGGGGCGGGAGGGGGCCCCGGGCGGACGGACGGGCGCCGGCCCCGGCTCACCCTGCCCTGGCCGTCTGTCCGCAGAGGCCGCGGGGCCCGTGGGGCCGGCGCTGGAGCCCCCGACGCTGCCACTGCACCGCGCGCTCACGCTGCGCTTCCTGCTCCAGCACCTGGGCCGGGTGGCCCGCCGCGCCCCCGCTCCGGGCCCCGCCGTGCGAGCCCTGGGCGCCACCTTCGGGCCGCTGCTGCTGCGCGCGCCGCCTCCCTCGCCGCCGCCAGGGGGCGCGCCCGACGGGTGAGCGGCCAGAGGGGGCGGGGCCTCGGCGGAGGCGGGGCTTTGAGTGGAGGGCGGGGCGGGAGCCCTGGCCCTGGGGCCGAGAGGCGGGAGCCGTGGCGATCGTGGTGGGACAGGACGGAAACGATCGCAAGGGCGGGATCTGGGCCCCAGGAAAACCCCAGCAGGCCTGAGGCCGAGTGATGGGACCTAGACCAGGGGGAAAGCGCGTGGGTGGTGCGCAGGCCTCCACTTCTGCCCCCTATCTTGGTGCGTTGTTGTGTGAACATTTATTGAGAGCCTGCTGCATATACAGAAGCAGGAGTCAGCCTCCCACACCTGCCTGTCATCGACCCTGCCCTACACGTGCCTTCCCGTACCTCTGCCCCAGGCGGCCAAGCACGGTCCTACCCACTGCCCTCCTCTTCCCCCTAGGACTGAGCCCAGCCCTGACTTCCCTGTGCTGCTGGTGGAGAAGTTGCTCCAGGAACACCTGGAGGAGCAGGAGGTCACACCCCCAGGTGATCCTTCCCCATATTCTCTCATATGGTTGGGAGCCGTGAATGCTGACTTGTGGCCCTGCCAGTATCACAGGTTCTGTCGCAGTAGGAGCCAGCCACAGTATACAGTCGTGCTCAATGTACATTTGTTTTCCTGTCCCCCAGCGCTGCCACCTAAACCTCCCAAGGCAAAGCCAGCCCCTGCAGGCCTCGCCAACGGGGGGAGCCCGCCCTCCCTGCAGGACGCTGAGTGGTACTGGGGTGACATCTCTAGGTAGGGTTCTGGGATGGGAGCCACATGCTGGGCAGGGCCTGAAGGGCAGGGTATCTGGGCAGGTGCCCCAATCCTGGATGTCCCCACAGGGAGGAAGTGAATGAGAAACTCCGGGACACACCTGATGGCACCTTTCTGGTCCGAGATGCATCTAGCAAGATCCAGGGAGAGTACACACTGACCCTCAGGTGGGGAGCCTGTCCCTTCAGGGATGACTGGGTGTGAAAGGTGGGGAGTGTCAGCCGGGATGGCTGGGGGGTCCTACCAGCTGCTGACACCCCTCTCACCCGCCCCTAGGAAAGGCGGGAATAACAAGCTGATTAAGGTCTTCCACCGCGACGGGCACTATGGCTTCTCAGAGCCACTCACCTTCTGCTCCGTCGTGGACCTCATCACCCACTACCGCCATGAGTCGCTGGCCCAGTACAACGCCAAACTGGACACACGCCTCCTCTACCCAGTGTCCAAGTACCAGCAGGTCTGTGGCCAGGGTGGCAGCCAGGGAGGGTGGCACCAGTCTCGGGCCTAAATGTCCCAGGCAGTTTCTCTGATCACACCGGGTGTCCCCAGGACCAGATCGTCAAGGAGGACAGCGTGGAGGCGGTGGGTGCCCAGCTCAAAGTCTATCACCAGCAGTACCAGGACAAAAGCCGCGAGTATGACCAGCTCTATGAGGAGTACACCCGCACCTCCCAGGTACCAGAGCTTGTGCTCCTGGTAGGAGCTCCTCCCAGGCACTGAGGGACAGTAGCAAGGCCATGGGGACAGATGCCTGCTTCCAGGTCACAGAGCAGCCACTTAGCACCCGGGGCTGCCCAAAAACCAGAAATCAATGTATGTGTTTTCAAAAAAAAAAAAAGAACAAATGAGAAAGCACCAGCGACCCACCCCCCTCCCAACTGCAGGAGCAGCCAAGTCAGGACCTAGGAGATGTCTGCTTGAGCCTCTGTGTCTCTCTGGGCCTCACTTTCCCCATCTGGAACCGTAAACTGGGGCTGTGGGTCTTTCTCCCTGCCCTTCAACCTGGATCTTATTCAAAGTGCTAGCTAATAACCTGACAAGAAGTGATGGAGACAGAGTCAGGAGGTCATGGGAAAGACAGCCTCTTTTAAAACAGGGAAGGGGGAGGGCGGTTTTATAATTCAAGGATCATGTTAATAAGTTACTTTCAGAATTCGAGATGCGCAGCATATTCAGACTGAACATCCCATCTCAGGCAGGAAATAGCTCAGTCTCCCCCATTATCCCCAAGGAATTTCTTTCTTGCTCCCTTTTTACTACTAATGGATCAACTGAGGCTCTGAGCAGACAGGACACCTGTCTGGGATTGGTTATGAGCATCGGGATCTTGGAAGTGATCTAGGGCCCTTGAGTCTATTTCCCCGTTAATAGTTCTGACTTTGTAGGAGGCTACTGGCAGGTTCCACAAGATGATGTATAGAAAGTACTCCGCGAAGCATCCACCCTGAGAGGGAGCCCCATGAACTGTATGTCGCAACTAGATTTGTCTTTAATTCTCAGCAGTGCTAACAGATCCAGGTGTTGGTAAGGTATCCGAAAGAGGATCTAAAGGAAGAATGGGTTTGGGGAGTGGGAGTCCATTCGGTACAGCTGGAGCTAGAGAAATGATGCACCTTGATGGAGGGAACAGCTTGAGCGAAGTCCATATCAGAGTTGGGATCTACCTTCCCCCCTCACGAGGGACTTGTAAGGAGTCCCAGCAGGAACTAAGATTCACCCCCTCCTCCAGGAACTGCAGATGAAGCGCACAGCAATTGAGGCCTTCAATGAGACCATCAAGATCTTTGAAGAACAGGGCCAGACGCAAGAGAAGTGTAGCAAGGAGTATTTGGAGCGCTTCCGACGTGAGGGCAATGAGAAAGAAATGCAGAGGTGAGTCGGTTCCTCTGCCCTGCCCTACCCCACCCTGATCTGGCACAGGGCAAGTGGAGAAAGAAAGAAAGCAGAGGGGGCATCCTGAGCTCCCAGGAGGGGTGGGGATCATTTGAAATGGACTTTGAAGGATGAATAGGAGTTCACTAGAAAGAAATCCGGGAAACAGTGTGTGCAAAGGCTTAGAGGCTTGGAGGCCATGTGAGGCCTTAGAGCCGCTCCTCCCACAGGATCCTACTGAACTCAGAGCGGCTCAAGTCTCGCATCGCTGAGATCCATGAGAGCCGCACAAAGCTGGAGCAGGAGCTGCGGGCACAGGCTTCGGACAACCGGGAGATTGACAAGCGCATGAACAGCCTCAAGCCCGACCTCATGCAGCTGCGCAAGATCCGAGACCAATACCTAGTGTGAGTACCTGGCTCTGTGCTCACCTGCGGGTCCCTTGGTTCAGGGACATCTAGTGAGGTGGTCTCTGTCTGTGTCTCACTCTTATTTTCTCCACCGAGTGGTCCTACCTTGCCCCTGAGACCCCACCCTCTCAGTCAGGCCCCTCCGGGCCCCCTCAGCAGGGCTCCCCTATGGGTTGGCCTCAGCCTCAATGCACAGAATCGCAGCTTCTGTGAAATGGGAGCTCTGCTCCCACAGGGCTGGGTCACTGGGAGCCTCCAACAGGATCCACTCCCCAATGCTATGACCTAGCACCCCAGCCTGGGCTGAAATCCTGCCTCTGCCCACTGAGCCATGCAGGCTTCGTCAGGAATCTCCCTCCCACCTCTGCCTTGGATGCTGACATGCACCTGCTGTGTGCCAGGCACTGTGCGAGTACCATGGACACATGAGCTCACTCTGTCCTCTCAAAGTTCTTTGTAAATTCCTTAACAGTGAGGGAAACTGAGGTACAGAACAGACAGCTTGCCCTGTGTGAAGGCACACGGCCGTGCAGCCCTCAGGCCTAAGCCTCTGGTAGTGATAAGGCCTTGCTAGAATGGCGTGTTCTGGGGTTCAGTAAGAGTCAACGGAAACAGTAATAAGTAGGGGGTTCCCTGAAGAGCCCCAGGTTCAAGCTTTCCTTGACCAAGCCAAGACTGACCTCTTGTGGCAACCGGAGGCATTACACCCATCCCTGGCCCTGGTAGGTCCCCCTTGCCTCCAGCCAGACTGCACTGGCTCACAGTGGGCTAGCCAGCCTGTGCTACAGCCTCTGTTCCTCTGCCACCAGAGTGGAACAAACGTACGTTTCCTCTCCCTCCAGGTGGCTTACCCAGAAAGGTGCCCGGCAGAAGAAAATCAACGAGTGGTTGGGGATCAAAAATGAGACTGAGGAGTAAGTGAACACCTACCTGAAGGGGCCATTTTCAGTGGGTTTTGCAGGATGGGTAGGAGTTCACCAGGGAGGGACTGCTGTCCAGGCAGGCAGGGGAGCTTCAGAGGCTTCAGAGTGAATGACCAGGTCTCGCCACCCTGCTTCCCTCACAGCCAGTATGCGCTGATGGAGGACGAGGACGACCTCCCCCACCATGAGGAACGCACATGGTATGTGGGCAAGATCAACCGGACACAGGCTGAGGAAATGCTGAGTGGCAAGCGGGATGGTACCTTCCTCATCCGTGAGAGCAGCCAGCGGGGCTGCTATGCCTGCTCTGTGGTGTGAGTGCCTGGCTGGGGAGCCGAGAGTGAGCGGAGGGGTGGGGGGGGAACCACACATTCCATCTGAGGGCTCTCACAGAGCACCTGCCGTGGCCTGGACCCTGGGAAGGTGGCCAGGGAGGAGCCCCCACCCCACCCCACCCCACCCGGCCTGCCATGGCTGCCACAGGAAGAAGGGATCGTTGGGGGCATGGGAGGAAGCTAGAGCAGTGTTCAGGCGGGAGGTGGCGTTCAGGCAGGAGGTGGCGGCATCTGGACCCTGGACCGAGTTGGGATCCAGGAAATGGGGAAATGCGAGTCCTGGGCGGAAGTCACCTGCTGGCCAGAGCCGGAGCTGGGAGAGCCCCGCAGGAGCCCCGCTAAGTGCCTGTTTGCCTGCACCGGCAGGGTGGACGGCGACACCAAGCACTGCGTCATCTACCGCACGGCCACTGGCTTCGGCTTCGCAGAGCCCTACAACCTGTACGGGTCTCTGAAGGAGCTGGTGCTGCACTACCAGCACGCCTCCCTGGTGCAACACAACGACGCGCTCACGGTCACGCTCGCCCACCCCGTGCGGGCCCCCGGCCCCGGGCCTCCGCCCGCCACCCGCTGACCACCGAGCACCAGGATCCGCCCGGAGCGGAGCCACCGTGGGGCCTGGTGGCTGGGGTGACAGCCCCATCCAAGGTGTCCATCTTTGGGATTTTCTGTCCGTCTCTTTCCTTTTCAAGTCTCTTCCTGTCTCTCTCTTTCTCTCCATTTCTCTCTATCTGAGCCTCTCTTTCCATCTCTCCATCTCTGCCTGTCACTCTGTGTCTTTCCCTCCCCATCATCTGTACCTCTTCTCTGTCCCTCTGTGTCTCTGGGTTGGGGGTCCTGCCTCTCCGGCCCCATACGCCCCTCTCCCGTGGGCACTGCCCACCTCTGACCCTGTGCCCTGCCCACCCAAGGCCCCCCCCAGGGTCCCCGAAGACCCACCTGGCTGTACCTGCCATGTTTACAGAGGCCCCTGGGCTGTGCGGCCCCAGCCTGGGTGCCCCAATTTTTAAGCCATAGACCTGGGGTCACGGCAGGAAGGAACTTTACTTGGCCACTTCCAGGAACCACCTTGGCCGGGACATTCTGGGCCGGGCGGGACCCGCCCCACAGACCCCCAACTTCCCCTCCAAACCCTGAAGTGAAACCAACACTTGGTTATCCCCACATGGGGGCCACTGCCAAGAAGTACCCCCCCCCCCGAAAAAAAATAATTAAAAATAAACTTACGAGCTGGCCCCACCCAGCACCAGGCCTCCCAGAAATAGAGGCTGCCCGCGTTGCTGGGGCGGCTGAGACGCACCACTGCCCACAGCACTTCTACTCAATGTAGACTCAAGGCTTCTCCTCGATCATGTTGGGTTCTGATTTTATTTTTTCTTGACTGTAAAGCCCTTTTTTCTCTCCTCTTTTGGGACGAGAGCCCTGGTTTTCTACACGACCCGTGGACTGCCCCCCTCCCCCCGCCTGCCCAGCTAGGCTGGCAGGCAGGTTTTGTATGGTACGTTGATATTGATATGGATATAAAACATGGAACATGTGGATGCTGTTGTTCTGTTGCTGTTGTGGCTTCTCCATGGCCACTGTGTGCTGGGGACCCTGGCATTCACAGATCACACTGATCCTGCCCAGAGGATTGTAATTCCAGTAGCCAATGAAGGGCGACAACCCTCCCTTCCCCACCCCCTCTCCCCCGCCCAGTTTAGCTGCTGGTAACTGGAGAAGGGGAGAGACTTGTCCAGGCTCTCGGAGCAGAGAGGCTTAACCGCTGAGCTCAGACTCCATCCCAGCCTCTCACCAGTGCCTAGGTCGGCCCCCTCCCGCCCCCCAAGCTGGAGTCCCAGGCCCTCGGGCAATCACCTCCCCTCTGATGTGCAGCTTCATCACTGCCAGGTGGGGTCAATAGCATGACCCCTCCGGTGTCACCCAGAGAGGGACCCCATGTCCTTAATGCCCTCAGTGCGGCCCCTCCCTGCTGACTCTCCTCTGACCCCTTTCTACACCTGCCCCTGACACGCATACCACCAGGTCCCAGGGGACATTGACTTGGGGGCTCATGATATCTTTGACCTGAACCATTCATCATGCTCCCCCTCTGCCAGGGTCCCCGTCTCAGCCCTCCCTTCCTCTACACCCCCACCCCAAGACTAGGCATTTCTGCCCTCTTCTCCCCATACAGCACCCCTGGAAGCTGGGGGGTAAATGAACAAAGTTCCACTAGGCTCTCGGAGGGATAGGAGCTGCCTCCCTTGGCCTCAGAGCCCTGGGGCCTTCCCAAGCACTGTCCCTGCCATGTATCCAAGTCAGGAGGTGCCCCATGAGTAACCCGAGCCCAGATGCCACCTTCCCTGCAGTCTTCACCCACTGCATGGGGGGCAAAAGATAAAGGTCACTTTCTAGATCCATGACGCCAGCCAGTTGGGCCCGCAGACAGAAGATGACAGCCCACAGGGCCTCCAGTAGGTGTCTATGCTATGTCTCCTTGGGAAAGCCACCCCCCACCTCTGATCCTCAAGATTCCTGTTACCCGGTAGGGTCAATAGTTGCCTCCCTCAAGCCCCAAGGGGAAGTTTCTTGAGGGCCAGACAAACAAATGAGTGAGGTTACCTTTGTGAATCCATCCAATAGGGCTGGTGCTTAGTAACCACTAGAAAAACTGTAGCACTTTATTACTTCTTCTGTCCTGCCCAGCATAGAGCAAGTACACACCAGTTCCGCAAAGTTGTGCTGTGCAAAGGGTTCAAAGGGACAAGATGGCAGGATCATCCAGCCGTGGGCACTTCAGGGAAACCCCGGCCTCGGAGCCTGCTGCTGTGGACACCAGGCCGGGACTTCCCCAAACCGGAAGAAGACAAGGGAGCTGGGGAACTGGGGCCTTTGGCTATAATCTGGGCCAGGTGTGGGTGTTTCCTCCCATGGGATCAGGTCCTGTGTCATGCCTGGTATTTGAGGCCCTGCAAAGTCTAAGCATCTCAGTTATCCCCTCATGACCTCAGTCTCCACGAGGTGAGGCGGGCTATGGGCTATTCTCTGTCGGTGCTAATGTCCTGCGTCAACACCTTTCCAGCGGTGCCTCCCCCATCACAGCCTGGGGAACCTCTCCCTCTGCCTCTGAGCCCTCCCTGTGGCTTTATTCTCCAAACTTCACTTTTTTTTTTTCCTAAGATGTTATGTATTTATTTGTGAGAGACACAGAGAGAGAGGCAGAGACATAGGCAGAGGAGAGGTGGGCCCCCTGAGGGAGCCTGATGTGGGACTCCATCTCACGACCCCAGGATCATGACCTGAGCCAAAGGCCGATGCTCAACCACTGAGCCACCCAGGTGCCCTCCAAACTTCACCATTTTACAGAAGGGGAAGCAGAGGGTCCATGACTTGAGGTGCCCGGTAAAGTCCAGCCCCAAACCCTGGTCTAGGTGATTCCAGCAGGTTCGAGTCCCACACTGCCAAGCCCCCAGCCTAACCCGGCGTACACAGGATGGGCCTAAGGTGATTACTGCCCTGCGGGCCCAGAGGCCCCACACCCGCACCTCAAGCTTTGGATGGTGGCAAGAAGGAACGCCAGCTTTCCTTGTACCCCCGACTCTCACCCGAGACAGGGCGGGGAGGACAGAGAGAAGTGAGGGGCCCTCCGCGCCGGCTTCTGCTTTCTGGCCTGGCTGCGGCGGGCGCCGCCCGAGTCAGCTGGCTGGTGGGCGGGAGCCTGAGAGGAGGGGGCACCAGGGGCAGGGCCGAGGCGTGGAGAGTGGGGGGGCGGACCCCGCCCCGGGCTAGCGGGAGGCGGCCCGGCTGCGCAGTTCCGACCCCCCGGGGCAGCGGGGGGGGGGGGGGGGTAGCGACGTGCCCGGGCTCGGAACCGGGCTTGGGGGAGCTGCATGACCCTTGGCCGCCCCCCAGAGCGGTCCGCGGCCGCGTGGAGACCCTCGCGTCTCTCTGCCTCCCTGCGTCTCTCGGTCTCTGAAGCCGCCACCTAGTCTCGGCTCCCGGTGCTGTGACCCCAGCCTCACATGACCGGGCGGCCCCGGCGGCCCGGAAGGGTCAAGGTCGGCCCCGCGGCCCGGCAGGTGGGGGGAGGGAAGCGCCCCCACGGCCGCGTGACTGCGGGCCCGGCAGCCGGCGCGAGCGGGGATGGGGGTCAGGTGGGCGTGGGCCCTAGGCGGGCCGGGGGACCCCAGAGTCGCCCGCCGCAGCCCCAGGGGCGTGGGCACCGGGAGGCGGGTCCGGCCTGGGGGCTGGGCCACCGCCGGGTTAAAGGCGGCTCCCGCCCGGGCCGCCGCTCCTCCCGCCTCCGCGTCCTCGCCCCGCGGTGATGGCTCTGTGGTCGCTCCTGCCGTGCCCGCCGCCGCCGCCGCCGCTGCTGCTGCTGCTGCTGCTGGGGGTCCCCGCGGCGGCGTGGGGGTCCCCGCGGAAAGTCCTCTCCGAGGGGGCGGCCGCCTGCAAGGTAGGGACGGCCTCGCGGCGGGAGGGCCAGCGGGGACCGGCGCGCCCGGGCTGCGGGCTGCGGGCTGCGGGCTGCGGGCTGCGGGCTGCGGGCGGGACGCTGCTCAGGCTCCCCGGACTCTGCCGGAAAGCCTGGGGTTCGGGGCCCGGGGAGGGGGGCGCTGCCCCGGTCGGTTCCGAGTCCCCCCCGCGCTGCCGGCGCTCGGAGTGCTTTCACTTCCCCATCCCGCGTCTGTCCCCGACCCCGGCCCGGGGGTGCACGGAGCTCCTGCTGTGTACCCCTGGGCGGCGGAGGGAAGCCCAGAGGAGTCGGCGCGTGGCACCCACACTCCAGGTGCTGCTTACGGGGCGCCCTTCGGCGGGGGGAGAGCTCGCGCATTTCTGGTGCGGAGCAAGCGGATGTCTGGGAGCCGAGCGCCTGCTCCCCGCTGCACAGACCCTGGCGGGCCTGCCGCCGGCCGCTGAAACCGGAAGTCAGCACGTATTAGGCGCCGCCTCAGCAGGAGAGCCTGGGAGGGGTTCACCTGCGCCCCCTGAGAGGCAGATTAGTAACGGGTTAGCCCAAGTGTAGGGCCTTGCGCAGCCCGGGGCCAAGGCTCTGGGGGTGAAGTGGCAACAGATGAGCATACATTAGTCTCCTGGGGTATACACCCCTGTCAGAGAAGGCAGGATTGACAGCAGCGACCAGAAGTGTCCATGCATTGAGTCCTTACTGCATACACTTCCCCTGGGCCAAGGGTTTCACCTCAACTGAGGGAAAGCAAGAGCTGTTCATAAATTAAGTGCCTACTGTTTGCAAGTCTTTGTCACATCCGTTTTTGCAGAAAAACTGAGATTTAGGAAGATTTAGGGATGCAGTGAAGCCCTGGAGTCAAGATTCCACCTGACAATGTCTGAAAGGACTGCAATATGGAGCACCTACTGTTTGTAGCTGCAAGAGAACCAAACAGGGCTATCCTCCCTACAAACCCCTCCCTTCCTCCCTCCCGCACAGGTTGGGGACCTATGCCTGCAGGAGCCCCTCAGGAAGTCAGAAGCACCACTTGTCAATGTGAGCGTCTACTACGAGGCACTGTGTCCCGGGTGCCGGGCCTTCCTGGTCCGAGAACTCTTCCCGACCTGGCTGATGGTCCTGGAGATCCTCAATGTCACGCTGGTGCCCTATGGAAATGCCCATGTATGTTGGCACTGGGGAACCAAGGCACTAAGCCAGGGAAGGGGCACCTGGTGGGCCAGCCAGCACTCACCTACCTGCTTTGCAGGAACAAAATGTCAGCGGCAGGTGGGAGTTCACATGTCAGCACGGTGAGCAGGAATGCAAGCTTAACAAGGTGGAGGTGAGCAGACCCCTGAGTATTCGAGTGGTGGGGGCACAGAGGCTGGGGAGATGCCCATTGTAAGGAAGGCAAAAGCAAGGCTCAGAAGGGATTGGAACCAGTTCCATCCTCTGCCTGTCTGCCTCTTTAATCACATCTTCATTCACCGCTTCATTAGTGAACACCTGTGTTACTCCCAGAGTGGTCCAGGGGTGCTCTGGGCCCACTTCAATCCCTCACCTCTCCACCCCCTATCCCACAGGCCTGCCTGTGGGACAAGCTAGATAAAAATTTGGCCATCCTGATCATTGTCTGCATAGAGGAAATGGATGACATGGAGGAAAATCTGAAACCGGTGAGCAACACCCCTCACTTGGCCCCGGGCTGGGAGACCCTGGTCTTCCCTGTCTCCAAACAGACCCAAGTTCAAGTCTTGGCCTGACTACCACTCTCTGTGTAGCCCCAGGAAAACAGCCTTCCCTCTGGAAGCCTCAAATCTCTAAAACAAGGGAACAAATATCTTTTGGGGGCATGGGTAGATCAAGGAGGGCTTCCTGGAGGAGGTGCCTCTGAACTGAGCTTGGATGAACAAAAATGTGCAGAGACACAGATGATGATCCTCATCTCGAGTATGGGGATGACAGGACAGGCCCGCATACTTCTCTGGAGGATTATGAAAAACAACTCCCAATGGAGTGACTCATTGATGCCAATAAGTTTATTCACTCATCAAACATCTGGACCACCCAAAAGGCTCACCCTGGGACACCCCCAGCTCTGCAGAGTCATAGTGGGGCCAGAGGAATGCAGAGGAGGGAGCACTCAGAAGATTCTGGGGAAGTGGAAGGGTGTTCCTGGTGGGGGGAACAGCACAAACAGAAGCCCTGAGAAAAATGAGATACTGCAGTGGTCCGGGGCTGCGGGTCTGGTCTTATGAGAGGGAGGAGCAGCCTGAGCCCCTGCCTTGGGGGCCTCCACTCAGGTAAGTGTTAAGTACGTGCTGTTTGTGGACATTGTTGCATTGCTGTGGACCCAAATGTCTCCTGTGGCCAGTGAGGAACAAGCTTGGCTTGGGGGGACTGGAGGAGGGACCGTTGGGGAGATAACTCGGAGGAAGCTGAGGCAATGCTCCTACTCACCAGCAACCCTTGTCCACCCTCAGTGCATGGAGATCTATGCCCCAACAATGTCCCCAGACACCATCATGGAGTGTGCAGTGGGGGACCGTGGCATGCAGCTCTTGCACATTAATGCCCAGCTTACAGATGCTCTGCAGCCGCCCCATGAATATGTGCCCTGGGTCGTCGTCAATGGGGTAAGAGCTCTTGTAGCCTTCAGTGTGCCACCAGGCCGGGACCGGGATGATGGATGTGCCTTCTGGTCTGGGAGGCAGGGGTCAGACTTGCAGCCATTTGCAGCCCTTGATGGGCCGGGCATGGGTTGGTTGGGGCAAGGGACTGTATGACTTCCTGTCTTGCTTTGTGCAGAAACCCCTGAAAGATCTGAGTCAGCTCCTAAGCCTCGTCTGCCAGTTGTACCAGGTAAGCTGCAAGGGGAACAGAGGGATCCGCTGGGTGCAGGGGTGGGTGGTGCCTTTTTTCAGGACCCCCAGCTCACGGCCATCTCCTCCAGGGTGAGAAGCCAGATGCCTGCCAACTCACAGCCACCTCCCAAAGGAAAGTCTGCTTCAAATGACAGCTGTTGCCCTGGAAGGGAGCTGATGGAGGAAGAGCAAGAAAGAGCACACCTGCCCGTTTTTTTCTGATCCCTGACTCTCAGCCACTGCTGCTCATCATCACAGTAACTTCTACACATTCTATGAAGCCCAGACTCAGAATCCTGCCCCAAGATTAAGCATCTTGCCCCACTGAGATTGGTGCTACATTGAAACTAGTTTAATAAACACTTCTGGATTTTGTGATTCATTTGATAAGTTAGCAAATCCCCCTGGACTTACACAATGCTAGGACCCCCTCTCTAGGGGATGCAGATCCAGACAGATATTCCTAGTCCTACAGGGAACAGAAATGGGCCAGAGGGAGGCACCAGGGCTAGAGGAGTCCAGGGAGGGAATAAAGGCTCTGCAGAGGGAATAGAACCTTTGGGGTGGGATGGATTTATTTATTTATTTGTTTGTTTATTTATTTATTTATAATCTATTTATTCATGAGAGACACAGGGAGAGAGAGAGAGGCAGAGACACAGGCAGAGGGAGAAGCAGGGTCCGTGCTGGGAGCCCGATGTGGGACTCGATCCCAGTACTCCAGCATCCCACCAGCCACCCAGGCATCCCATGGGGCTGGGGTTTTGAAGGGTGACTAGGAGTTCATTAGGCGGAAGCTGTATTCAGTAATAATACAAACAACCCTAACTACTCCCTTTTGCAGTCCCCACACTGGGTGAGAGAAATTGAGCCATAAGATGGAGCGGGGATCTTGTCTAGGGAGTTTCAAGAAAACGTGTTCACTGGTGGTGGGGAATGGACCACGGTGTTCCAGGAAAGGTGAACAGTGTGCAAAAGACAAGCCAGCAACAAAATCGAGCTAAATGCCAGTCTGAGACAACTGAGAACACCAGGGCGTGTTCTAGGATACTTTTCAAAAAAAAAACAAGTCATGATTCTTATACTGATATAAAATGATCACCTGCCAAAGATGTTATTTATTTCATGGTTAATGAGGGAAATTGATCAAATGTTCAAAGAAGGATTGAAGAACAGGCACATTGATATACAGGAAATCTTGAAGCGATGGTGCAAATAGAAGCAAAACTGACCTTTTTCACAAAACAGTGGGGGCAAGGGTAGGTGGCACTTTTTTCACCACCAGCTCTTTTTTTTTTTTTTCAAATTTTAATAATAGATTTTATTATTGGGGTGGTGCAGTCAGCTAAGTGTCCATCTCGGTTTTGGCTCAGGTTGCGATCTTAGAATTGTGAGATTGAGCCCTGTATTGGGCTCCACGTTTAATGGAGAATCCGCTTGGGATTCTTTCTCCCTCCTCCCACTGTCCCTCCTCACCACTGTCCCTCTCTCAAATAAATAAATAAATCTTTACCCCGCCCCCCAAAAAAATAGATTTTATTTAACCTTATATATATCTGATACATTATATATAGTTTCAACGTGGAGGCTTGATATGAGAAATGCTAATGAGATCCTCTCTATCCTTTTTTTCTTTTCATACTGTTTTTTTTGTATATTTTTTTATTGGAGTTCCATTTGCCAACATATAGTATAACACCCAGTGCTCACACCATCGAGTCATATTAAGTCTTAACTGATGTGTATTTTACAGCCTCTCTCAACTCAGATTAGCTACACTGCAAGTGCTCACTAACCATGTGGGTTACTGATGACAGGTGTAGGACAGGAGAAATCATGTCCCCCTATCCTAGTCTCTGCAGTTGAGACCCCCTGCAATAAAAGACAAATTGAATAACATGCATATCTCGTGAATATATAGGAAGTACCCACTAGAATGGAGTAAAACTCCCCAAAGTAGCCTAAGCCACCACTTTTTTAAAGTTTTTTTAAAACCTTTCTTTAGATTTTATTTATATATTTGAGAGAGAGCGCGTGTGCACACACACACAACTAAGGGGAAGGGGCAGAGGGAGAGGAAGAAGCAGACTCCCCGCTGAACTGGGAGCCCAACCTGGGGCTCAATCCCAGGACCCTGAGATCCCAGGACCTGAGCCGAAGGCAGATGCTTAACAAATAGCCCCCCCCCAGGCACCCCTTTATTTTTAGTTTCAAGTAATCTCTACACTCAACATGGGGCTCAAACTCACCGTCTAGAGATCAAGAGTCGCATGCTCCATAACTGAGCCAGCCAGATACCCCTAAACCAACCACCACTCTAAATACCATCGTATTTTAAAGACAAAAGAAGGGAAGGTATCCCCAGGTTTATTCAGGTAGAATTGAGAAAGTTGTATATATTCAAGGTGTACAATGTGATTATTTCGTATGTGTATACATCCTGAAACAAGTACCACAATCAAGTCAATACCTCTAATCACCTCACATAGTTATATTTTTGTCTTTGTGATAAGAGCAGATCTACTTGCTTAGCAACTTTCAAGTATACAATATGGTACTGTTACCTAGAGTCCCCACACTGTACGTTAAACCCTCAGAAAATACTCATCTTGTAATAAAAGCTTGTATCCTTTAACAAACCCATTTCCCTCACTTCCCCAGGCCCTGATAGCCACTGTTCTTCTGTTTCTATGAATCTGACTTTTTAGATTCCACATATAAGTGAGATCACACAGCATTTGTCTTTCTGTAGCTTATTCCATTTAGCATAATCCCTCCAGGTTCATCCGTGTTGTCATAAATACCTGGATTTCCTTCTTTTTTTAAAGATTTCATTTATTCATGAGAAACACAGAGGGAGGCAAGAGACATAGGCAGGGGGAGAAGCAGGCTCCATGCAGGAAGCTTGATGTAAGACTCCATCCCAGGACTCCGGGATCATGACCTGAGCCATTGACAGATGATCAACCACTGAGCCACCCAGGTGCCCCACTTCTTTTTTTTTTTTTTTTTTTTTTTTATGGCTGAATAATATTTGAGTTCATCCTTTTGGGTTTCTTTAAAGATTTTATTTATTTATTCATGAGAGACACAGAGAGAGAGGCAGAGACACAGGCAGAGGGAGAAGCATGCGCCATGCAGGGAGCCCGACATGGGACTTGATCCCTGGTCTCCAGGATCATGCCCTGGGCTGAAGGAGGCGCTAAACCCCTGAGCCCCCCAGGCTGCCCAAGTTGACCCTTTTGTTAAAAGTAATTTCAAAGGAAGACCTTCTCTAGCAGGTCTCACTGGATTTGTCCTGATTTTTTATGCAAGGGCAACAGACATTCAGTTTGCTTTTCTGGAACTTTCTGTAAGCAATCTCAAGCTGGGATTTCCAAAGACTTCTATCATTCATTAACTCCAGCCAAGAAACCCCCCCAGCAAATAAATAAATAAATAAATAAATAAATAAATAAATAAATAAATACTAAATAAAATAAAATTAAAAAAAAAAAAAAGAAACCCCACCAGGTTTCACCTGCAGTATCTATTCCTTCTGGAAAAATCCTCTATTCTGGACATCTCTAAAACAGCACAAGGATCTTAACTGACCAGGACCAACCTGGAAGGCTGACCCTGCCAGCCGGGTACAAGCCAGTTTTCCTGTGAGGATTTTGTAAGCATTGGCTCCCAAAAGTCAAACTTAGTTTCTTGAAATTGGCTGGTCAAATCATGTAAGTAGATAATCCTCTCTCAGGTTCTGGAGAAGCCTAATTCTACACCACCCCCCTCCACCCTGAGAGTGGACTGGATTTTGTAACTTGATTCCAAAGAATAGAGAAAGGGAAAAAAAAGAGTAACTTGACAGTAAAGAAACCTGGCAGGTATCACCTTAGCCGTGTGACCCAGGTTAGCGTCACTCGTGTTAAATCATGTATATATCACATGCCCTGAGATGATGCAATCAAGAAGCTCCATCTCTGTTGCATTCCTCCCAAAGATACAGAACCCCAGTCTAACCATGAGGAAACACCACCCAAACCCAGATTGAGGGATGTTCTACAAGACACCTTATCAGAACTCCTCAAAAGTGCCAAGGTCATGAACAACCAGGGAAAATGGAGAAAGTGTCGATGACCAGAGGAAACTAATTTAGTGGGACCCTGGTCAAATTAACACTGTAAGGAATAACTGGAATTATGACTAACAAGCTACTATTCTTGCCTCACATTAGCCAATGAACCTCCAGGAATCTAGCAAATAGAAATGTATCACAGACAGGGAGGACATTAACCAGTC
Source organism: Canis lupus dingo (assembly GCF_003254725.2). Classification (NCBI taxonomy): domain Eukaryota; kingdom Metazoa; phylum Chordata; class Mammalia; order Carnivora; family Canidae; genus Canis; species Canis lupus. The sequence goes on along the minus strand of NC_064262.1, from coordinate 45,084,615 downwards.
TCCCTTCAGATGAACTGATTAGGATAGTAATGCCTGCAAAATCCCTTCTGGAATATAACATAATACCATATTCACATTTTTTTTAAAGATTTTATTTATTTAATCACGAGAGACACAGAGAGAGAGAGAGGCAGAGACACAGGCAGAGGGAGAAGCAGGCTTCCTGCAGGGAGCCCAACATAGGTCTTGATCCTAGGACCCCGGGATCATGATGTGAGCAAGGCAGATGCTTAACCACTGAGCCACCCAGGTGCCCCTCTTCTTTTTTTTATGGCTGAATAATATTTGAGTTGACCCTTTTGTTAAAAGTAATCTCAAAGGATGGGATACCCAGGTGGCTTAGTGGTTGAGCGTCTGTCTGCCTATGGCCCAGGGGTCCCGGGATAGTATCCCACATCGGGCTCCCTGCATGTAGCTTGCTTCTCTCTCTGCCTGTGTCTCTACCTCTCTCTCTCTGTGTGTGTCTCTCATGAATAAATAAATAAAAATCTTTTTTTTTTTTTTTTTAAGAAAAAGTAATCTCAAAGGAAGACCTTCTCTAGCAGGTCTCACTGGATTTGTCCTGATTTTTTATGCAAGGGCAACAGACATTCAGTTTGCTTTTCTGGAACTTTCTGTAAGCAATCTCAAGCTGGGACTTCCAAAGACTTCTATCATTCATTAACTCCAGCCAAGAAACCCCACCAGGTTTCACCTGCAGTATCTATTCCTTCTGGAAAAATCCTTTATTCTGGACATCTCTAAAACAGCACAAGGAACTTAACTGACCAGGACCAACCTGGAAGGCTGACCCTGCCAGCCGGGTACAAGCCAGTTTTCCTGTGAGGATTTTGTAAGCATTGGCTCCCAAAAGTCAAACTTAGTTTCTTGAAATTGGCTGGTCAAATCATGTAAGTAGATAATCCTCTCTCAGGTTCTGGAGAAGCCTAATTCTACACCACCCCCCTCCACCCTGAGAGTGGACTGGATTTTGTAACTTGATTCCAAAGAATAGAGAAAGGGAAAAAAAAGAGTAACTTGACAGTAAAGAAACCTGGCAGGTATCACCTTAGCCGTGTGACCCAGGTTAGCGTCACTCGTGTTAAATCATGTATATATCACATGCCCTGAGATGATGCAATCAAGAAGCTCCATCTCTGTTGGATTCCTCCCAAAGATACAGAACCCCAGTCTAACCATGAGGAAACACCACCCAAACCCAGACTGAGGGATGTTCTACAAGACACCATATCAGAACTCCTCAAAAGTGCCAAGGTCATGAACAACCAGGGAAAATGGAGAAAGTGTCGATGACCAGAGGAAACTAATTTAGTGGGACCCTGGTCAAATTAACACTGTAAGGAATAACTGGAATTATGACTAACAAGCTACTATTCTTGCCTCACATTAGCCAATGAACCTCCAGGAATCTAGCAAATAGAAATGTATCACAGACAGGGAGGACATTAACCAGTCTCCCTTCAGATGAACTGATTAGGATAGTAATGCCTGCAAAATCCCTTCTGGAATATAACATAATACCATAGTCACATTTTTTTTTTAAAGATTTTATTTATTTAATCACGAGAGACACAGAGAGAGAGAGAGGCAGAGACACAGGCAGAGGGAGAAGCAGGCTTCCTGCAGGGAGCCCAACATAGGACTCGATCCTATGGATCCCGGGATCACGATGTGAGCCAAGGCAGATGTTCAACCACTAAGCCACCCAGGCGTCTCTCATATTCACATTCTATCATATCAACAAGATCTACCTAAGCTAGAGGAAGGAGTACAAGTGCACACCGGAGGCGGAAATCTTGGGGCCATCTTAGAATCCTGCCTCTCATACTTCCTGACATAGAAAATGACATAATCACACAGTGAGAAGACCTTTCTGAATTACAGACAAATATATGTGCAGAGAGGGTTTATGGCTTCAATTCTAAAATTTCAGCCATTGGGGTGGTTGGCTGGCTCAGTTGATAGACTGTGAGACTCTTGATCTCAGGGTTCTTTTTTTTTTTTTTTAAGATTTTATTTATTTATTCATGAGAGACACAGAGAGAGAGGCAGAGACACAGGCAGAGGGAGAAGCAGGCTCCACGCAGGGAGCCCGACCTGGGACTCAATCCTGGGTCTCCAGGGTCACGCCCTGGGCCGAAGGCAGCGCTAAACCGCTGAGCCACCCGGGCTGCCCTCCTCATTCTTATTTTGAGCCAATCTTTAAATACCCTTAAGCTAGGACAAAATTACCCTCCTTTACCTTTCAACCTCATACATTTCCTGCCAAAATACATCCTGTTTTCTTTGCATATTTTATAGAAGGGCTTTTCCTGTACCCTATTAATAATAGTTTCATTTTCTTATATTGATTATTATTTATAACACTAATTTCCAGTAAAACCAGAAGCCAGCGATTGTAAACCACAGGCATGGCAACATTCTCCCTTCATCAGCAAATCTGTGAGTCCACCGTTTTGTCGTTCCTAGAGGCCTATGCTTTCTTACAATATTTCAGTGGGTGGTTCAGTCAGTTAAGCGTCTGCCTTTGGCTCAGGTCATGATCCCAGAGTCCTGGGATAGAGCCCCTCATTTCGGCTCCCTGCTCAATGGGGAGTCGGCTTCTCCCTCTCCCTCTGCCTCCCACCCCACCCCACCTGTGCTCTCTCTCAAATAATAAATAAATAAAATCTTAAAAAAAAAAAAACAACCAATATTTCAGTGTGGCAAAAGACATGCTCGCAAACTAACACAAATGTCTTTAGTCCCTCTATAAAAATAAAAATAAGGGGGATCCCTGGGTGGCTCAGCGGTTTGGCGCCTGCCTTTGGCCCCAGGCGCGATTCTAGAGTCACAGGATTGAGTCCCGCATCGCGTTGGGCTCCTGGCATGGAGCCTGCTTCTCCCTCCTCCTTTGTCTCTGCCTCTCTCTCTCTCTATGTCTATCATGAATAAATAAACAAATAAATCTTGAAAAAAAAATAAAAATAAAATCTTAAAAATAAATAAATATTGAGACAAATTTTAATTCATGTTTAGTAAGTAATGTTTCAGTATTTTATTTGGAAAGGATCTAGGTATTCAACAAATATCCATCATCTAACTTAGCAAAACTTCAAGATTCCAAGTTTCCCAAAAGATTTGGGAAACTACTTTTGAGCTGACTTTTTATAAAACACAATTCTGTTCAAAAAAGTTTACGTGTAAATTTTTATCCCATTTACATGTACTTAATTTATTCATTTTTAACAATTATGCTTAGATGACTCATGAATGTTTCCTGAGTCAGGAGACAGCTAACCATCATCTTAAGTTATTTTCTTTCTTTTTTTTTAAGATTTTATTTGTATTTATTCATGAGAGACACAGAGAGAAACAGACATAGGCAGAGGGAGAAACAGACTTCCTGTTGGGAGCCCGATGTGGAACTCGATCCCTGGATCCCAGGATCATGACCTGAGCCAAAGGCAGACGTTCAACCGCTGAGCCACCCAGACGTCCCTTAAGTTATTATTTTTTGTTTTTTTTAATAGTAGACTTCTTTCTTTTTTTTTTAGGATTTTATTTATTCATGAGAGACACAGAGAGAGAGAGAGAGAGACATAGGCAGAGGGAAAAGCAGGCTCCACCCCGGGACTCCATCCTGAGTCCCCAGATTCACACCCTGGACTGAAGGCGGCGCTAAACCTCTGTGCCACCCAGGCTGCCCTTCACTTTTATTATAGGTTTTGTTCTAAGGATTGAATTTATACTTTTGTAATCTTGAACACAGATATAATAAGTTTGTTTGACTACGCTCTTATTTTTAAATTTTAGGCCATGATACAGGGACAAGAATACAAAACTCACAAGTTTAAAAAAATGTAGTTGAGGGGCACCCAGCTGGCTCAGTGGGAAGACCATGTGATTCTTGATTTGGGGGTTGTGAGTTCAGGCCCCATGTTGGGTGTAGAGATTAAAAATGTTTTAATTATTATTTTTTTAATCTTTAAAAAAATAGTTGAGGGGGCACCCCTGTGGCTCCATTGGTGGCACATGGGACTCTTGATCTCTGGGTTTGTAAGCTGGAGTCTCACACTGGGTGAAAGATTACTTAAAAAAAAAAAAGCCTTAAATTTTTAAAAAAATAAATTTAAAAAATTAAAAAAATAGTTGAATCCAAACTACTTTTCTGACAGATGGAACAAGTTACTAATATTTGCAAAGAGAACTTTTAAGAGATTTCACGTGCTGGTTTGTTCCCAAATAACCCTCTGAGTAGGCAGTTCCGTGTTAGCTTTGGAGAGAAGGCTTTGGAAATAGTTCCCATCAGCCTGGGAATATCAGCCTCCAATTAGGCCAATTCCTGTCCACAGAGTTCCTTTAAAGAATAAAAAAAAAGTCCTGGGACACCTGGGTGGCTCAGTCAGTTAAGCATCTGCCTTTGGCTCGGGTCATGATCCAGGGTCCTAGGATTGAGCCCCAAGTTGGGCCCCATATTGGGGGCCCCTTTTCAGCAGGGAGTCTGCTTGTTCCTCTTCCTCTGCCCCTCCCCCAGCTCTCTCTCTCTCTCTCTCTCTCTCAAATAAATGAATAAAATACTTTTTAAAAAAAAAGAATTCAAAAAGTCCCTTCGAATATCCCATCAGGTTTAAGCTCAAACAGTAGATTTTTCTGGCACTAATGAACTTTCTTTTTTTTAACCAAGTATACCTATTCCAAGTGATTCAGAACCCAAACCCAGACCAAAGCCTTTTATGATCTAACCAGGGACACAAGAGTTGCCCCCAAAGAGGATACAAAAAGGTACACTCTTCCCAAGATCCAGAGCCACTCCCAAAGACAGCCAAAAGAAAGAGAGACAGATAATTCTCCTGAGACCTGACAATAACCCTAGCACAAATGGGGTGCAACCCATATTTCTGCTTGATCACCTACATATTCTCAGGGCTCCTAACCTGATGGCTGGTCCCTTGCAGCGTGCAGGCCTGATAAGACAGGCACAGCAAGCCAAACCAAGCTCTCAGCACACAAAAGAAAACATCCAGCAAAGCAACAGCTGTCTCTAGGAGGGAGGAATCTACAAATGGGTACCCAAAAACAAATATACAGCGTCACAAAAGATCTAAAGAATTAATCCTGGGGATCCCTGGGTGGCTCAGCAGTTTGGCGCCTGCTTTTGGCCCAGGGTGCGATCCTGGAGTCCTGGATCAAGTCCTGCGTCAGGCTCCCTGTGTGGAACCTGCTTCTCCCTCTGCCAGTGTCTCTGCCTCTCTCTCTCTCTCTCTCTCTCTCATGAATAAATAAAAAATATTTAAAAATCTTTAAAATAAGGACTGTCCTGTAAATGTTAAAAAAAAATAATAATCCTTACAAATGCTTTTTCTCCTGCCAGTCTGGGGAACCCAGAAGGGAAGGGACAAAGAAATTTTTATCATCCTTACCATCCTCTCCCAACAGACTGAGATCCAAAAGCAATAAGGTGAGAATTCTTACCTTATCTGCTGGCTTCATGGGGCCCCAGGACCCTCAGCTGCAGGTCCCAGAGCCAACAGGTCCAGCCAATGTGAACCCATCCTCATTACCAAACAGGAGGGTTTCCAGCTGAAACTAACACCAGCTAGGTTAACAGGAGAAAAGGATATGGATTTTCTTTACACACGCATGGGAGCCCTTGTAAGAAAAAGGAAGACCCAAGAAGTAATTAGACCTCAGTGTTTATTTATTAGACTCAACAGAGGGGGACAGTGATGGAAAAGCAGCCAAAGTATATGTAGAGACTACAGAAAGATAAATTATTTTAACAAGGTCTGTTCGTACGGATTCCCTCCACCCCAACTCCCTCTCTCTGGTGATCATGGTGTTTCTTCCTCCTGGTACAGGGAGGGCACCTTCAACTTGGGAATTTTATCTCCTGCTTTCAGGAAGAAAAAAAGAAGCTCAGTATGCCCTTTATGCATCTTGCTATCTTTCAAAAAATCAGTCTGCCAGAGTGGTACATTTTTCAGTGGCATATCCTGACTTCCTTCCACAGAAATACTGCATATCACAGATCCAGAGGGCAAAAGCTCTTCTTCCGGATGGAAGCCAACAACTAGAAAGCTACAGATCAAAATCACCGAATGGTCAAACCATAAAGACAAATTCCCAATCTCTGACACCACTGATGCAGGTGACATTATCCATCACAAAGGCATCAAAGCCAAAGCACCAATGTATAAAGAGGAAAACAAAATGAAAAAACAGAGAACAAACAAAATGACCTTACTTACCCCTTTTGGTCACCAGAATGTCAACCTCCATGAAATGCACTTCTCTATTGAAAGTCTACTTGACTCTGTTCTGTGAATGATGTGATGTTTTCCCCACCTTTCAGCCACTTTGGAGGTGGTTTTCCACCAAGATGCAGGGGAATCTAGTGACTGGAATACCAGGCTGAGGTACCTGACAGAAATGGAAGTGCGAAAGGATAATTTTCTAAAAAAAAAATTGTGACTCTCCTATAGATATAAAAATGAGCACGTGTTAAAAATTATTGTTATCTCATTATTAATAAGCAGAACCAGTCAGGTGTTAAAACCATTTCTAAAAAAAAGAAAAGAAAAACATTTCTAAGAAGATCCAGCCAGGCAGGACTCAAATCAGGGATAGTAAAATAAACATGCAAATTAATGGGAAAGGAAATTGGGGAGGAAGTGTCTCTCCACCCGGCAGGGTTTATTTGCATGTCTATAAGCAAAAATTATTCTTCACCATAATCATTTATAACTACAGAGTTTATAAAATAGCTCCCGTTAAATCAAAATCAGAAATCCCTGAAGGGTGTCCTCAAAGGCAGGGTAAAATAAATTGTAACCTTTTTAAAAAAAATTTTATTTGTGGGATGCCTGGGTAGCTCAGTGGTTAACGGTCTGCCTTCAGCTCAGGTCTGATCCTGGGCTCCTGGGATTGAGTCCAGAGTCCTGCATTGGGCTCCCCACAGGGAGCCTGCTTCTCCCTCTGCCTATGTCTGCTTCTCTCTCTGTGTCTCTCATGAGTAAATAAATAAACTTTATTTAAAAAATTTTAAAAAGACTTTATTCTGGGGAACCCTGGGTGGCTCAGCGGTTTAGCGCCACCTTCAGCCCAGGTTGTGATCCTGGAGACCTGGGATTGAGTCCCATGTCGGGCTCCCTGCATGGAGCCTGCTTCTCCCTCTGCCTGTATCTCTGCCTCTCTCTCTCATGCTCTGTGTCTCTCATGAATAAATAAATAAAATCTTTAAAAAAAAGATATTATTCTTCGGATTTTAAAAAAATATTTTATTTATTTATTTGACACAAAGAGAGAGAGCCAGCACAAGGGGTGTGTGTGTGTGTGTGTGTGTGTGTGTGTGTGTGTGTGTAAGCAGGCCATAGGTATTGGGGGAAAGCAGGGAGTCATATGCAGGATTGGATTCCAGGACCCCAGGATCTTGACCTGAGTCGAAGGCAGATGCTTAACTGAGCCACTCAGGAGCCCCTAAAATTTTACTCTTAAGTAATCTCCACACCCAACATGGGGCTTGAACTCACAACCCCAAGGTCAAGAGCCACCTGCTCCACAGACTGAGCCAGCCAGTGCCCTGATAACTTTTTTTGTTGTACAGAGGCATATAGTAAATAGTTTTAACTGTTGCAGACCATACAGTCTTTGTTGCAACTATTCATTGTAGTGAGAGTACACACTACAGAAACAAATGGGTAAGGCTCTGTTCCAATATAGCTTTATTTATGGATTCAGAAATTTTATTTTCATATAATTTTCATGTCACAGAATAGTATTCTGATTTTACCCCCAACCTTTTGTCAACTGACAAAAGGATGTAAAGACTGAAAAGGAAAAAAATGTTTCATTTGGGGTCTCAGAATTACAATTTGGGAGCACAAATTCCAGAGTAACCAGAAAAGTGTCTCCCTTGTGTAGGGAAAATAAGGGGTTTTTATGAGAAAGAAGGAAGAGGTAATTACATGACTTAGATAAAGAAAAAAAAATAAAACCTGCTAATTTGGTACTAATGTAGGAAAGATATTAGGGTTTGAAGCTGATGGCCAAGAAAGAATTCTTGAGACGTTTTTGGTGCAAAAATGTGATTTTATTAAAGCATGGGGACAGAATCCATAGGGTGAAACAGCTACACTGGGGTAGTGAGGAGTGGCCAGTTATATACTTCCAAGTTGGGAGGGGGTTAAGGGCTAGCTTAAATCTCTAAAGAATTTGAAAGCAGGGTTTCCAGGACTTTGAGGGGGCTAGCTATTGTTAGGAAAAGGCCATTTATTACTGTCTAATTAAACTTTAGTCATAAATAAATAAATAAAATAAACCTTAGTCATGAGATCTTTCAGATGTATATGGGTGGATCACATGCTTGGGGAATGATCGCCAACATGTATCTGGAGGGGTAGAGATAATGGAAGTTCCTGAAGGAATTTTTATGTTAAAGTAGACTTACAGGATCCTGGGGGGAGGGAGGGCCGGGCTACAGTCGCCTTTCGCCCTCAGCAAAGTATTATCATCGAGGCAGCTGAGTTCCTAGAGGAATGTCACCCTGCCTGTTTCAAGGACTTGTCAGTGGGCTGTAGGTAGTAAGGAAATTAAATGTTTCTTTTGCCTCTGTTTCTCACATCATTGACTACTTGAGTCGCTTCTGATTATTATTTTATTGGTGCTATCAAATGAAACGGTCTCCCTGATATTTTTTTTAAGATTTTATTTATTTATTCATGAGAGACACAGAGAGAGAGAGAGAGAGAGAGAGAGAGGCAGAGACACAGGCAGAGGGAGAAGCAGGCTCCATGCAGGGAGCCCGATGCGGGACTGGATCCCTGGTCTCCAGGATCACGCCCGGGGTCGAAGGTGGCGCTAAACCGCTGAGCCACCCGGGCTGCCCTCCCTGGTATTTATTAACTTTACTTTCTCCATATGATCTGAATGCCAAGTGCTTTGTTGAAATTTTATGGAGCAACTGCTTGTAAAACGCTGGGTGCCTCTGGCCCCAGTTCAAGAGTTCATCCGTTGGAAAGGAAAACGGAGCTTCCACACGGATTCTCTCACGTCCAGAAACGTGATACTCCTTAACACATTTAAAGAAATATAAGAGGGGGTCCCTGGGTGGCTCAGCGGTTGAGCGTCTGCCTTCGGCCCAAGGTGTGATCCTGGAATCCGGGATCGAGTCCCACCTCGGGCTCCCTGCATGGAGCCTGCTCCTCCCTCTGCCTTTTTCTCTCTGTGTGTCTCTCACGAATAAATAAAATCATTAAAAAAAGAAAGAAAGAAATATAAGAAACACTTCCACCTCGTGAGCCTCGCAAAAACAAAACGGGGATTTTACGGGGATTTGGACCGCGGGCCGCAGTTTGCGACACCCGGCTCCTTTGTAAGTCACGTGTAAGCCACGCATACGTTTCCATGGAAACTCGTACACCCCCCCCCCAACACAGGAGGTAAAACAGATACAGTTGTTTGTAGAGCTGCTGTGAAAGAAGTTATAGCACGTAGTGTGCCCAGAACAGAACCTAACGTTTTGTGTGTGTGTGTTAAGAATTTATTTATTCATGAGAGACAGAGACATAGAGGGAGAAGCAGGCTCCATGCAGGGAGCCCGACGTGGGACTCGATCCCGGGTCTCCAGGATCACGTCCCGGGCTGAACGCGGCGACAAACCGCTGAGCCAGCCGGGCTGCCCAGAACCTAACGTTTTAACCATTATTATTCTGGATCGGAAGTCAGGTACCCAGCTAAAGTGAGGAGCAAGGTCGACGCCTCGGTCAGGATCCTACCGGGGCGCGCGGCCCGCCCCCAACTTCCGTGAGGCTTTGCGGGATCAGACTTCCGCTGCGGGAGCCGCGGGAGCCCCCGCTCGGCTCCCTCTGGAATTCCGGGAGAAGCTGAGCGTCTAGAGGGCACCTAGGCGAAGGAGCGTGATTGGCCAGCTCCACACGGGAGGCGGGACAGCCGGCGTAAGGCTAGGCTGCGATTGGCCAGTAGAGTGTGGCGACGGCTGTCCATAGGCCAGCGCAGAAAGGGGCGGGGAAACGATGGTGGCGAGGCAGCGATAGATCTGCGGGGGCGGAGAGACGCCTGTTTGCGATTGGCCCGTAAGGTGCGGAAGGCAGGGCTTGGCTTCATTCCGCGATTGGCCCGGGATGGGATGCCGGTCTTTTACTGGTTAATACATCTCCAGCCGGCAAAGGGGGACGCCGAGCGGTCCGCGATTGACTGGTGAGGACTGGGGCGGGCGTGCCGATCACGAGGACCGCGAGCGATTGGCCCGCCCGGGAAGGGCGACCCTGGTGCCGGGGCCCGAGTCGCGGCGGGCTATGGCTTCCGGCGGCTGGCGCTGGCTGCGCGGCCTCCGGGCCGTGGGGCAGCCCCTGTTCCAAGGCCGTGCGCTGCTCGTCACCAACACGCTGGGCTGTGGTACTCTCATGGCGGCGGGGGACGGCGTGCGCCAATCCTGGGAGCTCCGCGCCCGGCCTGGCCAGAAGTTCGATCCCCGGCGCTCAGGTGAGGAGCCCTGGATTCCGGGGGACCTATGACCCCAGCTTCAGTTCCCGGCAGGACCCCTGACCTTGCGTGCATCCAAGACCCCCCAGAGCCCATGCTTAGGCCTCCGTCCCTTCTCTCCATCCCGGGGTCTCCGCCCTCGCCCCACCCGAGGTCTCGGTTGCCTCCTCCTTCCTGGTCCCTGTCTCCTCCGGACCCACTCCCACCCACCCGTCTCGTCCCCGCCCACGCCCTCGTCCGCTCCCCTCCCGCGTGCACGGAGCCCAAGCCCTGGGCACGGGAAGCCGCACCAAGGACATCAAGAGCTCAGCGTCTGGACCCAGCCACCCTGGGACTGCGCACTGGCCCCACATTTCCCAACCTGCTGTACCTGTTTCCTCCTCCAGAAAGCAGGGCAATGGTAGAACCCGCTCACAGGGTGGTGAAGGGGATGAGGACAGAGCACGAGAGAGGACCAGTGCCTGGCAATGGGGCTTGTGACGGAAGAACATACAGGCGGGCTCTGGGGCGGCTTCAAGTTCACCAGGGAGGGAAGTTAACCAGGGAAGGAATGGGTTGGGGGGAGTTGCTGGCCTCCCCCTGACTCTTGAACTGCTTTCAGCAAGCATGTTTGCAGTGGGCTGCAGCATGGGTCCCTTCCTGCACTATTGGTACCTCTGGCTGGACCACCTGCTCCCAGCATCTGGCCTCTCTGGCCTCCGGAACGTCCTCAGGAAGGTCCTCATCGACCAGCTCGTGGCCTCTCCCTTGCTAGGCATCTGGTATTTCTTGGGTAAGGAGCCTTGTGAGCTTGGGCTTTGCCTCTCCATACGTCAGGAGGGGCAGAGCCAGCTTTGTTTTAAGGAGGCTGAGATGCATTTCTGATGTGCCTCCTCTGTGTGGCTCTGGACTGGGTGCTAGGTCACAGTGGTGACAGGACAGACCCACTGGGTACAGGCATGAACAGCAGAATCAGACAATGGTGCTTTAGTGTAGGAGGGATGAAGCAGTACAGGTGGGGCTGTGGGCAGTGGTTGGGAGGGCTGCCCAGAGGAGAGGACACTCAGCTGAGACTTGAAGAGGAGCCAGCAGGCATGAAAAACTGCCTATGCAAAGGCCCTGTGGCTGAAGGAAGAATTGCTGAGGTTGGGGGTGACAGGGTGCAGTCATCCAGCCCTTGGCTCTGGGAAGACTGTCGCCCCCGCCCCAGGCTCAGTTTCCTCCTTTGTGAAAGACAGGGAATAAAACAGCCTCAGGAAGGGTGCATCTTCATCCTTTGGGGTGTCTGTTTTTAGAGAGAGGGAAGAGGGAGAGAAAATCCTAGGAAGGCTCCACAACCAGCGAGGAGCCCAATTCAGGCTCAATCCCAGGACCCTGAGATCATGACCTGAGCTGAAACCAAGAGTCACTTAACACTTAACCTGCTAAACCACCCAGGTGCCCCTAAGGGGATGTGTGATTACTTAGGACCTCTCCCTCACTGGAACCAACTTGTTCTGCCTTGTTTCTCCACACCAGCCACTCTGCTGTGTGTGGCCCTTCCCACCGCAAGGCTTTTAAACATCTTGGGCTATCTGCCTGGGACCCTGACCCTCAGGGTTCCTGCCCTATCTGCTCTGTCACCAGTACTCCCCAGCCTCTGATACTCTAATTTCTTTGTCTCCTTCCCAGGCATTGGCTGCCTGGAGGGCCAAACCCTGGATGAGAGCTGCCAGGAGCTGCGAGACAAGTTCTGGGAATTCTATAAGGTGGGCCGCCCACCCCCTGACTCCCTGCCCCTGACTCCCTGCCCCTGCCTCTCACAGCTGCTCCCCTCCCACAAGGGCTCCTCCCCTCACCACACTCCACCCCTCCCCGCAGGCCGACTGGTGCGTTTGGCCAGCTGCGCAGCTGGTGAACTTTCTCTTCGTGCCCACCCAATTCCGAGTCACCTACATCAACGGCCTAACCCTGGGCTGGGACACGTACCTCTCCTACCTGAAGTACCGGGTGAGCACGGTGGGCGGACCAGGCACCCAGGGGACTCCTCAGGGGCCACATGTGTAAACCCCAAATGGTGCAGCTCCACTCTAGGGTGAGGTCCTCCTGGGCCTATGACAATCTGCAGACCACAGCAGGTGGGTGGGGAGCTGGTCATCGGCAGCGTGAAGACCCAGCCCTGTCTGCTGTTTGATGTGACATCGGCCAGGTCCCTGCTGCATCTGTCCCCCAAGACTGAGTTCAACCACCAGACAGGTGGGTGAGGACCTGCCTGGTGAAGAGTTCAGAGGGGTGAATGGGGTGTGTGACCAGACCCCTCTTGCACGGACAGATCCTGGGCCCATCCACCCCTAAGCTGTGTGGCCCTGGGCACCAGGCAGACGGAGCTGCCCCAGCCCTCCTGAGTGGATGCCAGACAGGGCAAGACTGACTCTCAGCAGGCCAGGCCTGGTCCTGGCCCCTCCCCAAACCCTAGGCATCTGGCTGGGCTGCCCCTTCCAAGCCCAGTACAAGACCTGTTTCCTCATCTGGAACACAGCCATAAAGATGGTCATCCAGGAGCCCCGTCACAGCAGGCCTCCATGAACCAGTGACAGATGGCCCCATCTGCAGCACCCAGCCCGAGCCACCCAGTCCCAATCCCCCAACCCCTCAACACCACTGTGGGCTGGGCCCTGGGCCCAAGGTCAGGGACACACTCCATTTCCTTAAAGTAGGGCCCAGCCTGGAGAATCTGGAGGCTTAGGCAGGGCCAGGTGGCCTCCAGTCTCATATTCAGGTTGCAGGTTGTGGAAATTCTATTAAATTCTCTTGACATTGAATATCCTGTGGATGACCAAGGCCACCGCTAGCAGGCTGGCACTCATAGGGACACAGCGTCATCCATTCGCTTTATTGGGTGTGTGTAGTGTTGTCATGACATCTCCTGGGGATCTGGGGGGCATGTTTGACACTCATGACGTCAGAACAGGCCTGGTGTTGGGGGTGTCCCAGGGTGGCGAGTACCCACAGCAGCCCTCACCTCCAAAAAAGGGTAAAACTTTGGGGGTGAGGAGCCAGGCAGGCCATTACCTGGCTCTGATCTACCCCAGGGTCCATGCTGAGACACCCCCCACCCCCACCCCCCAGTGGCCTTGGCCCACCACGGCCCAGCCAAGAGGCTGGCAGACCCGACTACCTCCCACCACCCAACAGCCTGCCCTGGGGTGTCATCGGGCCCCCTCTTCAAAACCGGTAACTGTTGATGGGGGTGACTTTTAAAAAAGGTGGGGTCTTGAGAGGAGGGTGAGCA